>NC_064549.1:4061806-4409306 GCF_023856365.1 Brienomyrus brachyistius
CTTTTTCTGGTCTGTGCCTTGAGGACACTCCGTTTTCTGGTTTGTGTCTTGAAGACACTGCTTTTTCTGGTCTGTGCCTTGAAGACACTGCTTTTTCTGGTCTGTGCCTTGAGGACACTCCTTTTTCTGGTCTGTGCCTTGAGGACGCTCCCTTTTCTGGTCTGTGCCTTAAGGACGCTCCCTTTTCTGGTCTGTGCCTTGAAGACACTGCTTTTTCTGGTCTGTGCCTTGAGGACACTGCTTTTTCTGGTCTGTGCCTTGAGGACGCTCCTTTTTCTGGTCTGTGCCTTGAGGATGCTCCTTTTCTGGTCTGTGCCTTGAGGACGCTCCTTTTTCTGGTCTATGCCTTAAGGACGCTCCTTTTCTGGTTAATGTATTAAGGACACTGCTTTTTCTGGTCTGTGCCTTGAAGAAGTTCCTTTTTCTGGTCTGTGCCTTGTGTATGATCCTAATTGATCTAATACTTGCTTAAGAGTTAAAGAGTCTCATATAAACACAAATGTATGCTTCTAGTGATTAAATCTCTTTTCAGATTTAAAATTAAATATTCTTTAAAACATGGGTGAATATAAACTTAATAAGTTAGACCAAAATACAGTTCAACAATACAGCATAAACATGAAAGCAGAGTACATAACAATCCCTTACGAAATACGATTTCCATTCTGCTGCAAGTCATTTGAAAAATACCACGCTGTGCTGGGCGGGATTTATGACAGTGGTCCATATATGTACATGATACGCACAGGAAGCCGGAGCCCCAACCGGCCGTGCGCAGTCCAGACGATGTCATACGCCAGGAGCTGGAAATTTCCACTGAGGCCGCCAGGAGAATGTGCTGCGATAACATTTCTGTCAGTCCTGATCGTGACAGAAAGGACAAACAGCAGAAAATACACTTATTGTCAAATCAAATCATACAGCCAAATCGATCAGATGCGATTGCGATTTTCTCAACAACAAAAAATAAAAGAAGAAAGTGAGTATGTCGGTAAATTCATATTACTGCATACTACAAAAAAATAACTGGTTATGAATATAGCACCTAGTTAACAATCCCTCTCTAAATACCTGAAATTAAACAGGATGGATGTCTTTCTGGCTGGAAGTAAGTTTTAGTTAAGAGGACATTGTATGGCAGAAGGTGCTGACACTAGCCCGAGATGTTAACGGTGATCATTTTACTGTCCATAGCAGGCCTACTTACATGCAAAGGGTCAGTCGTTGGCACCCCATTCGGTCTCCGCCAGAAAACCCATACGACCCCACCCCTCTTCCACCAGCAGCAACTAGTAACTTCTCATACAGCCTTTGATTAAATAAATCCGGTTTGCCGGTGGAGGAATCAGGCAAACACTGGATAATGTCTGTCATTGCCCAGCACTCCCTTTTTCCAACCAAGCTAAATGCTAACGGGTCGTGAGCATCCAGGCGCTAAAAGGGTTAATAACATTTACAAAACCAATATAAAGCACGCAGAGTATGCCATAATACTACTACTAATAATAATAATAACAACAACAACAACATCTTTCTCCGTATGAAACTTACGGCAATACTGGGAGGATGGGATCGCCAGTTTCGTGCCCTTTATGGTGGTCCATCTAAAGTGGGATTTCTCTGGACATGGCTTCTCTACCTTATGTAAGAGAAGCGCCCAGCCAAAACGGCTTCTCCCATGCAAACAGAGAGGCGGAATGTGCACAAAGCGTTCCCGGTTGACAGATAGGAAACGGGAAGATCAGGGGCGAGTAATGGAGATGTCAGCCAGTCTCAGAGAAAAGTACCGCCTGACAGCGTTTAACTCTAGCTCCACGAGAGTGGCAATATAGGTTGAAAAAAGAATTCTGACATATTGGCAGAAAAAAAAAACTGCTGATGGATGTTGACGGACGCAAACTATTAGTTGATGTGACATAATAATAGACATATTTAATGTCCACTTACTGCATTTCATACTTTGTTCATTTCGGTGAAAATTATACATTAATTTGACGAAGACAATTCTGTTTGGTTACTGTCCTTGCAATATACACGTATACATCTACGCATTTTCAAACCTCCTAATTGTAGGTAGGCTTCCTTATTCAGGAAAATGTATTTAGGCATTCCAGATGCTTCTTTTTTTAGCTGCTCGGGCGTTGCTGCCTCCCCTGCGGCGTAGCCTGTGTTTTGCTGCCACCTAGTGTACACAAGATGAAACTATCACCGCAATCGAAAAATAAATCGAAAATGATCACATTTTTCGCGGAAATAATGCACATATGAAACTGCTCTAAATCACACTTTCGCATTGTAGAAACACGAAGAGATTCATAACGTCACGGCTACACAACTGAATGAACAGGAATCCTCCATAATAAGAGATTAATTAACTTAATCAGCGATTACATCATGTTTTTGACCACAATACTTCGTCTAAATCCATTTTCGGCCTCTTAAAAGTTTTGCGTTCTTATCGGATAGTATACTATAGCCTTGGGCAACCTTTCATTTAAGGTATTGTCCCGACATTTGTCCACTAGAGGCCAGTATTGCCATTTACCTATTATCAATATTGCCAGATTTAGATTAACTGCATAGAATCAAAAGAGCGGTTTATCTAGTATGGAAGCCCGTTTCCGCGACCTGGTAGAGTAAAAAAAACTCATTTATCAGAATTCTGACTTATTAAGTCGAAATTCCGACTTTTTAATCTCAGAATTCTGACTTTTTTATCTCTGACTCTGACTGGATGAGTTTAATAAAAGTTAAAAGACAAAAAAGTCAGAATTTTGACTTAAGTTAGAGTTCTGAGATAGAAAGTCAGAATTCTTTTATGTCACAGTTCTGACTTTTTATCTTGGAATTCTAACTTAATAAGTAAGAATTCTGAAATAAAAAGTCAGAGTTCTGAGACAAACAGTCAGAATTCCGACTTAATAAGTCAGAATTCTGAGACAAATGGGTTTTTTTTCCCTCTGGGTGACGGAAACAGGCTTCCATAAAGTTTTCAGGCACGCCCACAAGCCACCTACAATTTTAAATTCCGGAAGGGATTTTGTTGCCACTCTAAATGGCGGGTCGTTATATCAACTAGTGTCTAAAGTATGTAACAAACAAACATGCTTTATTTGCCATTTGCACAAGTACAGGAACATTGGAATGCGTTTTCACTGACCCCATCTAGCTCTCCATGCCTTGGGGGGGGTTAGTTAACATGCAGCACATCTGGAACTCAGGTTTAAGTGCCTTGCTGAAGGGCCTACAGATATGTGACCTTTCTGCCAAGGCTGAGGCTCAAAGCAGCAGTCTTCTGATCACAGGCACAGGAACTTAACCCACTGAGCCACTCACTGCTTAGTGCCACAGCGTTCTGCACAATCACAAAAAGGGGGACGTTTCTCATTCAAGATTCTAGATTGTTATTTGTTCAATGCATGAATGGACAGGCATAGCAGCCGTTACTCCAGAATGGGCAAAATAACACAAATACTAAAATATACATATATTGACATATTATATAAAAGCTATATGAAACGTAATGATAAAAAGTCGAAAGGAAGTGCAGTATTTAATTTACTGTACTTCAGCTCTAGCAGTGATGACTTAAGCTTTGAACTTCCACTATATGGCAATTTTACCAAAAACATCAGTGTCACCAATATAAAGCAGGTCCAGTTCTTTTATTGCTATACAACCTGCTATCATCTCCTACCAGCTGCCGGGGGGCTGGATTCATCAGAGGAAATCTGTGTGAACCTGTGTGTGTGAACCCTATATCATACTATGAGGTAAAACACCAAGGACATTTGCAAGGGAAATATCTTTCGGCAGACAGGACAAACTCTTACATGGCAAAAAATCTCATTGAATAGCAATGTTTACACTCCTCCCCCAATCAAATAAAACCCACGTCTATAGAAGCTTAACCATATAGGTGAAAGGGATATGCTGAAAGAGAATAATGAATAAACTAACTATATATGCTTTGTAAAAAGTAAAATGGTGTATAATGCAGTTAAATTGCCTATTTTCTCCCTCTGGGTGTTAAAACAGTAAATCCTTCAGACTTTTGCTTGTCTGCATTTTGATATGTTTCAGATTCATTTTTAAATGGATTCAATTCATATTTTATAATCAATCCACACACAGTGCTCCATAATGACAAAACAAAAATAGGTTTTTGGAGTGATCTGTTAATTTATTAAAAATAAAAAAAAGTAAATATCCCATTTACATAAGTATTCAGACCCTTTGTTATGACACTTGTCACTGAACTTCTACTTCTATCACTGTTTTTTGAGACAGTTCTAAAACTTGATTGGGGTTGACCTTGTGCCAAACTGAATTAATTAAACGTAATTAGGAAATGTTCACACCTGACTATACAAGGCCTCACGGGTATGTCAGAATGAAAACCAAACCATGACGTCAAGGACAGGATAGTGTCAAAACACAGATTGGCGGAAGGATACAAAAAAATTGTTCGGCATTAAAAGTTTCGAAGTGCACAGTAACCTCCATCATCCTGAAATGGAAGAGGTCTGGAACCACCAACAGTCTTCTTAGATCTGCTCATCCATGCCAACTGAGTAATGAGGGACAGCGAGCCGTGGTCAGGCAGGTAACCAAGAACCCAATGGTCACTATGAATGAGATTCAGGGATCCTTTGTGGAGATGGAGAACTTTACAGAAGGACACCCATCAATGCAGCGCTCCACCAATAAGGCCTTGGTGGTTGAATGGCCAGACGGAAGTCATTTCTCACTAAAAGGCACATGACAGTCTTCTGGGTGTTTGCCAAACGGCAGTTTAAGGACTCCCAGACCACGAGAAGCAAAACCGTCTGGTCTGATTAAACACAGATTGAACTATTTGGCCACAATTCCTAAAGGAGTGTGTGGAGGAAAGTAGGCATTGAGCATCATCTCATTAATACCATCCCTACAGTCGAACACAGTAGTGGCAGCATCCTGTGGTGAGGATGAAACAGGGAATGGGAGACTAGTCTGGATAGAGATAGAGATGGATGCAGGAAAATAGAGAACAATCTTAAATTGATTTTGATTCACATCAAAATGTGAAATGATTCACATTTCAACAGGACAATGGTCCAAAGCATACCACCAAGAAAACAAAAGAATGACTGCAAAAAAACTCTGTGAAAGTCCTGGATTGGCCCAGCCAGGGTCCAGGCCCGAATACAAAAGAGCATCTCTGGACAGGCCGGAAAATGGTTGTGCACCAATGCTTCCCATCCAACCTGACTGAGCTTGGGTGATTCTGCCAAGAAGACTGGTTGAAACTTCCAAAGGACATTGCTGAAATTGCTGCCAAACGTGCTGTAACCAAGTACTAAGGTACTAAGGGTCTGGATAATTATGTAAGTAGGATATTTTAGTTATTTTATTTTAAATAAATTAACAAAACACTCCAAAGGCCTGATTCTGCTTTGTCATTATGGAGTATTGTGTGTAGATAATTAATTAAAAAAATTAACAGAATCCATTTCAAAATGAGTCTGAAATTTGAAATCCAGAATTGAGCAGATCTGAAAACTCCGTATGAACTCTAACGACAAGAAAAAAGAACCCTAACTGTAACAGACCAGAAGAAAAAACAACAGGTGCAACACTGTAGGTTCCAGTATAAAAACAACAAACAATAAATATGCCATAATGATTTATGTTTATACATGATCTACTGTTAATATGAAGTATTTTCGAATGAACAACTGAGCGAGTAGATCTCATTTTCAAATCCACAGGTCAGTGTTTACTCTATTAACTGTAGTATGAGCAAATACTAATAAAGTACAATATAATTTGAATACGTTCCAAAAAACGGAAATGCAGTTAAATAATAACTTCATTGGAAGACGCAACAGAGACAATTGTAGATGATCTAAGCTGGCAATTTGGTAAATTGCCTCAAGGACTGACGAACTGTCCAGCCTCTTTTCAGAGGACTATGGAGAAAGTAATGTGAGGCATAAATCTCCAGAAGGTAATTGCATTTCTGGATGATTTGATCATTTTTTTCGAGTACGTTGGAGGAGCATGAGGGTAATGAGAGTCTAACCCTAACCCTAACCCTAACCCTAACCCTAACCCTAAAACGTATCTCAGATTTTGGCCTCAGATTATCTCTATCCAAATTTTTCCAAACCTCGGTAAAATATTCATGTTATTTCACAGCACGGTATTCAACCTGACCCTGATAAAGTCTCGGCCATTTGAGAGTGGCCTTGGGCTCAGACGGTCAGAGACCTTAGGTCTATCCTGGGGTTTTCAGGTTATTGCCGTAGGTTTGAGGCCTTGGGCTCGGACGGTCAGAGACCTTAGGTCTTTCCTGGGGTTTTCAGGTTATTGCCGTACGTTTGAGGCCTTGGGCTCGGACGGTCAGAGACCATAGGTCTATCCTGGGGTTTTCAGGTTATTGCCGTAGGTTTGAGGCCTTGGGCATGAACGGTCAGAGACCATAGGTCTATCCTGGGGTTTTCATGTTATTATCGTAGGTTTGAGGCCTTGGGCTCGGACGGTCAGAGACCTTAGGTCTATCCTGGGGTTTTCAGGTTATTGCCGTAGGTTTGAGGCCTTGGGCTCGGACGGTCAGAGACCTTAGGTCTATCCTGGGGTTTTCAGGTTATTGCCGTAGGTTTGAGGCCTTGGGCTCGGACGGTCAGAGACCTTAGGTCTATCCTGGGGTTTTCAGGTTATTGCCGTAGGTTTGAGGCCTTGGGCTCGGACGGTCAGAGACCTTAGGTCTATCCTGGGGTTTTCAGGTTATTGCCGTAGGTTTGAGGCCTTGGGCTCGGACGGTCAGAGACCGTAGGTCTATCCTGGGGTTTTCATGTTATTATCGTAGGTTTGAGGCCTTGGGCTCAGATGGTCAGAGACCTTAGGTCTATCCTGGGGTTTTCAGGTTATTGCCGTAGGTTTGAGGCCTTGGGCTCGGACGGTCAGAGACCTTAGGTCTATCCTGGGGTTTTCAGGTTATTGCCATAGGTTTGAGGCCTTGGGCTCGGACGGTCAGAGACCATAGGTCTATCCTGGGGTTTTCATGTTATTATCGTAGGTTTGAGGCCTTGGGCTCGGACGGTCAGAGACCTTAGGTCTTTCCTGGGGTTTTCAGGTTATTGCCGTAGGTTTGAGGCCTTGGGCTCGGACGGTCAGAGACCTTAGGTCTATCCTGGGGTTTTCATGTTATTATCGTAGGTTTGAGGCCTTGGGCTCGGACGGTCAGAGACCTTAGGTCTATCCTGGGGTTTTCAGGTTATTGCCGTAGGTTTGAGGCCTTGGGCTCGGACGGTCAGAGACCTTAGGTCAGTGGGGGGTCGCAGGTGGGACTGGGGGGTAGGGGGGTGGCCTTGGTTGACTTTGTCTTGCACATACAAGAATGGGCGCATAAGTGGTTGAGCGATATCATTATTATTACTGCTTTTTAAAGTAACTCATAGATATAGGAATTGAAATATACGTGTATATGTGTATGGTCCCGGCTGTAGAGTCAATGCTCTGTGACGACACTGCGGTTCCAGCGGACCTGGAAGAGCCAGTATTATGGCCTGGTCAGCCTACAATGCCTGGCTTTTCCAGTGAAGATTGGCAGACGTTGCAGGGAGAAGACACTAGTCTGGCACGTGTTATACAGCTTTTGACTCAGGGTTCCCACACAGTAGACAAAACGTGTGAGCAACCAGACGTACTTTGGTGCACAATCACGTAGGTGATCAGCTTGTTGTGCCTCAGAGCCAAAGAGAGAGAGCGTTTAGGGGTGTACATGATGAAGTGGGAAATGGCGAGGGCTCGATTTTATTGGCCTAAAATGATGAGGTAAATAGAAGCAAAGTGTAGGGCATGTGAACGATGTGTGAGACGCAAAAGCAAAGTGCGAAAGGCAGCTGATCTCGTGAATATCAGGGTCAGAGGCCCTCTTCAGCTGCTCTGTATGGATTTCTTGTCCTTGGAATCTGATTCAAAAGACACAAGGTGCATCTTAGTAATAACTGATCATTTCGCCAAGTCTGCCCAAGCACACCCAACTCGAGATCAAACAGCTAGAACGGTGCCGGCATTACTGTGGGAGAATTTCATTTGCTATTTTGGATTTCCACGTCGTTTACGTAGTGGCCAAGGGGCATGCTTTGAGGCAGAGGTGATAGCAGAATTGTGTAAGTTAGCCGGCATTGTTAAATCACGCACTACACCTTTCCATCCCAGGGGCAACCCAGTAGAAACTTTTAACCGGACTCTACTTGCTTTATTAGGGACATTGGAGGACAAGAAAAAAGAAGAATGGAGGAAATATGTAAGGCCGTTGGTGCTCGCCTATAATTGCACTAATAATGATGTTACGGGTGAGGTGCCGTTTCTTCTAATGAGCGGAAGACAACCCCGACTCCCAATTGATTTATGCTCTGGGGTCATAACCCTGAAACACACTTGCACTATGTGCTTGACCCTAAGAGCACACTTAAAAAGTGTATAATTTGGCCTCAAAGAATGCAGAAAACTGAGCAAAAAACGGTGGGATTCTAAAATAACGGCTATGCCGTTAGATGTTGGAGATAGGGGCCTTGTTAGGAACTTGGGCCTTCGAAAGAAACATAAAATGTCGGACAGGCGGGAATCTGCTGTACATGTAGTGTTGAAACAGCCTGACCAAGACATTCCTGTGTCTGTGGTCAAGCCTGAGGGAGGAGAAGGTAGAGAGCGAGTTCTCCACAGAGATATGCTGCTCCCATGTGGGATTTTGAATGTGGATCTAGGATCGGGGGACAGTGCAGACTCCGAACTGGTTCCACTTACTCAGATTTCCGCAAGAGGCAATGATGAGTCTGGGCTAGAGTTTCATGCCTATGTAACGTTATGAATGTACTTTTCTTTTAATTAAACCGTTTTGCCGTTTGTCTAGTTATATGATTTGGACCTGGAAATTGCGCTAGTTTTCATTTTAAGTGAAAGCGTAATTTTTGGTAATATTGCGACAGCTCAGGGAAATCCATGCTCTGCGTCTTTACGCTTTGTGGAGACGGGCGAATTGTTTTATAAGTCGCAGGGAAAAAGCTGAACAGTGCCACGGACATTTTCCTCTTCCTTGTTACCAACATCTGCCTCCCTTGCTAGGACGAACCCAGCGACCAACCAGCCATGCTGCCATTCCATCTCTCCCTTCCCCGTAATGAAGCACGAAAGGAAAAAAAATGCCAACTTCCATTTTTTTTCCTTGTCATTTTTCTCAGGAGGGACATGCAGGGTTTCATATTGAATACAAAACATAATCAACTGCACTGCACTCGCACTTTTATTGATTTTAAATCTCACCAAATCTCAGGGACCATCCCGAAGATGTAAAAGTAAATCTAAATAAAAGACCCATCACTGGGAAACATAAAATTGACCCTTATTTTCACTATTTCTTTTCCCCAAACCCTGAAGATCTTAATTTAGGGAAATACTAGGTGTCGTATCACTGTGATTTAACTGAAAACTTGGCCAAACAACTCTCTATAAGGCAGATTATTGATGGGGAGCACTGCTACTTAAGTCTATGTGTGAGTGTCTGTGTGTCTGTGTCTGTCTGTGCGTGTGTCTGTGAGTGTCTGGGAGTGGGTATGCCTATCCATATGGGGACACAATGTCCCCATAATGTGATAAATATCTGTTTTTTTCCCTTATGGGGACTGGTTTCCTGGTCCCCATAAGGGAAAACTCTATTTTATCAGTGACTGCTATGAAAAAACTAAAAATGCAAAAAATGTATTTTGCTTGGTTACTTACGGTTATGGTTAGGGCAGGGTGGGGGTTAAGGTTGTCATAATTAGCGTTAGCATTTTTCCCATCGAAGTGAATGAGCAGGCCCCATAAGGATAGGTATACCCTACGTGTGTGTGTGTGTGTGTCTGTGTGTGTGTGTGTGTGTGTGGAGCTTTACACATTTCCCATCTGTTTATTGGCATCTCTAAATTGCCCACAAAGTATAATCTCATGTGTGCTCTGAGACTGACTGGTAACCCATGGTACACTATGATCACGATGCTGCTTCTCTGGGCGTGCTAGGGAGAGATGTCGCTCTCACTCCGGGCATGCTGGGGGCGAGGTATCTCTCTCACTCCGGGCATGCTGGGGGCGAGGTATGTCTCTCACTCCGGGCATGCTGGGGGCGAGGTATCTCTCTCACTCCGGGCATGCTGGGGGCGAGGTATCTCTCTCACTCCGGGCATGCTGGGGGCGAGGTATCTCTCTCACTCCGGGCATGCTGGGGGCGAGGTATCTCTCTCACTCCGGGCATGCTGGGGGCGAGGTATGTCTCTCACTCCGGGCATGCTGGGGGCGAGGTATCTCTCTCACTCTGGGTGTGCTGGGGTGAATTGTCTCTCTCTCTCACCCAGGCGTGTTAGGGCGAGGTATCTCTCCCACTCTGGGTGTGCTGGGGGCGAGGTATCTCTCTCACTCTGGGTGTGCTGGGGTAAGTTGTCTCTCTCTCTCACCCAGGCGTGTTAGGGCGAGGTATCTCTCCCACTCTGGGTGTGCTGGGGTGACTTGTCTCTCTCTCTCACCCAGGCGTGTTAGGGCGAGGTATCTCTCCCACTCTAGGTGTGCTGGGGTGACTTGTCTCTCTCTCTCACCCAGGCGTGTTAGGGCGAGGTATCACTCCCACTCTGGGTGTGCTGGGGTGACTTGTCTCTCTCTCTCACCCAGGCGTGTTAGGGCGAGGTATCACTCCCACTCTGGGTGTGCTGGGGTGACTTGTCTCTCTCTCACCCAGGCGTGTTAGGGCGAGGTATCACTCCCACTCTGGGTGTGCTTGGGGGAGGCATCTCTCTTGCTCACCCCAAACATGCTGGGAGATATTTTCTCACTCTGCACCTATGACTGAAGAAACTGTCCAGACATCTTTATTTGTGACACAACTGTGTCACATTGGTTCCACACTGTAAAACACCACATGCAAAAATTGCTTCCTGAACAATAATTTCCATCTAAATTTATAAAATATAAAATACATTTGTGTCGTTTGAACACCACTCTTTCAATTACTGTTAAAAAGCTCAAGGTACCTTTGGACACAAGTGAAATGTTTTAATTCTAATTTAATATTTTAATTAAAATGTTTTAATTTAATTAATTGATCCTAGAGGGAAATTCTACAACATTCACAATGAAAAACTGAAATAATACACTAAACTGATTGCGCAGTCCTGTGTTTTAACATCACCTGAATGGAGCCATTATAGGCTTCTGTGTTTGGTGAATGATGATAATTATTGAGGTCAGTAATGGACATTATCCAATGCCTGCTAAGCAAATGGACCCACAAATAAAAGCTTTTTCTGCCCCTAATACTGCTGGCACTGTCTGGTGATTAATGCTACTTAATGAATCTTCTTTTGTAATATTTTGACTAACCAATTGTACCCTCCAGATTCGTAAATGAGGTTTTATTTGAAATCATTTGGTTTAAAATGTCAATATGTACGTGTGAGAGACGACGCTGAGCACCCAGATTGAAATGCAGGCCGGATGTTTTCAGTTTGAAGTTTGTGTTCTTGGGATGCAGGAAAAAAACTTTATCTGCTCCTCTATCTATGGTAAGACTCTTCTAATGCTTTCTGTCATGATTTTTAGGTGCAGTTTCTAACAGTAATCGACAAACATATAGCAAAGATCAGTTTCAAGATTTTTGGTGGATTCTATTTTTTACAAATTACATTAAATAAATTACATATTTTTTACAAACATATTTTAATAATTTTCTTTCCACAGTTTATAGTGTAATTAGCCCAGAATATCCTTAAATATCCTTGCACTTTATCATGAACTCTGCTTCTCAGTCTTTTTTATTATGATGCCAGTTGGTAAGTTGAAGACGAAGCATTAATATGTTCCGAATAATTATCGCTGTATTCAGAGCTGGCGTTGAGTTTGAGGGAGGGGAGTTTTATGACTGTATGCCTCAGTCTCAGTCTGTTCCTTCACTCACGGCTCTCTTAGCTCACCTGTCACCTGTTCTTTTCCCCATTTATTTCCTTCTGTTTTTCCCCTCCTTTCATTCATTCTGCCTTTTATATTTTTTTCTTTCAGAATGCAGACATGACCAGAACATCATTTGCGGTCTGCCAGTTGCAGTCTGTTGCTTCCGAACCAGGCATGTATTTACATTTTAACTTTTTATTCTAATGATTCATGAGCCACTTAATCCAAAAGCAAAAAAACAGTCCATGTGAGGTTATGCCTACCTTTTGTGCATGTCCACGGCAGGAAATAAAGAGTAAAGGTAAACATCAGAGCAGAGGCAGGGCCAGGCTAAAGCCGAGGAAAGAAGCCTGTGAATTAATTCACAGTGCAAAGGGGAACAATCGGCGTCCCCAGGAATGGCTTTGCGGTGGGTACACTCACCCGTCTGGTCTGGGCAGGCCGGCTATGCAAAGACAGCAGAGAGCTCACCTGCTCGGCGGCCCCATCGCTGCCTGCGGGGAGCCAGACAAATGCACCATTGTCCCCTCAGATGTATCAGAAACCTGTTATTCAGCCCCCCTCCCCAACCTGCATAAACAAGGGCCCGATTCAGCCCACCAGCTGTCAGTCCTGCGCAGACACGGGTGCCAGCGCAAGGCGGGTGAGGGGGTGACACTTCCATTTGAGATTCCTGCAGTAGACATGCCAGGTGGACAGCAGTAGACATGCCAGGCGGACAGCAGTCACTGGGGGAGCGACAGGCCTGTATCTGTCCAGCACTGGTCAGCATTATATTGTGTTTGAAATGCCATGAGGATTCCATGGCCCAATACTGGATACAGGGCTGAATGATGGATAAATGGATGTTATGAGGAGTGACGAAGACAGCAAATACCTCTGAAAGAAAACGTCAAAATAACTAAAAAGCCCATAATCAAGCATTCTGATTAATATCGGGTTAAAACTCATTAAATTAATCCAAAGCCAATCATTAAGTGTACTTAGACAGGACTGGCAGACAGCCTGTCTGTCATTTTGAATAATATGTTACATTTGTGTTTCAGCTTTATGTTATCGCTCCACCTGTATGTTGTGTGTATGTGTGTCATGGTTGGAAAGATACTTTTTATTCAATTGGAATAATATTAACCAATATTCAAAAAATATCAACATAAAGCAAACAATGGGCTTATCGGACCTTGAACTGTGAAGGATGGATGTCACTGACACATTCATACAGGACTGTACTTAATAGCTTCTTTGACATGGGTCACTTTTCACCTCATTTTACCTGTTCGCTCTCATGTTAACTCTGTACACAGTTAAAACACCTAATTAGTCAAAATGCTGTAACCAAACTACAGGGGCATATAGGTCTGAATCATATTAAAAGCTGTTAGACCAACAGTAACATTATATTGTCATCACAAAAATATAACATAAATGATATAACTAATCCAATTTTATTAATGAGCCTGGAAAGTGGAAAAGGCCATGGTGGATTGTATGTGGGAATGCAGATGTGCTGTGTAAACAGTATGGAGAACTGAGGGTGGGAGGTGTAAACCTGAATGGGACATACACAAAGGCCGTACAGGGCTCTGTCTAAATAAACAGCCCTTTAACTGGGACCCCCCCCCCCCCACCACCCACCCCCCGACTGCACATTCAGCCGCATCAAGCCCAGACATGGCACAGACTCTTCAGGAGATTGCTGTCAGAAGTGAGAGCCTGGTCAAACACAAAAGGTAACAAATAATGCCGCGGCAATAGCAAATGTTACACTCTGCACTTCTATACTGTTGCATCTCATTTATATTATCAGGATTAAACCATTACGGAAAATATTTATTGTATATATAAAGTATATATTGCTACCATAGGTAACGAGTCAAAACAAATTTAACTGCATACACCCTCTCCATTGAGTGTTGACACGTTCCTTTACATAACATCTATTACAGCAGCTGCTCATAACCACGGGTTTATTTCGACACCGTGCAATAACATGGAAATTCCTGAAAGTAGCTCCAAGCAAAATGCTGCAACTGAAGAAGGATAAAATGAAACCTGAGATAACATGAAACGATAACTTGCGTTATTCCTCTAAGTCGGATGTGTTACACACAATCTGCCAGAATTTAGCAACGTAATTCAATGCCATCACTAAAGGAAGATGTGTTATGTATTCGTCTATTTGCCTGGAAAACTGGACTGATAGGTCAGTTATTGGGCTGATAATAAGTGCCAGTAACAAGGGGGAAGACGTGGCAGTGCTGGTGCATAGTGGATCAGCCCCAAATTCTGCACTGGGTTCACACTTACCTGAGACACTGAAATATTACTCTGCTATGATGACTCACTGTCCCAAAGGTGTTTTACACTGCATGAAGCTGGATCTCTAACTGAAAAAAAATCACCAGTCCTCAAATCTGAAAAGGGTAATAGATTTTCGGGCAGCGATAAGATCATCATTAAGTGCTGTGATTCAGCCGGGTGAATGAAGGGGAGCTTATGAAGCCTCTCAGGTGGGTGTGAGCAGGTCTCACATGCAAAGGCAGCGTCAGAAACGCAGCGTCCTTTCAGCCCTCTGCTCCACCACAGTCACATGCAGCTGCCCTCCACTGACAGCAACACGGTTACAACACGGTTGTCAAAGCAACGGTACTGCCAGCCAGAAATAAACAATGAAAAATTCCTGATAAAGATTATCTAAAAGTGACCTCACATTCTAAGGAAAATGAACAAGACCTGCGGTAATAATGGCAGTTAGGAAAACAAGATTAAAAAAAAAAAACAGAACTGAACTTTCAAGACCGTCACACCATGTGGTTTGCATGCATTGACACTGTGACCAAAGAGTTACTGAGGGATTGTGGGAAAATGTGTTCATTTCGTTGTGTCTGTAGGCAATGTGAGAGCAAGGAGCAGCTGTGCCATTTGAAAGCCCTGTTGGCTCCCATGCCTTCTTTTCCAGTTGACTGCTTTTCATAAAAATTAAGATTGTAACAGCGAGCAATAAGGTGGACATGTGTCCCAGGCCAGAGGGCCGACGTTTGCCTGGACCCAAGCCAGGCCTGGCCCCAGGTCTGTTGTCAAGGCCATTGCCAGGAAACAGCCACTAATCATTTGACCCCAGCTGCCGCTGTGCGCAGAGCAGCACCGCACAGACAGCTCCGCAGCCCAGTGCCAGGTGCAGCTCCCAAGAGGCCTCCTAAGGTTATACTCATCAACAAACAGAGAGCAGAGATTAGCAAACACTGGGGGGGCAGCTGGGATTTAAAACTCAACTTTCTCTTCTGCTACAATAGTGCTACAGATAGCACAGACTATGGACCCGAAAAAGGGGATCAAATGAAAAAATGATTTGTCCAAAAATGGCAGTGTCAGCAATGTCATGCAGGTGGGGGAAGTGTGGCTTTGTTTAAGGTGTTTGCTGTGCCTGCCACCGAGCAAAGGGGCAGGTGCCAGCTTGAAGGGCAGAGCTAAAGTATCCGGAGGACCCGCCACCACGTCTTCATTCAGCTGATCGCCTGCTTCAGACACTGCTGCCACCTCGCCATGCATTCCGTCCTGAACACACAACTCGCTCATGGCCGAGAAGATGGAGAAAGCAACAGCAGTAATGTTTTTCAGTTCCTTATTGAGCTGTCCCGGATGTGTTTCAGAGGTTAGGTTAGGGTTAGGGCACATGACAGGTCCTGCGGTCTCCCAGACACTGAGAATGGCGTTAAATGTCCTGCGCTCTCCCAGATGCTGAGAATGACCTGAAATGTCCTGCGCTCTCCCAGATGCTGAGAATGACCTGAAATGTCCTGCGGTCTCCCAGATGCTGAGAATGACCTGAAATGTCCTGCGGTCTCCCAGATGCTGAGAATGACCTGAAATGTCCTGCGGTCTCCCAGATGCTGAGAATGACCTGAAATGTCCTGCGCTCTCCCAGATGCTGAGAATGACCTGAAATGTCCTGCGGTCTCCCAGATGCTGAGAATGACCTGAAATGTCCTGCGGTCTCCGAGATGCTGAGAATGACCTGAAATGTCCTGCGGTCTCCCAGATGCTGAGAATGACCTGAAATGTCCTGCGCTCTCCCAGATGCTGAGAATGACCTGAAATGTCCTGCGTTCTCCCAGATGCTGAGAATGACCTGAAATGTCCTGCGGTCTCCGAGATGCTGAGAATGACCTGAAATGTCCTGCGGTCTCCCAGATGCTGAGAATGACCTGAAATGTCCTGCGGTCTCCCAGATGCTGAGAATGACCTGAAATGTCCTGCGGTCTCCGAGATGCTAAGAATGACCTGAAATGTCCTGCGGTCTCCCAGATGCTGAGAATGACCTGAAATGTCCTGCGGTCTCCCAGAGCAACTCCAAAATGGTGAGGCTTGTAGGATGTTCATGATCAGCAGGAATGAGAACCTACTGGGATGGAAAAACCTTGACTCACCAAAAGGGGGTTGGGTGGCCAAGACTCGTCAGTGTGGGATGGGAATGAAGGCCCCCCCCTTTGGTATGAACCAGTTTAAGGGCACAAATGGCAGATAATTTCTATGATGGATGTGGCAGTAATGTGCCATCAAGCCCTGCTCTGTAAGGGGCTACTTAGCAGCAGGCCGGTCAGTGTGTCCATGTGGACCCCTGTGCACCGGAGAAGGCACCTGCAATGGGCACGTGAACAACAGAACTGGACCATGGAGCAATGGAAGGAGGTGGCCTGCCGCAAAATTTTCTGTTCCCTGGATGGCCAAGTATGTAAGCATCTGGGATTTACTGGACTGACACACGGCTACTTAGCTTTGTACACAACAGGGTTCTAAGTCCTATGTGCCGTGACACATCACTCCCGTAACCATCCTTAAAATGACCTATGATTCACAGCATAGTAGCCTTTCTGTTGGTTTGTACCCCATAGCATAGGCTTACTCTGATCTCACATTGAGAAGTCTTTGACCACCAAACTTGTTTCTGATTTGTTGTCGTTGATTTAGGGGTGGGGGTTCAAGGGGCAGGGCCCCATACTAGGCCAAAGATATTGATGAATGCTAATATCAATATACACAGGCCACAGGGTAGACAGATAGACATTTCTATGTTCCAGAGAACAGCATGAAAAAAAATAGAACCTGTATGGACCACTACCCCCCCCTCCATTACCCATTTAAAAAAAAACATAAGAATAATGCTATGGATTTTGGTACTTCAATGCTTTATTTGGATCCAATGTGAATTCAAGGTTCCGAGGGGATTTATTTTAAATATTTCAGTCTCGGGTTAGTGTGTTTTATTTAAATCTGTTTTAAATGCAACACCATGAAAGATTACTCCTCAGTACACATGTAATTCATTGCATGCAAAAGAATTTCATGCCTGTACATGATTTTTTTTTTCCTGACGATAATGGAAACACCGTGTGGGAAAAAGAGCTTTAGACAACTTGGTGTTACACAAGGCAAATATATTTCATCACACAGTGTACTGGGCAAAGATTAGTGTAAACGTTTTTTGTTTAGATCTGATAGCAACACAATAAAACAATAAAGTAATTAAAGAACAAAAAAGCTAAAGTAAGAATCTTACAACAAACCTGCAGGGCATCCGATCGTAAAAGATACTGCATGTAAACGGCAGAGCTTGAGGGGACAGGTCTGTCATTGCCATACGACTGGCTGTGACTGAAGAAACACCTCCGTTTGCTTCTTGCGGGGGGCGCAGGAGACCTTACACTGCACCAGCCATCTTAGGAGACCTTAAACAGTAGCTAAGGGCAGATGAAAAGCAAGTGATTCATGCTGTAAAACATGCAAATTATAAAGCATGTAATATGTCCACAGGATCCAATGTTTAAAAATCCAGTTGTCTGCCTTTAATATATACATGTCATTCTTACAAGATTGAAATCCATAATGACAGTTTCTCATGACAATGTAAAGTTGATCATAATTATGACAAAACAGTACAGTGAGGAGTCAAAAGCAAACAGGAAAAACAAGAAACTACCAGCAAGTGACAATGCAGGACAACAGAACTACTGTTCCTAATTTACATCACTGATACTGACACCAATACATACAGTAAACTGGTTAAATTTGCAGACGACACCAAGGTAGGTGGTGTAGCAGATGCTAAATTAGCAGCACAGAGGCTACAACGGGATCTTGATTTAATTAACGACTGGGCTGATACCTGGCAGATTAAATTTAACATAGATAAATGTAAAGAAATCCATGCAGGGAGCAGAAATATAAAGTACAGATATTTTATGGGTTCCACAGAAATAAAGGTAGCTGATTATGAGAAAAACCTTGGTGTGTATGTTGATGCTTTCATGTCCCACTCTCGCCAGTGTGGAGAAGCAATTAAAAAGGCCAATAGGATGTTGGGTTACATCTCTAGGTGTGTGGCATTTAAGTCAAGGGAGGTGATGCTGCGATTATATAATTCCTTGGTAAGACCCCACCTAGAATATTGTGTGCAGGTTTGGTCACCATACCTTAAGAAGGACATTGCTGCCTTGGAAAAGGTGCAACGTAGGGCGACGAGAATGAATCCTGGTCTTAGAGGAATGTCTTATGAGTAGAGGTTAGCTGAGCTGAATCTGTTTAGCCTCGAGCAAAGGAGACTAAGGGGGGACATGATCCAGGTATATAAGATTCTAACAGGTCTGGATGCTGTTCATTCAAATGGCTACTTTAATATTAGGTTTAAATACTAGAACTCGTGGCCATAAGTGGAAATTAGGGGGAGAATATTTTAAAATGAATTTGAGGAAGTATGTCTTTACACAGCGTGTAGTTAGAGTATGGAATAGTCTTCCTGTTAGTGTAGCGCAAGCCAAAACCCTGGGTTCCTTTAAATAAGAGCTAGATAAGATTTTAATAACTCAGAGCTATTAGTTGAGATCTCCCCAAAAGAGCTTGATGGGCCGAATGGCCTCCTCTCATTTGTAAATTTCTTTTGTTCTTAACTAGGATAACTAGCTTAGTCACACACACAGTAACATCACACAAACTCTCATACAATGTTGAACTGGGGAAATGAACTAAAGCGGGAACTTAAATACACAACCAAAGCTAAGCTAACGAGGACGCAGGCGAGAAGCATTAACCAGAGAACCAATCACGGGGAAGACTAGGTAACAGGCAACAAATGGAACTAATGAAGAGGAAATCACAGGAGTAGGGAACTCAACATCCATCCATCTATCCATTTTCCAAACCGCTTATCCTACTGGGTCGCAGGGGGTCCGGAGCCTATCCCTATGGGTACGAGGCAGGGAACAACCCAGGATGGGGGGCCAGCCCATCACAGGGCACACTCACACACCATTCACTCACACATGCACACCTACAACTCCAATTAGCCTATTATCAATTAATTGTTTTTGGACTGTGGGGGGAAACCGGAGTACCCGGAGGAAACCCCACGACGACACGGGGAGAACATGCAAACTCCACACACATGTGACTCAGGCGGAGACTCGAACCCGAGTCCCAGAGGTGAGAGGCAACAGTGCTAACCACTGCACCACCATCCCACCCCCGGGAACTTAACATACAACTAGAAAACACTATTCTAACACTAGTGGCCTGTACTACGAAGTGGGGTTACTGGCGGATTTAAGGTACCACAGTTTAAATGGACTTACATTTTGCCCAGACTCCCATAAATCCCTTAAAAAGTTACCCCGATAAGCCAGTAATGCTATGGATGGGAGGACTATGACAGAAACTAAACACTGGGAAAAGCAAAAAGCAAACTATAAAAAGCCAAAACACACAAGGGTAAAGGATACAACTGCAGAGGGGGAAGGCAGAACGGTCAGCAATACCTGCTGTCAGGTACCTTGTGTCTCGTAAAACATGGTTTATGTGGATTAAACAGTATTTTCAGTCCATGAAATGATTCAGGCGTCATGACCATGATAAAATATTCACTGTGAAATATTCACAAATACTTTTAGGTTTAGGCTATATGAATTATAAAGATTAGCCATTTTTAGGTAATTCAGTCTATTTTCGTTAATCAGTTGTCTTTCATCTTTGCAGTAAGTAAACTGGGCGCCCTGTTTACACACGCCGTTACAGTCAGGGACAGTCCCAGCCCTGACCATGGCAGAACCGCCCGACCCGTGAGCTGGGCTCCTAACCCACCAAAGTGCTCCAAGGGGTGCTAGATCTGTGACGTAACTCAGCGCTCTGACCCCAAAGTTCACTTTCTGTACGTGCGTGTGTGTGTGTGTGTGTGCGTGCGTGCGTGTGTGTGTGTGCGTGTGTGTGTGTGTGTGTGTGTGCGTGTGTGTGCGCGTGTCTGTGTTTTGTATAAATTACATTGTGGGGACCCAATGTTCCCACAATGTAATAAAACCTGATGCTTTTTACCTTGTGGGATTTTTTCTCTGGTCCCCACATGGGAAGGACTCAATTTTATAAAAATCCTTGAATACAATCAAAAAACTAAAAATTTAGTTTTCTATTTTGTGTGGTTACTTTTGGTTATGGTTCTGATTCAGGTCGAGAGCTGTACACTAGATGGCGCAGCAATTCAAGTACAACACGGGTCGCGACTTTAGAAAAAGTATTACACTTTGACCAATAAATTATAGCATAATGTAATAACATCATAAAATGACAGACACGTGGACGTCTATGGTCGGTCAGCAGGAGTACGTTGTTCGATCAGCATGAGGTACTGATGGGACCAAAAGTTTTCAAGTCAGCCTCGCGCATTTTCTCTATAATTCACCAATGACATACAAATCTGCGTCAAACGTGAAATTTAAAGCAGCCAAACAGTAGCACACGATGGCTAACGGTCGAATTAGAGAAAACGTTGTTATGAAACACAGAAATATTAACTTTTTGGGTTCATTGTCACTGCGCTCTTTCCAAAGACAGTTCACTGTTTTAGTGTAAATATAGTGTATTTTCGTATAAATACGGTTTAACGCAAGAGCCTGCTTCTGGTGAATGATTATACTTTACCATATTTTGACTTAATATAAAAACATGACTTGTATCTTGCCCAATCTTTATATTTACGAACTGACTTTATCTGCAAAGTATGTGTTTACATAAATGGTTAAATATATCACACATTAATTAATTAATTAACAGTTATTCTAACAATAGATTTTAGGATATTGAGATAATACCACTAAAAACTGGTGACCGGTTTCGTTTAAAAACGTCTATACGTACGCGTAAAACAAATACGCATGGATAAGTATGCATGCAGCTAACTTATTATTACGTTCCATTATCCTGTTCTGTTCATTATTTTAACTACTTACACCATCATTAACTAATTCTAATAGAATAATACTGCAACTCTGTCTTTACAACATTGATTACAAAAATGTATATGGCATTGTGTAATTAATACAGATGAATGATATGAAAAAAACGTTTTAATTTGTTGTTCATGGAAGGAAGAAAAATAGGTGTGGCAATCTGGAATATCCCTGTGATTGGTTATAAATTATAAAAAAGAAAAAAGAATAACGAGTGGAAAACAATATGAAACATGGAGATGTATCACAAAACCGGAATTGGGTACCACTAGTACCGTCATTTACTATAGCCTAAAATGTTTATATGAAATAAGTGTAAGGACTTAGAAGACCAATTCCAAATATGATTTAGTCGTTTTCAGCGTTTCTATGTGTGTAGGCATGAGTGCTTGAAGGGAGACAAAGAGATGGGGTGTTTTGTCAGATAAAGGTTGATTGCATCCTCACGTAACATCATAAAATTATGCAATAATAATATTAATAATGTGGTTTCGTGTTCAATTTCGTTTACACGTGAGTAAGGTCAAAACACAGTGCAACCTGAAACAGGGTACTTCGGCTACAAATCGAAAAAACCAAGTACAATTATATCTTTTTGGTGACGAAAGATACTTGTTTATTTTTAAAGGGGTTACCGATCACCAGCATTTTGTTTTGGGGGAAAGTAAATGAAAGCCATTTTGAAGTCGGTTTTAAAGATTATTACGATGTTACTCGTACTGAATCATACTGAAATAAAGTACAATGTTGCATCAAAGCGCTTAATTTGTGTCTGATTAGCATCTATAATTTCCATTTTTGATATAGACCTCCCTTAAGTAGATTTTAATTGGCTAAATTCATTGGCCTTGCAGTTAATTGATATACTTCTACCGGAATTACGAATGTCCTTATTTATATTCAGACATTCTACTTGTACATTGCCCATTAGCTTTAACCACAAATCAAAACAATGACAAGTTCTAATTGTCATATTTATATGGGGTAAGTGCAGGTAGATAATGTTGGATACATCCAGTAATGGTCTCGGGCCACAGCCAGTGATGGCATGGCTGCTGCCATATGCCACGCCCACAACCTCAGTGTTCTTTTAAATATTGTCAAAAATGGTGGCAAACATCTATGAAAATGATTATTTGTTATAACTGCCAGTTGTAAAACATGTTAAAGACATCGTGCGTCATGTTTTGAGCTATTAAGATGTAGCTTTTGATTCTGACAGCGAAATAGTGCTTTGTCTTGGGGACAAACCACATCGATATTAAAAGGTATATAAAATGTTTAAAATGTCCGTTTATTTTGAGTCTGGCAGCAAAATATCACTATATTCTATTAAAGGGGGTCTTATTTAAAGCATTAATATAGTATGTATCACTAAAAGAACACTCTTTTTGTGAAGCCTTTGAATATTCAAATTGAAAGTATCGCGCAATCATTGATTGTCAAATCATTGAGTTCTAGAGGTTTTAAATAGTAGGCATGGAGAGAGAAATACTCAAACTAATATATCCCTAGCTATAATTCAATATTATTGTATGTCCTCGACCAGGTCTAAGACTTTTGTGTTGAGAGTTAGTGCGACTTTTGTAATTATTTCATTCTAGCCCATATAATTGAGCCAGAGCTGACTGACTGAAGAGGCTCACAGCAACACTTGTTTCAGAGATTTTCACTTCCTTCAGCCAACATGTCTGGTGAGTTTATAACCATTTTAATTCCTTGAGATTCTTCGTCTTTTCAGTCTTTTATTTTGAAATATACCTGAAAAATATGAAGGAGAAAAATGCAAGTCACTATCAAAAGTATATGAAGAACAAAAGCAGTGCAATAGAAATAGTATGACAAACAACTGGGAACAAAAACTATTACCTCCAAGTAAAGAGGAAATCTAATGTTGATTATTCGATTATGCTGGCGAACTGCAGATTATCATCGATAAACTAGCCTTATATGTAAATACAGAGATTTCAGACATGTTCGATGCATTCAATGGATGCAAGTACCATATCACGTGCATTACTTTTACGAGTAAGTGTCTAAGAAAAAAAAAAACCTTGCTACAACTATTGGCCATATTGTAACTTTGCAACTTGCAGATGTTACTGTTCATTTTTATTCGCTTATTTCAAATGCAAAAGCAGAGTAGTGACTCCTACCATTAATTTTCGCTAGACGTAGCCTATAGTAACGACTTTACAGTTTATTGGTGTTATTACTGTTTTATGCAGGTATCGGATATTGGTAAAGTAAATGTACAACAGTTATTTTAAAACAAGAAAGAAAAGTAAAGCATGCACGCATGTAGGCAATTTTTAAAGCGGCAGTTCGAATGGGGCGTATCGTATTCCTTTCCTGTAGCTTTACTATTTGCCATATTTAAGGGCAAAAATATACCGGAATCTTAATATATGAATATTTATCAAGGACGGGTCTAGAAGTTTTCGCTTAATCAGTACACCTCGGAAGCTTTTGTTGGCAACGTATCGCCTTTAAAACCACTTTGCCGGTAGTGTATCAGCTAAGGGGCACGTAGGTGTCTTAATCGGTTTAACCATTGTGTGGCGTGGTTTCGGGAGAACCTTTATTTACATGATGGCGAATCGCCGTGTTAATGCCCGATGACATGGAGGGGGGGTGAATTTAAAAACAAAAAAATGCGACATTCTTTATTCACTCGGCCAGTATTGACCGTATTTCAAATTTAACTTTGCATGTTTTTGATCGTTGTTTTAATAGCCTACCTTTGTATCTCATTTTCGTTCATATACATATTTATAGGCTACATATCACACCGAATTATACGTAGACGTACAGGTTGTAGACAGAAAGTTTGTTTTATTTTTCGTAATTTAAAAAAATCGGGATTTCGGTTAGGTTAATCTGAGACCTGTGGTTCAATGATTGCGTTTGCTCCCGTATTCAGTTCAAAGGAGACTAACTTTCCTCGAAATGCGCTTTGCTGGAACATGCAGGGCAAATACAACTTGCGAGAAGAGCGCAAACCTCTGTCTACATTCAGTTATTCTTTACATGTATATTGGTTCTATACAAAACTTTACTTACTTGAGAGCACAGAAGAATGTCGCACGATCGATGATCTACAACGCAACTTTTCATATTCCCTCTACTGTTCGTCCTTCGGGTCTTTGTCAAAGTATTAAAAATCCTATTCTTTTGTTACTTTACGATCTGTTTCGGGACTTTGGAGACATGATAAAAAAACGTAGGCCTATGATCACGTTCATCTTTTTTTTTTAATTCTCAAAATTCGTGTTTGCAAATTTAAAACGCTTATGAGTGTATTTTACGCGTCTTAACCCGCATTTAAAATGGCCGAAAACGCGTCTCCCCGCTTCCAGCAGTAATGCGCCATTCACATCTGTAATTCGAAACGCTAACCCGTTCGTTGCCATACGCCGGAGAACGATTACGATGCAGTAATCAAGCTCAAATTACACTCCGTTGGACTCCATACAACCACCGTTTGGGGGGGGGGCTATTTGTAATAAACTTGAAAATAAAACATTCTTTTAAGTTTGTGTGATTTATACTGTATGGTTGAAAACCACTCCGTGCTCATTACACACGCCGGATTAACCTTTGTATCCATACAGGTTACGTGGCTATACTTACCTGCACATGTTGTTTGGCTACTGAAACCGCCTAGCGGTTTAACTTTAATTGACAGCTCTTTTAGATTTCCACCGTGGACTCCAAAATGTTTAGCACAAGCAGGCTACAAGAACTAAACGGGAGGTTACATCACTTTTATATTGCAATCAAGAGAAGGCGTGGGTGTTGCCGCGTAGATGGGCATATACAGGCTTTGGTAACATCCGATTAACTCTCCCGGCACAGATAAACCGAAGGTGTACCAGGGTGTCCGAGTGAAGGCCACCGTGAGAGAACTGCTGCAGAAGCAGAGAGCCCGACAGGCTGCTGTTAAAAGCACAACGGTAAGACCCATCCCGATAAATCAACGCATTGGGAGCGGTAGGACTGATGTTATACAAATACCACTGAGAGAATATTTCCTTTATCTGGGTTTTACACTGCCCCCCCCCCCAAATAAATAAATAAGTTAGATAAAAATCCCAGACGACAAATCAATAAAAATAACAAAAAGCGTATCTAACTCAGTAACACCTTCGTCGCATAAGTCACTCAATATCTCTCTATTGTTGTACAACATAGCAGCTGTGGACCTGTTTGTGTAGCACATGAGTTTATGGGTCTCTATACAAGGAGAATCTGCACAGTTAAGCCCTATCCCCATATAAAACAGAAATGTAAATGTATTAATTAAGCTGTTGAGTCTACGGACTAACCATCAACCAGTTACCAGAAACATGCATGACAAATCTCATCATACTGACTATTAAAAAACTCCCGAAAATATTTTACATAATAATAGTAATAATAATAATAACAGGGGCGTGGTGTGTGACGGGCAAAAAGTTAATCGTTTCACATGCTTAGTACATGCAGGCCTTGATGTGAGGTTCATAAATGCGGTGAGGTTAATAAATAGCGTGTACACTACATCTAAAAATAATCGATTATAAAGTGCTTTGTCGAGAGTAACGATCAGTTTTTGGCGAAAAGAATATATAGGCCTAATTTTGGGGGGAAACTTAATGGTGAGGTTTAATAATTCGTATTCTCTCTGTCTCTCCTATGCCTCTTCTTTCCTTTCTATTTTTTCTCTCTCCCTCACTCCTCAGATATCCCAGAACTTCACGGTCCAGGATGACTGTGCCACACCTATTCCTGGTAAGATTTAAATAATCTGACAACGTTATTTTAAATTACTCAAGAACAAGCCAAAACGTTTAAGCTCAAAAGAAGCCAAACACGCCAGCATGGCGTCACCTTATCTTTGCAAGGCGTATGTAAAGACTGCATATTGAATAAAATGTTCAATTGAACGCCTGTGTTCTTAGTCATTACCTTCAAATCACTTACTTGTTGTAAACAGAGTTACACAGCGCATATAGGCTACACGAGAAGAAATCCCTTCAAAAACCTATTGCTGTAACCATTCAACTGTACAAACGCTGAAAGCATATCAGTGTGTGAGAAGGTATACGTCGTATTACAAAACTGTACCAGCTTAGGTTAGCCAATCTGGCTACTACTTAAATTCCCCAAAGGGCGGAGTGCAACACACTATCTATGCAAATCGCCTAACAATGCCACACTAACATAACAGTAGGCTTAAACAAATAAACACAGATAGATTTAGACCGTTATAAAATCGGTTTCATAGAAGTTATGTCCAAACTAAAACTTACATTGAGTGCCAACGACCTTCACGCAGAATACTCGGATTACAGAAACAATTGAAATACTCGGGTCCCCATTCGCGCAGTGTATTCTGCCCCTTTTATAAACTTGCATTTAAATGTGATTTAACTGTTGGCTAGGGCTCCCATGACATCACTTCTGAAGTATTTACTAATTTAAATGTCTTCTGCTTATTCATCCACTTCATATACCTTATTCACTTTCCCAGCCCATCATTTTGACGTGTGTTCGGGAAACTCTATTCCGGATGCCAGTTACCAGACGTCCCCTTACATCGACAACTTTTGCGACATTCCTATGGAGACTTCAACATTTGACAATCAGTATCCTAACGTCATGTTTCCGCAAGACAGTTTCAACAGCATTCTGCCTGCAGACTCTTCCGTGCAGCACTGGGCTCATGGACATTTTCTGTCGACTTCTGACTATCACATCAATGGAATGGTACGCTGCTGCAGTACAGTTTTTCTCTCTATGTGATTTGTCAGCTTTAAATACTAATTACTGCGAAGAGATCGTAGGGGAAAGCTCGGATTTTGTATCCTTGAACACAGTCTCGCGTGCTGACCTGCTTGCATTATCTGTATGTTTTTTTGTCGTAACGTACATTGCTAGTTAATCGGCAGTTTGACATTTGAGAAGCAGATTTGTGAAATGCACTTAAAAAAGAAATGTGATGCTCTTGATTAGACTCCGTTACAGTGAGCAAACTGCACTGCACGATTATGTATCTGTAGTCTTTAATGCTTTATTTTCGTTGTGACCCACTTTCATTTTACTCTTCCAGGTTCCAAGCGCAATTCCCGACTCACTGTCGCTCAATCTTCCCAGCCCAGATTACAACAGTTTCTCACCCCCCGATTCCTACTCCTCCTCTTCCTCGTGCTACAGCTCTCCTTCTCGGATGGACTCGAATTATGGTTTCGTTGCAGAGAATTACCATTACCAACACTGCAGCCTGCAGCGCTGCTATTGCCTGTCTCATTGGTCGGGTCCCCAAGACAGCCCGATGAACCCGGAGTACGCCTCGGACTGCTTGTACACAGCAATGGACCAGAGCTACTTCAGAAGGGATGTGCGCAGCTCAGAAATGTGCTACCTTTAAAATGAAATCTCCAGAGCAAGAGCAAGTTGGTTTTATGCAACTAGCTCGCTACAACTTACTGTCTGTTACCAGCATCACGTGTGTCTTTACATCGGCTTTTTCAGTCTTTGAGGCCCTAATGTTCCAAACCACTTCCACGCTTTTAACCTGTCACTAAACTGAACCAGCGAATGGACGTGCGATTGAAGCGCATGTGTGTTGTGTTGTTTTGGTGCTTGGTGCTGAGCAGTGACGGGAAAAAAATCATTTTCCATGCTTCCAGTTACGAACAAATTACAGTTACGTAAACAATAAAGATGTATATATTTCTTAATGATGTAGTGTTTTCTTAAATTTTCACTTACATGTTTTTGTTTTTAAAAGTAAGCTACTGATTCCCAAATGACATATAGTCAAAATCACTTAAATGAAAGAAATGAACAATTAAAGTCCACTTAAAAACTGATAACAATCGCTCTTTTCTAAATGCATGCGAAATTTCCTGCAGTTATTGCATTGATGGAATAGTAGGCGACACTCCAGCAAACACTTTAGTCACACACGTAGATTTAAATTAAAAATATACAAGCATTCTGTTAAAGGATTTCCACGTGCAAGAACAGGATGCAAGAAAGTTGGTCAAGTGAAAATAAACTAAAATCGCCTTCAGCATATAATACACGTTTGTTATGCTACGAAAGTCATTCAGTGACAAAGTTTGATTCAGGAAAAATAGCCTAGAATATTAGTGCGCTGTGTTTTTATCAATCTATAAGGCTTAAAAACGACAATACAATCATTAGTGAAGCAGAAATCGCCGCGTCTTTTTTCCGTATTTAATACGATATAGATGAAAAGAGCCATTTAAATCTTGTAGGATTTGGAGACTTGGTATTTCTCGTTGCCATTAAACCGAACTACAAGCAGTAAGTGACCCCCCAATCATTCTTTCCAAGTTTCAAGCGATCTGATCAATGTGCTTGTTGATCCTTATCTTAGCTCTTTGTCCCTAGTTGGGCCCAGGGCTTAAAATGTTGCAGCTAGTTGCGCATCAAAGTTCGGTTAACGCAGCGCATTCTCCTTTGACCAGACATTCGGAAAGTAGCGACCCTGCTCATTGGTTAAAATGTAATAGCAACGTGAGGTGGTAATAACTGTCGCTTAGTTAAGTTAAAGCAGAAAATGTCAACTAACGACTGCCGTCACAACACTCTTTGTCCTTCTTCCTTACTAGTAAGTCATTTGAGTGACCTGCCGTTATGCTTTCAGAGAAAATTCAAGTTCCATTTTTTTAAACCTTTACTTGGAGTTTCTCACCTTCATCAGAAAAGAATTTATTGCTATTGCCTAGGAATTCTGACTCACTTGTTACATCTTGTACCTCCAGTGTCCTTCCTTGGGTTTCTGTAATACAGACGTTTCTCTACTTATGAACTTTCAATTTCAGAACTTTCACACATACGAACTAAGAGGACTGTAAGTTCAAATTGTGTTCCTTGGACTCCTATTTCCTGTCCGCAACATCAGTTTTTTTCTGCGTGCCAATTCTGCCTAGTACGTCTTCTGGCCGCTACTCCCGCCGCGCAGCAGTGTAGCGTGCGAACTCCCAGCATCCTACTTCTTTGTACTTGTGTATACCCTTAAAATGGTGTTGAATAGTGACTTACGAACATTTCAAATTACGAACAGCCGTTCAGAACGTATCTCATTCGTAAGTAGAGGAGTGTCTGTATTTAAATTCTCTTCAGATAATGATTAAGGGCTCCATATTGTGTTTGGTGGAACATATGACTTTCGGGTGAAAGACAACCTGTGAGAACAGATTTTATACCCACTTCATAATGTACATGGCTGACATTCACAGCAAGTCACCATTTTGCCCCTTTTCACCCGAGGCCTGCTAATATTCATGTGTATCGGCTCAGCAGCCATTCACCTGTAACAGGCTGGCTGAATCTTTCTGACATTCCCCACCTCTGGCAGGGACACAGATAAATTAGGGTTAACATCTTAGCACCTTTGCTTGATCTTAGTGACAGCTCAAGGTTTCCTACAGTGACAAAAATTAAAATGACCAAAACATCTAGAACAACTGAGGAAGAAGAAGAAGATACACTTTGTCACCCTCAATACCCAGGGGAACCAGAGTTGAATCTCGATATGCCTGACTGACCATACCTGTGTTCTCATGCACCCGGTTTACATCATCAATACTAAGAAGACAAGTAAACGAGGACAGTGAAAGTCCTTGGATGTCGCAAATATCAAGGATACATCGGATACACCCCGGGTGTATTGCCTGGTTGTTGTCATGGTTACGGCAGCTCCTGGTGGCTGATGTCAGGGCGCAGCACTGCAGCCATTGTAGGGTGGTGTTTCCGTGTGCCTGTGGGGGGCTGGGGGTCACACTGTAATAACTGTTGTACTGTTTATTACAAACAATAAACAGTAGACAGCTCTAGAGTATACAAATGGATCGAAACTATACCGCAGATCACATAGGTCTCAGCTGAGTTATATAGTAAAATAGCATTATGCATTTATACAGGTGTCTGCTTGCTGTGACAGAGCCTTCGTCCAGCATTCCAAAGTTGGTTCCTACACTGAACAGCCAGGCATATGTTAAGGTAATGATTTACGAAGTTTTATGACAGAGTTACAATTATCTGTCCTGAAACACTGTACAAGTAGCAGCAGTAGGGGACAGTTTTTCAAGAATTATTATTTTATTTATGTACATTACCCAGTGAGCCTTCCAAGTGTAAGTGGGAGGCCAATGATTGGATAGATGGATTTATTTTGCCATCAACAGCTGAATGGATTTTTATTATTATTGTTGTATTTTTTAATTTCCCAGCCAGCAAGTTCTATAACAGGAGCATGTCTGAGGTAGTACAGCCTCTGTGTTTTCACTTAACCACATACTCCTTCATGAGATGAGATGATTTGCACCCTTATATACAATTAAGTTAATGGCTAACTGCTGTTTTACTTATAATGATTATAGTCACCGAAGCAACCGCCTGACAAAATGCACATTGTACTGAGGCAGCAGAGCGTTAAACATTTTATTTTGCAGTTTTAATTACTGCACCTTAAGCAACCTTTTAAAATGTCACATAAACTTTAAAATATGCTGGAATTTTAGAGAGTGCACTGCCCGTCTATGCTAAACGTAATACCAGATCACATGCAGCAGGGAACCACAGCGCAGCAAGCAGCCTCCTCGCCTGTGTGAGTGTCTGAGTATGCTGCCTCTGAGTGTCTGAGTATGCTGCCTCTGAGTGTCTGAGTATGCTGCCTCTGAGTGTCTAAGTATGCTGCCTCTGAGTGTCTGAGTATGCTGCCTGAGTGTCTGAGTATGCTGCCTCTGAGTGTCTGAGTATGCTGCCTCTGAGTGTCTAAGTATGCTGCCTCTGAGTGTCTGAGTATGCTGCCTCTGAGTGTCTAAGTATGCTGCCTCTGAGTGTCTGAGTATGCTACCTCTGAGTGTCTGAGTATGCTGCTTCTGAGTGTCTGAGTATACTGCCTCTGAGTGTCTGAGTGTGCTACCTGAATATTCGAGAAAGTGTTCATATTTGAAAAACACTGGGGCTTTTTTCTTATCGGAAATGTTTTCCCCCAAAGTTTGCCCAGCTCAGAATATTCCAGGCCTTGGGCTGTAAATGGAGAGCCACACCTGTGTCTGTGGCCCGCCACTGTCTTGGTCAAACACACCGACTTGCCAGAGCAAACACAGAGCAGTGCTGTAAGCAAAAGTAGCCTGGGTGTGAGTGTGTGTAAGTGTGTGTCTGTATGTCTGTCTGTATGTGTGTGTGTGTGTATCTAGGCCCCTATACAGTTCCTCGGCCCCTTTGCAGCTCCTCGGGCCCTTTGTACCACAGCACACAGCTGTGTGGCTCCTTCCCTTTGTGGCTGGGAAGACGGGCCATGTGGCTCCTCACCCCCTTTGCGGCTCCTCGGCTCCTTTGTGGCTCTTCGGCACCTTTGAGGTGCGACACGTGGCTCGTGCACTTTGGGAATCCCCCCACCGGCTGCAGCAGGGGCACATGGGACTCGGCGCCTCTCCCGCCTGCCCAACTACTAGTGAACTTTGAGGTGTGGAAATCCCCCGAGCCACAGAAGGAGCGGTACCAACGCGAGCTGCAACCTAATCGACCCAACTTTGAGCCAGCCCATCCTATCGCATTTATTCAGGACAGAGTAAATATTTTAATGAGACAGCATTGTTCCGGTGAACCATGAGCACTGAACTGTACCCTCATATTCACAAGAGCTGGAACAGAGCCGTTTCTCGCTTCCAAGAAAAACTTCAGCGAGCAGGAATTCCCCTCCTGAACAGCCAAATGCAGCACCGACCTCCAGCTCTCCATGTCCTGGAAATAGAGGCCATGCAGCAAGAATCTATATGAAATGAACTACTATGAAGAAACACAGTGACATAACAGTAATATGTGGAAAAGCACAATTTTCCGTGCACACCTGTGGGTGCCACCTGCTTGGGTAGAGACAGGAGCTTCGGCTTATCCTGACAAATGAATGCAACCCATCACTTTGGATGGCTTCTGCTCCAGCATCTCTGGCATCTCCATGGAGACCGCAATGTTTTCCTCATCTCCTACTGCAGCTGACTGTGTCACAACAGCACAGCATAGGGCAGTGTTTCGCAACCGGGTCCTCAGGGAACCCAGGACAGTCCGCGTTTTTGCTCCCTCCCAGCTCCCAGCCAATCAGGCACACCGAATATCTGGTACAGGTGCGCTGGTAGCTGAGAGGAAGCAAAAACGTGGACTGTCCGGGGTTCCCTGAGGACTGGGTTGGGAAACACTGGCTTAGTGGATCATACCCTTGGACGGTGTGAGATGTATAGCAGGTGCTTTCACACACAATCATATAGCTTATACTGCTTTGTATGTCCACTACACATTTTAGTTGTGTGAATATTTACCTTCAAAATCAATCTCTTCAAATCTAAGGCTGTGGCTGTAGATGTTGAGACCTAAACAAGACCAGTAACTATCCTCACTTTATTGGCAAGGATCTAAACGTGATTTAAGAACAGTATTATGACAATGGGCAAGTGAATATTGTCATGCACTAAATGGGATATGGGTGAAAAAAATTGCCTTTTAATAAATATTTTTGCTAAGGCAGTTAATTGCAAAATAGAAAGTCTGCACATAAAGAGGTGTAATATTTCAATGACAAACATGCTCAGAGCAGACTGGGAGAGGCTAGGATTAAAGATCAAAATATCAAAATATAAAGTTCAAAGGGAAAAGTGTTATGACTTGGACTCAGTGTTTACAGGTTACAACATTTAAAGCACCTCACCCCAGGCTGCCCATCCATCAGGCCAGCTATATGGCCCCCTGGTGCCTGACACTAACAGCCACAACGCTGCTTAAAACGGGGAACCAGGGGGGCCTGGGCCACTGACTGGATGGACGGCTTCAAGGATGAGGTGAAGCAGGAGGCAGACTCAACACCCGAGGAATGGAGAACCCAAAACAGAAACCAGGGAACCTAAATGGGGCAAGTACACAAAATACGTGTATATATACACGTAGAAAACCTGAAAGATAGGACACCAGTGGCAGGGCACACCAGAGGCACGGCGCAGCAGCGGCAGGGCACACTGGAGGCAGGGTGCACCAGTGGCAGGGCACACCAGAGGCAGGGCGCACCAGTGGCAGGGCACACCAGAGGCACGGCGCACCAGCGGCAGGGCACACCAGAGGCAGGACGCACCAGTGGCACGGCGCACTGTAGGCAAGGTGCACCAGCGGCACGGCGCACCAGCAGCACTGCACACCAGCGACAGGGAGCCCCGGAGGCAGGGCGCACCGGAGGCAGGGCGCACCAGCGGCAGGGCACACCAGAGGCAGGGCGCACCGGAGGCAGGGCGCACCGGAGGCACGGCGCACCAGCAGCAGGGCACTCCGGAGGCAGGGCGCACTGGAGGCACGGCGCACCAAAGGCACGGCGCACCAGCGGCACGGCGCACCAGCGGCACGGCGCACCAGCGGCAGGGCACACCGGAGGCACGGCGCACCAGAGGCACGACGCACCAGCGGCAGGGCACACCGGAGGCAGGGCGCACCGGAGGCACAGCGCACCGGAGGCACTGCACACCAGCGGCAGGGTGCACCAGAGGCAGGGCGCACCGGAGGCACGGCGCACCGGAGGCACGGCGCACCAGAGGCAGGGCGCACCGGAGGCAGGGCGCACCGGAGGCGCGGCGCACCAGCGGCAGAACACACCAGAGGCAGGGCACACCAGCGGCAAGGCACACCGGCGGCAGGGCACACCGGAGGCACGGCGCACCAGAGGCACGGCGCACCAGAGGCAGGGCACACCGGAGGCAAGGCGCACCGGAGGCACGGCGCACCGGAGGCACTGCACACCAGCGGCAGGGCACACCGGAGGCACGGCGCACCAGAGGCACGGCACACCAGAGGCAGGGCACACCGGAGGCACGGCGCACCAGCGGCAGGGCGCACTGGAGGCACGCCGTACCGGAGGCAGGGCGCACCAGCGGCAGGGCGCACTGGAGGCACGCTGCACCGGAGGCAGGGCGCACCAGAGGCACGGCGCACCAGAGGCAGGGCTCACCGGAGGCACGGCGCACCAACGGCACGGTGCACCAGAGGCACAGTGCACCAGCTATGAGATGCTGGCTATTTGGGACCATGAATCGTTAAACCAGAAACGGGCCAAGCAGAAGCCCAAAGCAAGATGCCGGTCAACAAGACCCTCTAGCCACCCAAAACACCAAGCCAGGACCTGCTGGCAACTGAGAGGCACAGAGGGAACATATCTACACTATCTAGCCCCATAAAATATACCTTTGCCAAACCAAAGACAAGGTAGTATTATTATTACATTAGTAAAATACAATTTACACAAATTGATGTATAACCGGAGCAATTGGGGTTAAGTGGTTTTGCTCAAGGACATTGTTGTAGGATTGTTTCTGACACTTGACCTGGCAACCGTCGGGTCATCCATGGAAGTTAATATCCTTAACTATCACTTTAACTTCTATCCTAGCTAATTACTGTGTCACATGCTGTATCTGATTTTGTCACCATAAGGGGAAGCAGTATAGCCCAGGCCCGGCAGCAGCCAGGAGGCAGCCGAGAGGCTCATACCTGTGGTGCTGTTGATGGATCTTCAGCACCTGGAACGAGTTCTTGGCTGTCAACAGTGATGGCCCAGCGACTCCCCATCCCCAAGCTTAAAGCAAGGGAGGCGCACGTTACACGGGAAATGTGAGTGATTTAAAGCAAAGGTGAAGTGGTGTTCCAATTAGCATGACGTTGAAGGATTTACACAGACACGTGCGAAAAGATGGACAAGCTGAACAGGGAGGCCAAACTGCCACCATTTCTGGCAGCGAATGATCCATTAGGGTGGAAGGCAGGGTAGGCAGGATGAATTGCTGTAAGAGAATGGGGCCTGAGGCAAGCCTGCTTAAGGAAAAGGCTTGAACCGGAATGTTCCATCAAGCAACTGGGAAAGACAAATCAGACGATGTCCTCTGGAGTCAATGATGCAGAAGGAATGCCATTTTGAGGAGATGATGCCTTTCCAAAGGCTCGGGGAGGCGTGGGTGTCGGCTGTGGTCCATCACTGGATCAAATAAAGAAAATGGTCCGAAATGAATCATCAAAGGACTTTATTTAAGGCTGAAAGACAAAGTGCGTAAGATTAGCAGTGAGCCTGAACAGGTACTTTTACACAAGTTTTAATGCATCTGAAAGTGAAATGCCAGGGATGTGAAGGACTTGTAAAGTTCCATTGTTCAGGGAGAAAGAGAGAGAGACTTTGCTCTTTTCCTTGCTATACCATGCCATACACACTTTTGGAATGTACATTCCCGACAATTCCCGGCACAAACTCATTTGCCAAGGGTGGTGATATGTTTACAGACTTGGCACAGTTTATCTTCTGGCAAAAAAAAGATTATGTGCATATCAAGTCTTTACTTGCTCGAGTGGAGACGGCTTGTTAAAGGGAGACTGTAACCTGGAAGGCGCCAAATAAAGATCTTAATGCAACACGCTCGTAAAAGATAGATATCGCAGCACGTTTCGCAATCCCTGCTCACTGCTGGCTATTGTGCAGTGAAAAAATTTGTAGGCAAATTTTAGCCCCTAAGCCATAGGCTTCCATATTGAAGATCTTCTTATACTATGTACACAACAAAATTGCTGTATTTATTGCCATTATTTATCAGCCTTAATTCAGAATAAATGGCAAGTACATCTAAATAAGTAACTGGAGCTGGAAGTTCATCATGGCTTTGTGGTCAGTGCTGCAGGCTCATATCTCTAATATCATGGGTTCAGTTCCCAGCTCGGTGTGTGTGCAGCATGTGTGCCTCTTTGGAGATTTTCTCCTGCAGTGCAAAAATGTGCATTTAGGTGAATAGGAAGCAGCCCAGAGTGAGCCCATGTCCCACCCAAGTTGCTCATTTGCCTTGGTTCCCAAAAACCGATGCCCTGAATGGGAAATGACGTGGGGAAAACAGGTGGATCTTTCACACATTAAGCTTCATTCACACTTCTCTGCAACCTTAGGTCTGACTACAAAGTGCAATCACACATCTGCCATTTTCTCAGAAAAATTGACATCACCATCGTCTCAGCTCCTGTTCTTTATAATTAAAAAGGTTATTGTCACACCAGGTTTGGGCTTGCAAGCATGTCAGGACAAACACCACGAAAATGGCTGCAGGTCACTCCATCCCCTTCTGTGTGTTAAACATGCCCAGCAACAAAACACGTCTGTCAAAATTTCACCACCTCACTAAAGCTACTGCTCCCTATCTCAGACAGAAATAAAAGCAGAAATAAATCACACATATTTGCAAAGAATGCTGAGTTATCCTTGACAAGATTCACAGAATGAAAAAGAAAAATGGCATTCAAAAAATGCGGGAAATCATAGCAGCAAACATAGCAAGCAGGCTGCTGGGGACCATTCCCTGCTTTTCCACTGGGACCATTCATTCCCTTTTCACTGGGACCATTCCCTCCTTTTCAACTGGGACCATTCCTTCATTTTTCACTGGGACCATTCCCTCATTTTTCACTGGGACCATCCCCTCCTTTTCTACTGGGACCATTCCCAGCTTTTCAACTGGGACTATTCCTTAGTTTTCCACTGGGACCATTCCCTCCTTTTCTACTGGGACCATTCCCTCCGTTTCTATTGGGACCATTCCCAGCTTTTCCATTGGGACCATTCCCTCCTTTTCCACTGGGACCATTCCCTCCTTTTCCACTGGGACCATACCCTGCTTTTCCCCTGGGACCATTCCCTGCTTTTTCACTGGGACCATTCCTTAATTTTTCACTGGGACCATTCCTTAATTTTTCACTGGGACCATTCCTTGGTTTTCCACTGGGACCATTCCCTCCTTTTCCACTGGGACCATTCCTTCATTTTTCACTGTGACCATTCCCTCATTTTTCACTGGGACCATTCCCAGCTTTTCGACTGGGACCATTCCCTCCTTTTCTACTGGGACCATTCCCAGCTTTTCGACTGGGACCATTCCCTCCTTTTCTACTGGGACCATTCCCTCCGTTTCTATTGGGACCATTCCCAGCTTTTCCACTGGGACCATTCCCTCCTTTTCCACTGGGACCATTCCTTAATTTTTCACTGGGACCATTCCTTGGTTTTCCACTGGGACCATTCCCTCCTTTTCCACTGGGACCATTCCTTCATTTTTCACTGGGACCATTCCCTCATTTTTCACTGGGACCATTCCCTCCTTTTCTACTGGGACCATTCCCAGCTTTTTGACTGGGACCATTCCCTCCTTTTCTACTGGGACCATTCCCTCCATTTCTATTGGGACCATTCCCAGCTTTTCCACTGGGACCATTCCCTCAATTTTCACTGTGACCATTCCCTCCTTTTCTACTGGGACCATTCCCAGCTTTTCGACTGGGACCATTCCCTCCTTTTCTACTGGGACCATTCCCTCCATTTCTATTGGGACCATTCCCAGCTTTTCCACTGGGACCATTCCCTCCTTTTCCCCTGGGACCATTCCCTCATTTTCCACTGGGACCATTCCCTGCTTTTTCACTGGGACCATTCCTTAATTTTTCACTGGGACCATTCCTTGGTTTTCCACTGGGACCATTCCCTCCTTTTCTACTGGGACCATTCCCAGCTTTTCGACTGGGACCATTCCCTCCTTTTCTACTGGGACCATTCCCTCCTTTTCTACTGGGACCATTCCCTCATTTTCCACTGGGACCATTCCCTCATTTTCCACTGGGACCATTCCCTCCTTTTCTACTGGGACCATTCCCTCATTTTTCACTGGGACCATTCCCTCATTTTTCACTGGGACCATTCCCTCCTTTTCTACTGGGACCATTCCCTCCTTTTCTGCTGGGACCATTCCCTCCTTTTCTACTGGGACCATTCCCTCCTTTTCCACTGGGACCATTCCCTCATTTTTCACTGGGACCATTCCGTGCTTTTCCACTGGGACCATTCCCTCCTTTTCTACTGGGACCATTCCCTCATTTTTCACTGGGACCATTACTTGGTTTTCCACTAGGACCATTCTCACCTTTTCCACTGGGACCATTCCGTGCTTTTCCACTGGGACCATTCCCTCCTTTTCTACTGGGACCATTCCCTCATTTTTCACTGGGACCATTACTTGGTTTTCCACTAGGACCATTCTCACCTTTTCCACTGGGACCACCCCCCTTCATGCCTATTTTAATACCTGCTTTGATAAGAATTAAAAGGCTCAGAAGCTGTACCAGAAAGGAGAGAATAACGTGGTTAAATAGGTGGTGCAAACCTGATCAAATGAAAATGTGGTAGATCTTACCCTCAGGGCACCTGACATCTGAGCGGCTGGGGGTTCCTGGTGTTTGACAGCCTCTCTGAGATTCCTAGGCAGAGACAGCAGACCCGTTCAGGCCTGTTCTTCGCTCACAGCTATTGCATTACTCATGCTGATGTGTTGATATCAACGTTCTCACAAATACTTTTCTAGGACATATTCGTCTGGACCTGCCTGTGCACTCTGCACCCCAGAATCTCTGCCCTTGTCCTTCTCCTCTGAAAATATTCAAGGTCTCTCAAGCCTGATACAAGACTGCAGCTAGTCAAGGAGCCAACTAGGCATGGGTGTAGCTAGACACTAAACCAACCAGGCATGGGTGTAGCTAGACACTAAACCAACTAGGCATGGGTGTAGCTAGACACTAAACCAACTAGGCATGGGTGTAGCTAGACACTAAACCAACTAGGCATGGGTGTAGCTAGACACTAAACCAACTAGGCATGGGTGTAGCTAGACACGGAACCAACTAGGCATGGGTGCAGCTAGACACGGAACCAACTAGGCATGGGTGTAGCTAGACACGGAACCAACTAGGCATGGGTGCAGCTAGTCAAGGAGCCAGCTAGGCATGGGTGCAGCTAGTCAGGGAGCCAGCTAGGTATGGATGCAGCTAGTCAAGGAGCCAGCTAGGTATGGGTGCAGCTAGTCAAGGAGCCAGCTAGACATGGGTGCAGCTAGTCAGGGAGCCAGCTAGGTATGGGTGCAGCTAGTCCTCGAATTTGTATGAAAATAAAAATGCCAGCTACTAAAATTGCTCATTTACATTCCCAGACTAAAGCTGGAATCGCTATGAAGAAAACAACCATATGTACCTGAACAAAAATAAGTTTGGACATGTTTTTGCTGGTGATTCTGAACATATGCCACATTCTGACGAAGCACTGGGCAGTGCATAGCAAAATACTATCTATAAAATTCAGCCATCTTCAGTGTGGATTCATATGCACTAGGATTTTATGATGCATGATAAAATCTGGCAGGTGAAAAACACTCCTGACTTCACAGTACAGTGCTCAAGAACTTGAAAAACGTGAAAAGCCCCCTGAGCCCCCAGCCCCCCCCCCCCCAACACGGGCATATATACACACACTCATATACACGAGGACACTCACACACACACACATGAAGACAATAACATACATACACAGACACACACATGACGACACACATACACACACACATGAAGACATTTACACACATACACAGACAAACACACACATGAAGACATTTACACACATACACAGACAAACACACACATGAAAACATTCACACACATACACAGACAAACACACACATGAAGACATTCACACACATACAGCCCCAAAACTCCATTTGCCCGTTATACTTGTACACAAACTTTTCAGACGAGTCCAACTGGGGCTTCATCAAAATGACAAAGAGCTAAGATTACGAAGAGTGTTTTCACAGCTATATCCTCGACCTGACTCCTCCAGGAATGACGGAACACAGAAGTAACAAAACCAAACACAAACAAAGGCAGAGACCTGTCAGATGAATTCTCTGTGAACCATGTCCACCAGCACACCCACTGCACCATGTGACTGGCAATAACTGTGGGAAACCGGAGGATTTAAGGAGTGAGGAACATGCCGGACACCTGGAGAACCGTCAGCTACCCAAGTACCAAAAGCACTTGTGGGCTGGCTGCTGTCATCGCCATAGCAACCTGCCATGCTGGGAAGGACCGTGAAGTCTTATTTGCACAAATGATACAATGATCCATGACTATGATACGCATCAAAAAGAAATGCTATAACTGCTTTAAAAGTGAATCTAGGAAATACACACACTAACATAGATTCCTGTCTGACTCGGATTCTGGAAGGCAAGTTATTTAAGGTCTTCTTCTAATTCTCACCGCACTGCGTGTTTTGCTTACCTGATTTGCTCAGGAGGCACTTCATGAAAGGCTTACATATCAAATATCATGGTTCTTATATCCAATACAATAAGCCCATGTGTAAAAAAGGCAAGTTTTATTAAAGTTGGTATCCAGCTTTAATTCAAAGTCCACCTTATCAGGTTATGAGTATGGATTGCTATTTGACAGGTGTCACATGGACTAAAATGGCATCCCCATACCTGAATAACCTCCACAAAGCTGTACGTCAAGGCCAGGTGAACGGCGGAACGGCCTCAGTCGTTGGCTGTGTTCACATCGGCGCCCAGCCTGATGAGGTCACAAGCGATGTGCAGCTGATTGGCGGTCACTACAACCAACAGTGGGCTCTGGAAAAGTAAGCATTGCATCATAGGAAAGAACCAGTGGCAAATGCACTGCATGGGGCCACAAGTGTGTTTGGGTAAACTATGGGTCCACATGGGGTCTACACAGAGTCTACAGAGCCTCCGTCCATCCAGAGCAGCAGTTGCAAACTGGTCAACCAGCAAGACATTTTCATTCGGTCAAGATGCACAACCTTGCACAAGGTTGGAGATCATGTTGGTTCCCTTATCTGGAATAAAAATGTTGAAGAGCAAAAAAAAAAAAGTGGTTCACAGAAATGTCAGACACATGCATCTCATTTCACACCATAGCCCAGGGTATTTTTTGACTTATATGACAGCAGGAGTTACCTTTGGTTTCAGTACTTTGGAAGCTGTTCTTAATGAAAACTACTTTATCCCGACAGGGTAGCTGAGTGTCGCCCACAGTGATCATTCTTTAAGGTGAAAATGAAAAGCCGACAACTTAGTATTAAATGCTTTAACAAAGACTCTCGTCAACAGAACAGACAGTACAGAACTCAGTGGACTCTTTAAGGACGTTAATCAAAAATAAGAAATAGCAGCAAAGTATGAAAAAATGAATGGGGTGTATCGTTGATGAAAATACAGTTTTCATAAATATACTGTTATATAACGTACCATAATTTCATGTCTGCTTCTCAACCGAAATGTTTACTGATAAAAACAGAAAACAAAAAAAATAGATATAATCTCAGTTGTTCATATGATTTAAAAGAATAGGTGGTTAACAACATTCCATTAATTAATGGAAGATGCATTTCGCAAACGGACCCAATGGTATTTGAGACAAGAAACCCCGTCTATTTACTCCCGTTATATTTCTGATGCATCATCCAGCAGCAAAAAAGTTCTGCTTTTATTTAATTAACAACTCAGTCTTGTCATACTTGTTCTGGGCTGAGTCTCCAGGAGCCGCAATAACAAGCTTTGTACCAACAGAGTGATTTAAACAACGTCATACTCATCTATTCATCCGTGCGACAGTAAAGCGGCACCGTTTAAAAAAGGGACCAATATTTACTAGACTGATGCTCAGTCTTGGCATCAAAACAAAAATAAAATAAAATTGCCTGGGAATGTGGCAACAATGTGTAAGATATGACAAAGCTAAACAAATACCCCGCGTGATACTGGCAGACAGGTACTCATTCATCTTGATGAATCACACCTTTGGGACTCAGGTGAACTCCGCCCTCATCAAGTAGGCTACATCAAATGATCCCCCTGCGATAAATGCGATATCGGCGCTCAGATAAGCGGGGTGGCACATATCAATATATCGTAGAGCAGGCGGAGTGCACCACATATTTCTCGGGGAGCACCCAGCACCCCCCGCCCCCCCCCCCACAGTGCCTCTGGGCCCTACCTTTCCGTGATGCTCCTTGGCATCGATCCCAAACAGCCCCTCGAGTCTCTCCGCAGCTACGTGGACGAGTTCCCATATCTCTTTGGCGGCGTAAAGGCGAGAGGAGACACGCTGAAAGTTCTGGGAGTCTTTTCCTCGGCGCCGCGGTGCAGACCAGTTTCTTTCGGTCTTAAGTGATTGTATTTTAGTAAATATTTGACTTAACAGAAAGACAGAACCAGACAGTTTTAGATGGAGTCCCTTTCTATTACGGCGTTATACTGCAAATCTGATAAATGTTAAACTTTCTGCAGATCACCTGGAACCGATAACAGTATGATACACAGGATTCTGTCATGATCACAATGCTGTCTGACCTTTCTAATCCACCATACTGCGCATGTGCGAAGTTGCAGAGAGATTTTAAGTAAATATGTTTAATTCTCTCTATGTAAATAGTTGAGACCAAGACAGGTGAATACATAAATGGCAGAGTTGATTAAGTGTTTCAAAATGCTCTGCGGTGCATATGCCAGGTGCTGGTAAACACTGAATTTCTGACTGAATCTGATCATCATAAGAAAAGGTTTGGTAACCCATAAATCATCACATGTAGAGAGGGACTGGTTTGGATTGTTGAGCAGAAGTGGCTCCCCTTCCTGTTAAAGAGGTGATTTAATTAAATACATTCCACCAAAATTTGACTAAACGAAAATGCAAATCTGTTTCAGCAGAATCGGAATCATGTTTTATGGCTGACCATTAATGACTGTGTGGGATAGTATTAATGGTTTTGTAGAAGCTGGATGAATAAAAATTAGGCCAGAAGTCCAAAGTTTGATCCAACCACATGCCTTTTGTTGTAGTTCTACCCAGAAGACTGTTTGGAAGTACCCCCCCCCCCCCCCCCCATTCAGTGTGATAAAACGATTGTGTCTGACAAGTAAGTGTGTGCGTGGTCAGATTAATTGGAGGAAAAATGCTGTTGAGAGGCAAATAGATTAATCTTTCACTTTGTTTAGGTCTTAGCATTCCTGCAGTTAATTAAAAAATTGATTATTTTTGTCACCAGGTGAATTGTTATGGCCCTGGTCAACCGGATTTTCTGCCAGTCTACCCTCACTATGATTTCTGGCTCTGTTGTTGCCTCACTCTGTGAACTGAGAGCACTTAGGATTTTTACTGCACCCAAGATTACAGAACCCTGCTAATTCTCACCTGAATAAAGCCCTTTACATGAGGTCATGTACAGTCCAGATGTCTTCTTCTGTCCAAAATAGCAGCAGAAACTGTGCAAAAATGGACACCATTGTTATTGGGGAATCTCCCCAAGCATAATTTTGTGGCGCTGTGGGTCCTGACTGTTTTTACCACATTAAGGTCAGCTTGAGGAGAATGCACTGGTACAGTGCACTGGTACAGTGCATTGCTACACCCACTACATGGCGAAATACTGGGATCCTGGTTGTCCTGGAAATGGCCGTCTGTCTGCCGCAGCAGCCAGGTGTTACATGGGCGTCCCCTCGGCCCGGTCCAGCCGCTCGAGTCCTCAGCAGTGAGGATCCTGCGAGCCGGATCACCCTCAGGGAAACGCGCCACACAGCCGTAGTGCCGTGACTGATGCTCCACATTAATGTTGTCTTCAAATTGCCAGGAAAACAACGTACAGTGATGACTGCACACATTCTAGAGAATCTACAGTTTAGAAGTTGAGCTACTTAAATATAGCCTTTAATATTTACTAGATTAATAATATAAGATTGTATACTCAAGGTAGCTATTTGCAAGTAATTTTAATTTCTTTGAACTTTGTGGCTATGGCAATAATTACTGGTGAAAATATTATTTTGGCTGCAGATCTACATGCAAATAGGGTGTTAACTACTGTGATAAAAATGTTTGTATGATGTAATGCAGGATATGCACATGACTTAAAACACTAACAGTAGCAGCATCTTTCATTCCTGGAGGATGGTCACAGAAACACAGGTGTATCTCACGAGAGATACTGAGATCAGGAGTCAGATTAGGAGCCGCCACGTTCAGGGACGAGCCGATGGTGTTACTTACCAGGCCCTGTGCTGACTGACGAGGGCTGCCGGTCCTCTGAAAGTCTAAAACGGCTGTACAGGTTCATGAATGTTTGAGGCATGCAATCTGCAGCTTTGCTTTGCTCTTTTCTCTACAGTGTTCACTTGTCATAATTTAGATGAGACTTAGTAGGTATTAGCAAAACAATGATAGCCAATTTGCTGCGTCACCCACACAAAAAGTATTTTGGAGTCTCTGAGCGTTACATGTCTATATTAGGTACAGATATCACTAAAATACTGATACTAAATGTCTCAGAGCGTTGCATGTCTATATTAGGTACAGATATCACTAAAATACTGATACTAAATGTCTCAGAGCGTTACATGTCTATATTAGGTACAGATATCACTAAAATACTGATACTAAATGTCTCTGAGCGTTACATGTCTATATTAGGTACAGATATCACAAAAATACTGATACTAAATGGTACTTCAGTTGCTGTTCAAGTAAAATGTAAAAATAGCCATCATAGAACTAAAGCAACATTTTAACTTCATGTCAATAACATAAGCAGGTAACTTGTTTAACAGCATAAGCAATGTTTATATTAAATCTGCTAATTTTGACTGGGGGGGGGGGTCTGCCCTAGGAATATGCTCAGTTTGGCTGGGGGGGGTGTCTGCCCTAGGAATCTACTCGGTTTGGCTGGGGGGGGTCTACCCTGGTAAGTTGTTTGGTTTGACTGGGGGGGTCTGCCCTATGAATATGCTCAGTTTGGCTGGGGGGGGGGGGTCTGCCCTAGGAATCTGCTAATTTTGACTGGGGGGGGGTCTGCCCTAGGAATCTGCTCATTTTGACTGAGGGGGGGGGGGTCTGCCCTAGGAATCTGCTAATTTTGACTGGGGGGGGGGGTCTGCTCTAGGAATCTGCTCAGCTTGGCTGGGTGGGGTCTACCCTGGTAAGTTGTTTGGTTTGACTGGGGGGGTCTGCCCTAGGAATCTGCTCGGTTTGGCTGGGGGGGTCTGCCCTAGGAATCTGATAATTTTGACTGGGGGGGGGGTCTGCCCTAGGAATCTGCTCATTTTGACTGAGGGGGGGGGGTCTGCTCTAGGAATCTGCTCAGCTTGGCTGGGTGGGGTCTACCCTGGTAAGTTGTTTGGTTTGACTGGGGGGGTCTGCCCTAGGAATCTGCTCGGTTTGGCTGGGGGGGGTCTGCCCTAGGAATCTGATAATTTTGACTGGGGGGGGGGTCTGCCCTAGGAATATGCTCAGTTTGGCTGGGGGGGGGGTCTGCCCTAGGAATCTGCTCCGTTTGGCTGGGGGGGTCTGCCCTAGGAAACTGCTCCGTTTGGCTGGGGGGGTCTGCCCTAGGAATCTGCTCAGTTTGGCTGGGGGGGTCTGCCCTAGGAATATGCTCAGTTTGGCTGGGGGGGGTCTGCCCTAGGACTCTGCTCAGTTTGGCTGGGGGGGTCTGCAGTAGAAAGCTGCTTAGTTTGGCTGGGGGGGTCTGCCCTAGGACTCTGCTCAGTTTGGCTGGGGGGGTCTGCCCTAGGAATCTGCTCAGTTTGGCTGGGGGGCTCTGCCCTGGGAATCTGCTCAGTTTGGCTGGGGGGGTCTGCCCTAGGAATCTGCTCAGTTTGGCTGGGGGGCTCTGCCCTAGGAAGGCTCTTGCTTGTTCCCAACTTCTTCCATTTAAGAATTATGTAGCGCACTTCAAAGCCCCAATACTTTGTTACAGCCTTTCCCAGATCTATGCCTCAACACAGTTTTGTATCTCAGCTCCGCAGGCAATTGCTTTGACCCCATGGCTTGGTCTGATATAAATTGTGAACCGTGCAGCCATTATAAAGACAGCTGCGTGTCATTCCAAATCATGACCATTATGGTTTAATTTAATGATCAATACAAATAAGATGAACATGTGCTAAATTTCAAGTGTCATAAGAAAAAGGCTGAATACTTATGTTAATGTGATTAATGCAAAATAAATTTGCAAAAATTTCTTGAATTCTGTTTTTGCTTTGTGGTTATATGGTATTGAGTGTATCATGGGGAAAAAATGAATTTTGAATGAATTACAACATAAGGTTGCAACAATAGTGACGGGGCCTGAATGCACTACAAGCAAAGAAGGATAAAGACAAAAGAAATGAAGTTTCATAAAAGAAATCAAACACTCGTATTGTATCAGATTTATTTTGAAATCTGTTGTTGCAGAACAACCGGGAAGAAAAACATTTAACTGGCGTTTTTTTGCAAGACTACCCTGTTTTTAACTTTGGTTTGTGGTGAAATTATAAAATACCATGATCTGAATATTATGAGTCAGAGTTTTGTACAAGCTTTGATAAATTGCATGTAATTAATATTGTAATGTTGTGCCATAGATTTAGGTTGAGTTAAACAGAAAAATCCTTTAGAAGCACACAAGTGGAGACTTTGGCAAGATATTTGTATCTGAATACTGTTAAAGAGATTTTACATCAGACCCTTTAAATTTCTTTTTCTTTCCATCAAGTTATGCGTTTTTGTCAGAGCACTTGTCAATAAGCGTACACCTGTTGCACATCATTAGCAGTTTTAGAAAATACTAGAATAAAAGTGAAAATGCCAAATATACAGCTGAAAGGACACGGTGGGTTTGACACGGAGTCAGACACTGCACACTACTTTCCAAACTTTGTTGGTATAAAATATCAGAACCCCCCCCCCCCTCCACACACACACACACACACACACAGACCCATACTCGTATCTTTGTGGGGACTCTCCATTCATTTCTATGGTGACAACCCTAATCATAACCTTAAGCCTACCCAGTCCTAACCTTAACCATAAGTAACCAAACGAAATACAAGACTTTAGCTATTTTTAGTTTTTTTATTGCACACACACACACACACACACACACACACACACACACACACACACACACACACACATACACACACTTCGCCAGGGACCTTCAGACGTCCTCGATAAAGAGCAAAGGAGCACCCATATACGTGTCCTTCTCATCATCCTCCTCCAGCAGCTTCTCCAGGGGCAGACTGGCTACCGTGTTCCCTGCCTGCTCCCGCCGCTGCAGCTCCGGCTCTGGCGCTGTGACGGCCGTGGTGGGCGGGGCCGAGAAGGGGGCTGTGCAGGGGGGGCATTGGGTGGCCGCCGCAGAGAAGGTAGCCACGGGCTGAGCCCATGGTAGGTAGGTCACTGAGGAGTCAGGGAGATCCAGCTGAGGCAAAGCCGAGGATGGGGAGGGTCTGCTCTGTGGTAGGAAGCAGAAGGATTAATAAGGTCTGCTCAGTTTACACTGCCAGTTAACTTCAGTGTAGTGCATATAATCAACCGGAAATGTCCATAGTGCACTTTCATCAATGTGCCATTTCGTATTTATTTTATTTGGTAAAATGTCTCATACGGACAGCAGCAATGACCCACTCTGGAACGTTCTGATAAGGACCATGGAACCGGCGGCAATACTCACAGCGAAGTTGGTGAACAGAGGCGTGTGCGTTGCGTATGTCAACACCGAGGGCGGCCCCACAACAGTGTAGCTGGGGCACATGGGGTACATATCACTGGCATAGGCCGATCCACCGTGCTCAGTGGGCAGGTACTCCGTGCATGGCCAGGGGGCCACGGACTGCAGTGTCGTGGGGGCAGGCTGTGCGATCCACCCTGAGCACGCTGTCCCCTCCTCCAGTGCTAGGAAATCAGGGATGGTGGAACCAGCCTCAGAAAGAGCCACTGGTGCTGATGGAAAGGATTCCAGTGCAAAATGCTTAGCCGGCCCTTATAGATAGTCTGTGTTCAACATGAACAGATGCTTGCAAATTCAAATGTGCTTTATATGTAAATGTGTGGAAAACATCAAATGAGCCTGCAGTATTTACCAGTATCAGGAAGAAGAGTCAGAAACAATGGGGAACTCACCGATTTGGGGATATGATGACAGTATCGTGTTTGGCACAACCACCTAGAATGAGAGACTTATTTAAGCTTGTGGCGAAGTTGCCTTGGATCAGTAGAAGGACTTATTATTTTTTCATTAAAAGAACACAATACATACTTAGTCACAAGATACAGTGCATGTGTTTACTGAGAATATCAAATGTGCACCCAGTTGTGTTTTAGTGCTGTGCAGGAAAATAAAAAGTATTAAGTTCTTGAGTTTCACCTGTCAGCAAACAATGAAAAATGTTTGTTCAAAAATAATAATCATCAGTGTGGAGAGTGACGTTACCATCTTTGTCTGAGACTGAGTGTCAGAACAAGTTTCCCTTTAATCAATAGCCGGTTTAAGCCATTTCTGATTAATTCCAGGTTATTGACAGATCTGTCTGCTACTCTGGAACTGGACATTTCAGGATTTAAGAAACATTTAAAGGGCTTCTAGATGAGAGCATTAAATATTGAAATATTAAGGCCTTGTTGCCACCTAATATTTCCAGATCTCTACATAAAACTGGAATGCAGCTTTAGAGGGTGACCTGTTATGATGGTCATGTGACATTGTTTATGAGCGATAACTGAAGGACTGCAAGGACCCAAACACGATGGAGCCGACCAAGTAGTTTGTGTCAGAAAATGCCACATCATCCTGGAAGTCTCCATGCTGGTATATCAAAGCATGACCACGTCCTCCATACACTCCTAAGCTTCCCCAGGCTGCCCGCATTAATGAGGTGTCCATAAAATCTTTTGGCCTCTTTGGGTCTGTGGATCTGGGCAACGTGGATGTCTGGGGGTGCCTTCCTGAGGACGCCGGGGAGTTAGCAGCAATGGGCTTTGGCAGGGTAATGGCATGATTTGCATTGGCTCTGTGCCCAGCCCTGCAGCAACATGAGGGAAAGGTTTAAACTGACATGGAAAAACACCTGGACTACATAAGGATAACCCCCTTCCCCCAGTCCCCCCTGCCAACACTCTGCGGTTTGTTAGGGTGTGAGCTGCAGCTCTCAAACAACGCGTCATCTGAGGACTGGCCTAATTACGAGCTGTCCCACAGAACTCTCGGAACTACAGTCCTCGAGTACAAATCAACCAATCAGCCAAGCTTTTCCCCCCACTTTGGTGTCACTGACTCGCATCGTATGTGCTCATTGGTTTGGCATAATTCACAGACGCCACATCCAGATGTGGAATTGCCAGTGGTATCCGGAATGACCAGTCACCCCGACATCCTGGGATTCTTCCTCACATAGCTTTTAAAAAAACTTCATTTGTTTTCCATTTAGATTCCAAAATGAATGAGTGGGAAGGAAGCTTCTAGAAGGTGTGAGTGACATGTCAGGGCTCTTTGCATGTCCTCACCGCTGTCCCAGGTGCAGACTTGGCGCTGTTCAGGTCATTTCCTCTTTTCCTCCTCAGAAGCTCTTTGACGGGATCTTTTACCCTCACCCCTTGGTAGGGCTTGGAACTCGTCCGTTCAGCCGACGCCGCTGCACGACATGTGACACAAGAACACACTGCTGAGGCCAAAGGCTTCATCATCCACAGGAAGCGCGACAAACTGCTCACATACACATTCAGAGAGTGACCACTGCCTCTAGCCTATAGTACAGCTCCGAGTTTCACTGGTATAATTTAAATTGAAGTAACCTCTAATGCATGCAGAAACCAAACATGTTGCATGCCTGCATCTGTAAACAGAACAATGTAAAATGTATAAGTGTCTTATATGTACATACAATCACAGTGGAACTTCACCAAACTTTTAATTTCCCTAAGGCAGTGTTAAGATGCTTGTGCACAGCCATACAGGTGGGAATGTTCATACACAACATTAGCAGAGATTCAGTTTTACCAGCTGGTGCCTGCGATAGCCAATAACAGCACAGTTTGTCATGATGCCAAAATGGAGGGAAGTACAATGAGAATGGAACAGAGACTCCAAGAAGCTTCACAGAAGAGGTGCTAAAGTGGGTCCATGTGGGATTTTGGGAAATGTCGAAGAGCAATGTGGTATTTACATTCAGCAGGCTGGCACAATACCAAGGCAACACATAGTAGATTGGAGACACACCACTGAGGCACATCTGTCTATAAATGAAAGAGGCGTCAGGGGCGTCTGTGCTGTTAGTACACACAGGTGTGTTTGCTCTGACCCGAAAGCTGTTAAACCTTGATGAAATTTCTGCTTTATGAACACTTTATAAAAGCTTTTGCTTTCTTGTTATATGGTGAATTAGTTTCTGTTTTTCTTGAAATGTACATTTTACATCAGTTAAGTCTCCAATTCTGTTGTAGAACTGAAAGCAACTCAAGTGCAATAAACCTAGATTAAGTCTTATCAGCATAGATGGTGTTTATCTCTCTTTTTAACCATTTTGGGTGACGGTTTACACTTTAACTAAGACACAAATAAGTACAGTGAGGCAGTTACTCAACAACATATCGTGCATTAATGTAGTTACTACAAGAAATACATGAACCGTCATAACTTATTAATGTTAAACTAACACGGGATTAGTATGTAACTAATACTTACTGGTTAATTAATTCATTGAGTAAGAGTGACGTGCTACTACTACTACATCACTTGGTCCGCCTCAAGTAAAGTGTTACTCCCTTTTGTTAAAGGTTTGGCTGTGAGGAGCACTGTAAATCACGGGAGTCGGAACTACAGGCCTATCATTCTATGAACTTACTTCAAAAGCTTACTTCACTCTTTGGACCTCTTAGTTTGCAGATAATGTTACTATGAATGAGTGAAACAAAAAGTAGAGACACAGATAAGAGAGGTGCCCATTAAACACATGATGAGGACACAACCGTCTCCCATTTTCACCAAACCATCAAAACAATATTCATTTATGACCACAGTCATGGTCACACCAATGTTGACGTGTTCTAGAGCAGGTCACCTGATTCCTGAGCATGAAATACTCTGGTAGAAACACAACATTTTAGATTACAGTAGAAGAAAATTTTTTTTAGTTCAATCAGTAAATGTAATAATATTTTAAATGCACGCTGAGCGCTTTGATTTACGCTGTATAAGACTTTTAGAATGACACAGAGCATTCAGCATGGTAACACCTTACTTGTGGGGCATAAATACAGTTGCTACTCTGTTGATACTGAAGAACAAATCATGAACAATTGCAGTAGATACTTCAGATAAAAGATGCATCATGATTCATTGATGATGAATGAACATGAGATCAGTATGTACCTGACTTAATTTGTGCATAATTAATACATAAGTAGCGGCTTATTACTGAGCCCCCTCGAGTAAAGCGTTACCCCAAGCAGTAGCAGCTTCTAAAATAGACATTTCTACCTCAATGTAGTTACAAGAATTACAAAGAACTGCCACCATTAACTTTAGAGACATTATAAGTGCCTGAAATTCACACGTCATGGACTAATGAAAGCGCAACAATCAGGGACTTTTGTCAAAGAAAATCACTGAGGTATCACTGTGAAGTAATTAGCACAAGGAGGTGCAAAGCGTTGAATCCATCCATCCTTTTTCCAAACCGCTTATCCTACTGGGTAGCGGGGGGTCCGGAGCCTATCCCGGAAGCAATGAGCACAAGGCAGGGAACAACCCAGGATGGGGGGCCAGCCCATCGCAGGGCACACTCACACACCATTCACTCACGCACGCACTCCAACGGGCAATTTAGCAAGTCCAATTAGCCTCAGCATGTTTCTGGACTGTGGGGGGAAACCGGAGTACCCGGAGGAAACCCCACGACGACACGGGGAGAACATGCAAACTCCACACACATGTGACCCAGGCGGAGACAGGCAAATCAGGTATGTTAAATGAAGGGAAACCCAAAGATTTGCAGGGCTCCGGCCCCCCAGGACTGGAGTTTGACACCCCTATTGTAGAATAAGTCAACTTCCAAAAGTATGTAATAATGAAAGTAATAATTTAATAAAATTTGAAACTAATAGATGATTCATTTATTTTCCCAGCTGTTTTAGTACTCAGGAGCCCAAAAACACAAATATATTAATGTAAGGATGCAAAGGAATTACATGAGACATGTTCAGTGACGCCCCCATTCAGGACTAAGATAATTCAGACAGCTATGAGTGCACTTACAGACTATGCCAGAGAAAACGCAGTAAGGACTCCCACAGACTACTCAGTAACATCTGCATTTGCTGTGCTTTGTTAGCTGAGGGGTCTAAAATGGTTGCAGTAACGTAAACTTCCACGTTTGATTCTACAAGCCATTTTTTTGTCTGGGCCAACCATCCAAGAGCTTAGGAAAGCCCCCTTTCGTGTTTTTTTTTTTTTTAAACGAAAGTAACGCTGGTTGAACCCACCAAACCAGCCCCAAGTTCACATCTCAAACTGATGAAGACTCTAACAGCTAAGCCTCTTCCTGTAATACAATCTTTTTAAACCCAGAACATTAGACCACGCTATGAGATGGGCAAGAGATCTCGACATATGCTCTCTGATACATGTCCACACGGCTACTAAAACCCCTTATGTAGAAAGTTTTCTGCACTAATCATATGGTACAGTTTGTCATATGCAGTAAAGACATGTCCTGTTGTGTTTTCAAATAACTTTTTGTTTTGTGTCAGTACAAAAGCATTTTCTACATGTAGAAATCCATTATAAACGCATATCTAGTCTAATTCTTAAGGTCCTGAATTCCGTGTTATATTTGCTTTTTCTCTCTCTCTTCTTGTGCCCAGCCATGCGGCACTCAGCCACCGGCAAAATGCTCTGTTTCATGCTTTAGATGGATACACCAACCCTTCTCAAACCGGCAATTTCTGAGAACCTTTAACCACATCTATGGCAAAGCCGTCTGTGATGGAGTGGGGGGGGGGGTGCGTTCTGCATTACTCAACCAACAGGGTTTGTGCTGCTGAACTCATGGAAGAAGCCTGTCAGAAAGGTCTGGGATCTTCTGTGTGTGTGAACCTAAGGAAGCCACAGTGGAAACTGGAGCTCCCACAATCCTAAGCGGAGTACTGAGTGAAAGTTTAATTGAGTGTGACACGTTCTTCCCCCCCATGCATACGAAACTTGCAGAGGCCTGAAAAACTAGCGTTGACAAACAGGACAAATTGTGAAATGAAAGTAGGTACTGGCTGATTGTTATCAAAAACTCATCTAACGGTTTAAAGGCTCCCATTATGAATGACAGAGGAGAGGCAGAGCCACCACTGCAAAGAGGTCGACACTGTTTGTTTACCAGCGGCCAAATTCTCCTGCTAACATCCTCACTCAGCAAGTGCTACCACAGTGTGACTTTAAATGCAGGATAGACGCTGTAGTTACACCTGCAAGCAAAGCACTGGTAAAAACCATAATCTTTCAGCTGACATGGAATAAAAAGATAATGTTCTTGGTGACCATCAAGAACATCTACTGAAGACCTTCTCAGTGAAGACCTACCTATCTGCCTCTATTTCAGGAATTTCATTTTCTCATATCTGGATCACATTGATATACTGTATATTCCGCATATTTGTCTCCTGTACTATATAATTATATGTTGACAATCTTAACCCCTACCCAGTCCTAACCTCAACCATAAGTAACCAAAAAAATACAAGATTTTTGGCATTTTCTAAATTTAATGATTATAGCCATAGATTCTTATATAATTGAGTTTCCTCTTAAGGGAACTGAAAAAAACGGTCCCCACAACGTCAAAATAACAGGTTTGATCACATTGTGGGGATATTTGGTCCACACAATGCGCTATATACAGGGATAGACATAACTGGTACGCAAGTACGCATTCACCTGTAAAAAGCGATACGTGTGACAAGTGATTGTGGCAGCAGTGTAAATGGATATTTATGTGCATTTGCGCTGATATGAAATATATTGCATTTTATCTTTATATACTAACTCTACTTCATTTGTAGTATACAGGTTAAAATGCAAGGTATTTTCTTGTCATAGCAGCGCAAATGCACATAAAATAATACATAAAATAATCGATTGTCGCACGTAGCGTTTTTAAAGGCATACCAGTTATGTCCATCCCTGCCTATATAAGTTACCCCCCCACACACACACACACACACACACACACACACACACACACGCCATGTGCACACACATGCCAAGCGCGCACACACACAGACGCACACACCCACACATACACATGCCACGTGCACACAAACACACACACATGCCACACACACAGACACACACACACACATACACACACACCCACACACACATGCACACACCCACACACATACACATGCCACGCACACACAAAGAACACACATGCCACACACACATACACACAAACACACACACACACAGACACACATGCACACACACACATACACATGCCACGCACACACAAACACACACAAACACACACACACACAGATACACACACACCCACACACACATGCACACACCCACACACATACACATGCCACGCACACACAAACACACACAAACACACACACAGACACACACACATTCTTGCAGAGCTCCAGAAAAAGAGGAAGGTCAGGGGGCAGAAACAGGCACACAGCTGCGATGGGCTACAGGCCTCGGTAGCCGTTGCTCAGCTTTGCATATCAAAATTAATATGCTGCCATAAAGGACCAACAAAAAAACTGCCCTGATGGTATCTTGGTCCTATCGGTCACTAAGATACTTAATTGGCTGAACCTCCTTATTGGACATTTTTGGTATCGACTTAGATTCATCTTTAGCTGGTTGGTTTCGTTATACTTGGCTCCAGGCACTAAAACAGCAAGAAGCTAAGACTTAGACAGGCTGCTTTCAGTGTTTACTTGCAATAGCCTGTGAAATGGTTAGCATCGGGATATTTACATAAGAAAGCACACTTCCTGCAAATACCTTTTACCGAAGATTAAAGAGTTTCTCATGTGTGGTATGGTTCTCTCAGGAAAATCTCAAAACCACACATTTCCCGGCTGTGCTTGGCCTTACTTCCCCTCCTTTCCAGCTACAATGAGAGCGCTGGCACAGGTAGCCGTCGCCCAGCAACGTGAGAGATGTCACTCTGTGGAAAGCATCCTGTCACACACTTACCACGTCCATCTTCACAACCCTCACCTATGAACCATCATGTAGTCAGCAGAGTGGAAAAGTCTTGTTTACTGATCGATACGGCACTTCCCAGTCCAGCCAAAATCTGTCTATTAAATAGATGATTGATTCTACTCTTTGACATTGAGAGAGTTATACGACAGTGTGGATGCTCACTTAATGTTTTTTCAGTGCAGATTACATGTAAATGTAGATTCCGTCCGGCGTGAGTCGGGCATAACCGTATGTTTATCACAGACAGCAGAATGCAATGTCGTCTTCAAGGAACAAACATTCTGTTTCAATATCTAATATAATTATGCTGCACAACAAAAAAGTGTTTCTGTATTACATTTGTTTTATGAAAATGAACCTTTTCTATTTCAGAGAAATGTTATACATTTAATTGATCTGGATATGTGAATCTGTGTAGTATTTAACATACCACCTGACTGACTCCACCGTCAGTCAGGTACAACTTGAGTGATACAAAATTTCCTCAAAAAACTGGATTTGTAGCCTCTTAAGATAATCTCTTTAACGAATATGAGATTGAAAAATAAAAATGAATATGAAAAAGCCCGGCTTTCCTGCAGCACGTCAGCTTTGCTCCAATCCCAGTATCATTTGTTTCATTATAAAATATACAAACATTACTGAGATTATTTTAACCCTAACCCTAATCCTTACCCTAATCCTAACCCTAATCCTGACCCTAATCCTTACCCTAATCCTTACCCTAATCCTTACCCTAACCCTAACCGTAATCCTAACCCTAACCCTTAAAAGTTTCGGTGACCCATTTAAGGTTGATCATAAAACAATAAAAATATAAATATGTTAATTACATCTCATGTATGACTCATTGTCTGGAGGATGAAACAACTATGGAAAAAATGTATTGATTCAATTCTGTTCGATTCATCTACTGCAGAACAAAATAATGAACAAATGAGTCACCAAAAGGTTGACAAAGAAAAAAAATGTCTCCGTTCAGCATAGCTAACAAACAGGCAGCTGTCAGCCGGTACACTGGATCTCACACTGTCAGCCTGGCTACATGCTGTTAAATGGGTGGAAATGGCTAATCTTCATCACTCATCCTCAGCCGCAAACTCCCACAAATATAACGTCCAAAACGCTAACCCCCCCCCCCCCCCAAGGGCATATAGATGTAGAATATTGCAGTAGGAAATCAGAATTACTGCAGTATAAAATGGATCATTGAAATGTGACCACATCACATAATACTTTTTGTATTTTGATTTGGATTAAATATCTTCTGCTTTAGAATTTTTCTTGGGCGTTTAACAGTACTGTGTAACTTCTCCAGAAGGAACTTCTCCAACCTTCGAAGAGAACCTTTATTATCCTGATAGAACCCTTAGACAGCATCTCAGTGTTCATATACCAGTCAGTTCAAGAATCAGCAGCTTCAAAACAATCATGTACTTACATTTTTCCCAGTGCATGTTCTGCTCCAAGCGGCTCAGTGTCTTATTGACGCCCCGCAGGGATAACGCACATATAAGCTGTGACTGAAAGGTGAATATTCTTGATGGGCGATTCTCTCGGCTGCTTTTTATGTGCCAAAGATGAAACCTCAAGTGATGTCACTGTATTCCAACCACAGCTGTGTTCCCCTGATGATTAGAGCCTGAACACCAATACAGAAGAGGATGGTGTCACACACCCACTCACCAGCACAAAGACCCTAACCCACACTGGTGCTATGGGGCGACCATAGATTGGCAATAGAACAAAACTCCAAATGAAACATCACAGAATTTCAACAAATCTGGAAATGGCAATTCTTATGACTAATAACAAATCTTGTAGATGATTGGTCAGTCAGATCGAAGTGTTCAGATTTACTCCAGTAATAAATCACAAATTTATTACTAGCTTGTGAAAAAGAATGTTTTTTAAATAATTACATTTTCAAATTAATTAGAAAAGGCTAAATGTTGCGATGACCATCTGCTACCATGTTTTTAATCACTCTTTTCCGGTTCACCTATGGTTCTGTTAATAAATACAATATTTATTTTTCTGTATTAATATTTTTTCTCCATGCTGTGTAGCCTGGTAGCCTCCATGTGCTCTCCATTGCTTTCTGAATAAGCTATTGCCAAAATGACTAATCAACCACAGAGAAGTGATATCTGGCTTTGGGGGGGGGGGGGTGGGGGGCTCCACCCCAGCTTGCATTTTCTGAAGGGAGGCTGTAAGAATATTTTATGAACTCTTCAAGAAGAAAAAGGGCAAAAATAGGAGATATTTAAGCATGAAATCTGCCTCACAAAATGTTTCAGCTGAAGTGAAAGGTAAGTATTTCATCAAAGATGCACTTAAATGAATCCCAGACAGCCTTAAATCATTACCCCACTCTTTATCCCTGCTCACAATATCATGGGGCTCCTAAGGAAACGAATACATGGTGTTTAAACTCAGTTCACCAAAGATCATTTGTTTGGTGTGTCACTATTTATAATAATATTTTGCCACTTTGTGACACCTCTGAGAAGCCTTCCAGTTACAGCCGGGAGTAGCCAGCTTCCTTGGACACACACCCAAAGCAATAAAGTGGGTAAATTTAAAAGGGGGGTAAATAAAAGGCTGCTTCATTTATTTCTAATCCCTACAGGCGGATGCTTACATGAACGGAAACACACTGGCCCATCAGACCAGGCAGCCATGAGGCGTCATTTCAGAAATCTGGAGTTTGGCTTTCCTGATTCCGCAAAGATTATTTCAGACAGAAGCCGAAAGCCGAAAGAGTCGCTCTGTCAGTGCTGCAGCGGAAACACCTGTGTGCAAGGTTCACCGATCACCACGGGTGCTTAAGTCCCTGACACACAGACCCAGCATGTGTTTGAAAAGCTTGTTTTTGGAGACAGCATTTCCCGCACCCTTACTGCTGACTTAAAATGGTGTTTTATAAAACTGATTTTCCACTGAAAGAATATTTAAGCAAAAGTAAAGCTTGCATGGAGCACAACCTCCACTCCCCCACCTACTAGTCTTTGCCTTTTTGGGTTTCCTTGGATTGACTCCTGTCACACAAACTCACCGATATCCCTTTGTCTCTGACTCTGACGTTAACTGCATCCCCTCAAATCCGCAAACCTACAGATCTAGTAAGTATAGACATGCATGCAAATTTAAGAGCCATAATATAGCGCATAAAGCAGTAGGCTATCTGTCTCATATCTAAATCAAAACATAATTCATGACCTCATTTGTGGCCCAGAGTCAAAAGAATATTTTGCCGATAGAGAAACATGACTTGCTCCAGAGAAGCCTTCCTGTTTAGTGCTGCACACTTACTACGGTCTTTGGTGAGTCCTCACCATCGTCATGGAGTCCTCGGGCCTCACAGTGGTCGTGGTTCTCGCCGAATCGCTCCTCGTGTGATGAGCCCAGAGGCAGCGACGGCTCTGCAAAGCCTGGGCGCATTCAGTGGGCAGATGCAAAGGAGCTTCAAGCCTGGGGATTTTTATGAGCTGCTCATAGCTTCAGAGACCTTCAGCTGAAACACATACATTCGCCAGAACAGAAAGCAACATTTACAAGTTCATCCGAAGGACACACTAAAGACCTGCCACCTGAAGAGATGCTTTAGGTCTGCAGAAGAAAACATGAGTGTCTGGAGAGAACCCACCGCCATCACAGGGAAAACATGCAAATCCCCCTCGATTGAAGAGCTGAGGTCAAAGGTGAGGCCACAAAAGCTGAGGATGGAGCCAGCAGTGCTCTGAGGATGGAGCCAGCAGTGCTCTGAGGATGGAGCCAGCAGTGCTCTGAGGATGGAGTCAGCAGTGCTCTGAGGATGGAGCCAGCAGTGCTCTGAGGATGGAGCCAGCAGTGCTCTGAGGATGGAGCCAGCAGTGCTCTGAGGATGGAGCCAGCAGTGCTCTGAGGATCACACAGCCTGCTCTGTACAACATGCCTCCACTGAGTGCACCTTGATTCTATGTTGTATCAGATTCTGCCAAACGTATGACAAGTTTAGCACATTTCTGAGAACAGCTTGGGGGCTTTAAGTTCATGTCGCTCTCTTTCCCATTTGTCTTGCACTTCTTACTGGTCCATCATTGTTAGCTACCTAGCGGTACTTGCACCTAGGTTGGCTCCTTGACCACTGTATGCTTGTCAATATTTATTTTATTTATTCAAATAGGACAGTTATAACCACATCTAAAAGAAAGGCATTAAAATAAGTATAACAGAAAAAATTTAATGTTTTAAAAATTAACACACAAATAATAATAATAATAATAATAATAATAATAATAATAATAATAATAATATACCACCAAAAACATGGAACCCAGTGTCCTCTGGGGAACTCAAACCCCAGTCGACCAAGAAGGGACTGGAACCCTCCCTCTACTTGTGGCACACAGATACTGTCTGCCTGACTTATATGTTAGACTGGATAAAAGATTCTGTTGAATAAATATAAAAATCTAATCAGGTATGTTTTGGGGGGAGGTAGGATGATTCAGTAATGCAGTGCAGCACAGACACAGCCGCCCAAGGGCCTTAGTCTAATAAAGTGACAAAGATGTGCCGGACCCCCATGTTGTTTTTAGCAAAGCAAAGTATACAGGTACTATTGAGTTACACATCTTCAGCCACTGAGGCACCTGCTCAGCCACACCATTCTCACAGCTGCATGCCTACTGAACCATCACGCAGTCACCCGCAACCCTACACTCACGCTTCCTACTTACAAACAACTGCACCGCCCACTGTTTTCGGCAAAACTTGAGAACGACTCAAGCTTGAATCGATAACTGTCCTGGGACGCAGCATCGACAGTGGTTACAGTATCTAAGAAACAAAGCTTTGACAAGCGTGTTTTTTTTTTTTTAATAAGAGGCATGAGAAAATCAGGAAATAAAACTTCAAAAAGAACCACAGAACAAGTGAGACGTGCTGCACCACATGAGCTGTCCTGCGTTATCTACGGATTGCTGAAGACATTGGCCCTCTGTTTGTGAGATTCTGTGTGTGTCTCTTTGCAATGTGCACAGCATGGACACTTCTCAGCCAACATTGGGGACCTGGCAGAGACCATTCAACACTTGCAATGTCAACAAATGGGGGTTTGACTACAAAATGTATGAAGGACAGCAAGTGTGGGCCCTCCTGATTTAGGGTTAGGCTTATCGTCCAGCTGACACTACTGAGAATCTGAAATTGTGTGCAGAACAGGGATTTTTGGTTATAGTCACCAGGGAAAGGGCTGGACCAAACCAGATGTGGGGAATGCTCACCAATGCAAATGCCTTCCCTGGAATGCACGCCTCCTGTGGATGCACGCCTCCTGTGGGAATGTCGTCGTGCTGTGAAACCACGCCAGATCAGTCAGACCTGAGCGGATCATCGAGTATCCAACAACACGGTGCCTTCACGTCTAACGGTGGGCTGTGTGCTTTGTGCACAGTATCATGTCCTCAGGCTCTGCGTCCTCTGTTGGTTTCCCTCTGGTTCCTCCTGCATGGCCCACTCAAGAAAGGCATGTGATTCATTTGATGCCCAAGAAATGAACTGCAAATTTGGGACAGGGATCTTCACAGTCACTGGGGCATCATAAAGGCCAGACTTGCCCGTTCCCTCTCAGAACTGTACAGTAGCGCAATCTGAGCAGCTACCAGAAAGAGTTAATCTCTTGTACGCAGCTCATACATTTTACTGGACCCCCACTAAAGCACAGACTCAGGTTATAACCCTAACCCTACCCCACCCCCAGCTAATTTACATGTTTTAAATAATTCAGTGCGAGCTTCATGTTTGGACAGGGGCTGGAAATCTGGGCAGTTTGGGCAAAATGCGGACGAGGGGTCAGTCTATCTGGAATCCATGCAAAAGGTAGTCAATTCTGACCAAAAATATTTGTACAAACCTGTCCACATATTCTCAGAATATCCATTGGTGTCCTCATTACTGCAGTTTCTTCTTGAAGCAGGACCAAGCACCAAGGCTTTCGAATTTCTTCATGCTTCATTTGTGTATTGCCCTGGCATCAAAATCAGGTTATAATTTTTTATGTATAAATAAATAAAAAGTTTTTATTGTCATTCCTATACATCAACACACAGTACAACGTAAAGGTAGGAAATGTGATTCTGCGAGTTCCGGTGCATAGTACAGAGAAGTTAAGGGAAGGAAATGAAAAGTAACAGAAAACTGAAATTTATAAATAAATTCAAAATACAGTAAAGTTAACCTATAAATAGAAAGTGGTTGGAAATGACAGCGCAGTCATAAATAATGCGGTAAGTATATTAATTTAAGCAGACAGTCATTTGTTTCAGTCTCCCTGACCAAGATCAGCCATGTCGCAGCATGTTTTGCTACTCAGCCTGTCTGAGGGGGCGTGTTCCTGCAAGAGAGTGAGACCAGTGCAGACCCTCTGTAGGAATCAGTGCTCTTGGTTTCCTTGCTAGTGATATTAACAGCACTGCACTGTGATAAGGAGATACACATTGTGTTTGAGTCAGCAGAAAAGCAACATGATTCAATATAAGGCAGTTAAAAGGCACCGTCACAGGTGGCCTTATCTTACCAAAAATGCATTTTTATTTTGAACCGGCTGAGTATTAGAACATGTGCTTGTAAATAAGCCTCCATTGCTGACACACATTTGAGAACAGCCTCTAATAAACTCTGCCAGGGAAAAATGGTCCCAGACGCTTGAACAAAGGCAATACGCAGGGAGGCCTCAGGTCATCACTGACCCACCGGCAGACCTTTACTGCAGATCATATCTCCAAAGCTTCACGGTGACTTTCCCTCTGTTTATTACCCCAGCCCTGCTCCTCTGACATCGTTTATGCTATAGTTTGCATAGAGTGTCTGATTATCAGCATTGATGCTCAGAAAAGTGACACATAGCTATTTACCACTGGTAATCAGAATGGCATCCAAACACAAAGGTGACACGACCGCAATGATTTCCCCAGAATGCAACAGGAAAAAGGAAAAAAGATAACTGAGGACTGAAAAGCTAGTCTACCACCGCGATAAGAGATCCTCACTCAAGTATGGGCTTCTCACCTTGCAGGAGTAGGAATGGGGTATAAAGACTCACTTATTTGCCATCTTCCCTAGAGTGCAAAGACATGTGTCAGGGAAGCCACACAGGGCCTGGGTGGTGGGGGGCACTCGGGGCCAGGGGGTGCTCGAGCCAGGATGGGGGCACATGGATCCAGAAGGGGGGACCAGGAGGGAGGCCTGGGCAGGCAAATTCCAAAGTGCCAAAAGCTGACCGATGTATTCAAGAGTATACAGCAACAGAATAGGCATTTACCAAAAATGATAAGTGATCTTTGAGGCTGAGGTGATGACCTTTCTGTTCATGAGCTGTTTCCCATAATATACACTATCAAAAGCATTGGGGCACACCTCTCATCATTAAGGTCATTATGGTGTTTCATTCAGACTCATTGTCACAGTTGTATAAAATCAAGCACCTACCCATGCAATTAGGTTTACAAACATTTGTGAAAGAATCAGTTGTTCTAAAGAGCTCAGTGAATTCAAGCATGGTATTGTCATGGTATGCCACCTTTGCAATAAGTCAGGTAATTTTTTCCCTGTTAGGAACTGTAAGCAGGATCACTGCAAAGTGGAAGCATTTAGGAACAAAAGAAACTGGCCAAGAGGTGGCAGACTACATAAAGTAACAGAGTGAGGTTGCCAAATGCTCTGCTGGAGCATAGTGCGGAAAAATCGCCAAAGCTCTGCTGGAGCATAGTGTGGGAAAAGTCGCCAAAGCTCTGCTGGATCATAGTGCGGAAAAGTCGCCAAAGCTCTGTTGGAGCATAGTGCGGAAAAGTCGCCAAATGCTCTACTGGAGCATAGTGCGGAAAAGTCACCAAAGCTCTGTTGGAGCATAGTCCGGAAAAGTCGCCAAAGCTCTGTTGGAGCATAGTGCGGAAAAGTCGCCAAAGCTCTGTTGCCTTAACTGTGGAGTTCCAAACTTCCTCTGGCATTAACCCTAGCAGAAAAACTGCGCACCAGGAGCTTCATGGAATGGGCTGCTAAGGTTGAGCCAGAAGGAGGGATAATGGGGAGGGGGGATAATGGTGTGGGATTCTTTTTCAGGGGGTGGGCTAGGCCCCTTAGTTCCAGTGAAGGGAACTCTTAATGCTTCAGCATACAGAGACAATTTGGACAGCAACTTTGTGGGAATAGTTTGGGAAAGACCCTTGTCTGTTCCAGCATGACTGTGCCCCAGTGCACAAAGCAAGGTCCATAAAGACATGGTTGGGTGAGTTTGGTGTGAAAGAACCTGACTGGCCCACACAGAGTCCTGACCTCAACCCCATCGGACACTTTTGGGATGAACTAGAATGTAGATTGAGAGCCAGGCCTTCATGTCCAACATCAGTGCCTGACCTCACAAATGCTTTTCTAGATGAATGGGCACAAATTCCCACAGATACACTGAATAATCTTGTGTAAAGTCTTCCCTGAAGAGTGGCAGCCATTATAGCTGCAAAGCTGAGACCAGCTCCATATTGATGCCTATGGATTTAAAAGTTCCTGTGGGTGTAATGGCCAAGTGTCCCAATACTTTTGTCCATATAGTACATGTACAGTATGAACCGTGATGGGAATATGTGGGGGTTGGATCTCCCAGGAGGGGGCAAATCCAGATGCCAAACATACTCATTCATGTCACTAGTGCCTTATTCCCGGTTGCAGGGCTAATGTTTCCTCCCCAGAATATGCAAGTCAGTTCCCTTAGTGCCACAGGCGCTTACCAAGATGGCTGCCCTGGAATTCTCAGGGAAAACACTGAAATTTCTAAAGCAAGTCACTTTCCCAAAGTCATCAAATCAACTGCCTACACACTGACTTCAGAGCTGCTCCACCAGTTCGCTGGGAGTTGGAGTCTTCAGTTAGGCCAGGTGCTGGGAGAAGTATGTGGATTATACAGCAGGTGGCGCCATCTTTCGCTGTAAATCACTGGCCCGTTTCATGTGACTCCTCAGCCTGAACCAATCACTAACTGCCAGAAGTGATGTCGCCACTGGAATCCAGGTCTTGAATTAGCTGGTACAAGGAACAAGGAAGACAAAGAGTAAATACTGATGACATCTGTCCCGCGTTCAAAGAGCAGGGGCTTTTTCTGCTTAATCAACTCAACGGGCATTTCCTTGGAAACCAGTTTTCCATCCCGTAAAAAACTGAAAAGAGGTGTTTTAAGATAAACCCTGAGAAGATATACCCAGGAGAGGAGAGAGTGCATGCATGGAAAAGAACCCACTGTTAACAGAATGAGCCCCTGAGGTTAGACATACCAACGTGTCTGCACAGAGCATCGTCACAGTACACCACAAATTTGGAAAATGAGACGCAATACAGAGAAAAAGAGTGAACAGAAGCAACTGGGCAGTATCAGAGAGCTCGGCTGAGACAGCGCACCTGAAGTGCGTTTAATCTTAGACATTTACGTGAACAGACCGGAGCTGGTGTCATGCTGAATGCACACACTCGCGGTGTTGCCCTGCAAACTCATATAGATTCACACAATCCACACCCATCTTCATTCATTGCTAAATAGCAACATAACACAGCTGTTGATTGGATGCTCTTCTAAAGACTTCACAATACCAGGCAGCTCTTTTCATAGAATAGAACACTGAAGGGGCAAGTGTTGAAAGTACGATGTGACATCACTTAGCCTAAAGAAGCACCAGCTAATATAATGTGACACAATGCAGTGTAGTTCAGTGTGTTTGTTAGGGCAATGTAAGATATATATAGCTGACATATATTCACTGAGGATGGTATGGTGGCACAGGGAGTGGCACAGGGGGTGGCACAGGGGGTGGCAGAGGGGGTGGCACAGATACTTCATGCTGCTAGTTTGGAGGTTCAGGATCCCACCTGTGCTCCCTGTGTGGAATTTGCACATTCTCTCCACATCATGCTGCTTTCTGCTAGGTACTCCAGCTTCCTGCTGAAGTCTACAGACATGCAGTTAGCGAACTGATGTGTCCAAACTCCCCATAACATACATCTGAGTGTGTCCAGTGGGCCAGATAGCCCCGCCAGATCAGCATGCTCAGATATTGTTGAGGAGCTCTCAGGCTTACAGGACAGCAGTTGCTGCAGGGCATTCTAGGATCACGTTGGACCTTGCCTCACACACATAAAGCCTCAGTGCCCCCCTCCTTCCTGGGGCACGCTGAGACCTGCCAAGCCAACAAACCTGCTTGGGTACTCCACATAAACACCCCCCCCATCAGCAGTACCTCAAACCCCAAGCAGGACGTCTGCACCCAGAGGGTCCCCAAGTAGGATACCCACATCCAGCGGGCCCCCAAGCAAGACGCCCGCAACCAGAGGGTCCTCAAGCAGGACGCCCGCAACCAGAGGGTCCTCAAGCAGGACGTCTGCACCCAGAGGGTCCCCAAGTAGGATACCCACATCCAGAGGGCCCCCAAGCAGGACACTCACAACCAGAGGGTCCCCAAGCAGGACACTCACAACCAGAGGGTCCCCAAGCAGGACGCCTGCATCCAAAGGGTCCCCAAGCAGGACATCTACATCCAGAAGGTCCCCAAGCAGGACGCCCTCAACCAGAGGGTCCCCAAGCAGGACATCTGCAACCAAAGGGTCCGCAAGCAGGAAATCTGTACCCAGAGGTTCCCCAAACAGGGTGCCCACATCCAGAGGGTCCCCAAACAGGATGCCCACATCCAGAGGGTCCCCAAACAGGGTGCCCACATCCAGAGGGTCCCCAAACAGGGTGCCCACATCCAGAGGTTCCCCAAACAGGGTGCCCACATCCAGAGGGTCCCCAAACAGGATGCCCACATCCAGAGGGTCCCCAAACAGGGTGCCCACATCCAGAGGGTCCCCAAACAGGGTGCCCACATCCAGAGGGTCCCCAAACAGGATGCCCACATCCAGAGGGTCCCCAAGCAGGACATCTGCATCCAGATGGTGTCGCATGGAATGTACAGCCTGTATTAAAATGTCCCGCCAGCACGTGATGCTCCAGACTCACCTGCTCACAGTTTCCCTGGCCTCCCTGCCCACATCACTTGTGTAGCTAGGAATTTAATGAGCCAGTAGATTCAAAAGCCATTAATAAACAAGTTCTGGCCAACTGAGTATGACTGTACTCCCTCCCACTGAGATGGGTTATCAACATGCCCAGGTCAGCCATGGCTCGGAGTCAAGAGGCAATGTAACTTTCAGGTACAGTAAAGGTCACAGCATGCATGCCTGCCGGTGGAGCCATCCACCCCATGACCCCCCTCGGCATGAGGTAAATCATTCACCCAAGACAAGACCTTCTCAGAAAACCGATCAAATATGCCTCCTAATGTTAACCTCCCTCCCCCCTCAGTTCCAATGTTTTCAGCTTGTTGAGAGTTCAGAAAGCAGGTCGATCCCAAGACTGGCACCTGGAGCACACCTGTCATAGCCCGGCTCCATCAGTGTCCTGTTTATCTACAACAAATCTGAGAAAAGAGGAAATGGAGGAAACAGACCAGTGTGTCTTATAGTTAAGTGTCACAAAGCATACTTCATTTATGTAGATATTATTTAAACAGCATATTTACTTTAGCATTCCCATGACAAGACTTTATATTATTCACTTACATGTAGTTACAAAAAACAAGAGGGAGTAAAAGAAGGGAAGTAAGAGTGTTTTTTGGCGTGAGAGTTTGTATTTGAACTTGCAAGTCCCAGTATAACCGTGATGCTGAAAGTTCTAGCTAAGCTACCTCCAGAAGGCCCAGAGGTGCGGGACCCACATGTGGGCAGTGCCTGACTGAGAAACTATGTGACTAATGACGACTCGCGCCTACAGAATTAAGTAAATGTATGCAAAAATAAAGTGGGGGCAGTAGCACGCCTGGCAACAGCACACTAGCTAGTGCCGGCCGTGCGCCGCACGATAGTTGCTCTACTGTACTTTCCTACAGCTAGTAGAAGGAAAGCTGATGGCGTCTTGGCTAGAAGCAGTGAGATGAATCGATGCCCCTGAAGCCTCATGGAGGTACACACTGGAGGTACACACTGGATGCCAGGGGAGTAGACAAACATGCTGAGCCCACAAACAAAATGTCACCCTGGGTCCCAATTTCCAGTCTTTTCTAGGCCGGGGTGTGACAAGTTTTTCCTTAGGGCTGTAAGTAAAGTGAGGCCTTGTAGTATTCATAATGTAACAAATGGCATATAATGTTACTGCACAACATACAAAAATATTAAGTTATTTAAATAAGCTTGAGGATTTTAATGGCATCATCAGAAGATAATTACATTATGAGTTGCTACAGGTCGAGGTTAGGATGATAATCGCTGTGTGGAGCTAAAAAAAGTATACAGATTATAGGACTGACTCAGAGAGTTATGGCATTGCAAGTAACTACACACAATCTCTGCTGCTTTGAAAAATAACTTTTCAAATAAATAAATGTGTTCCAATAGAGCTGTGATCAGAGTATCCTTCAAGAACTCTGGTGCCCTGTGCCACCTGGGATGGACTCCAAGGCCCCCGGAGACCCACATAAGACAACGGGAGATGGATGAAGTCTAATCTGTCTGTATCCAGTTTCACAACCCATCTGTCAACTTCGTAACATCTTCATAAGGAGTGCTAGCTATAGAATTTATGTAATCCTTGCTGAGTAAACATGTTAAATTTCATTGTATGTTGTGCAATGCCAATAAAGGCATATTTGATTCTATTCTATTTCTAAAGTACATCTTGATTGAATGTAGGGTTTAAAAGAAGGTTTCCCATTAAGAATGAGAAAATTCACAGGCTTAGCAAGCTAATTTACAAACAATTTGCTTAAAATCAGACTAAGCATCTGACTGTTATCTCCGCACAGGGTAGTTAGGGTACGAACCTTGGGTTCAGGGCCCCTGAATTCTGTCCGTCCGCCCCCTCTGTTGCTTTGAAGTACTTCTCAGCATGCCTGCCTTTCCTGGTGAATGCAAGGGCTTATAGTGACATACCCCATTACCCAGGTGCACTTCATGGCCACTCCCCCCATTGCTGCTCATCTATGGCCACTTCCGCCGTGGCTGCTCATCTATGGCCACTCCCCCCATTGCTGCTCATCTATGGCCACTTCCGCCGTGGCTGCTCATCTATGGCCACTCCCGCCGTGGCTGCTCATCTATGGCCACTCCCGCCGTGGCTGCGCATCTATGGCCACTAACCCCATTGCTGCTCATATATGCCAACTCCCGCCGTGGCTGCTCATCTATGGCCACTCCCCCCATGGCTGCGCATCTAAGGCCACTTCCGCCGTGGCTGCTCATCTATGGCCACTCCCCCCATGGCCGTGCATTTATGGCCACTCCCCCCATGGCTGCGCATCTAAGGCCACTCCCCCCATGGCCGTGCATTTATGGCCACTCCCCCCATGGCTGCGCATTTATGGCCACTCCCCCCATGGCTGCGCATCTATGGCCACTCCCCCCATGGCTGCGCATCTATGGCCACTCCCCCCATGGCTGCGCATCTATGGCCACTCCCCCCATGGCCATGCATTTATGGCCACTCCCCCCATGGCCGCGCATCTAAGGCCACTCCCCCCATGGCTGCGCATCTATGGCCACTCCCCCCATGGCCGTGCATTTATGGCCACTCCCCCCATGGCTGCGCATTTATGGTCACTCCCCCCATGGCTGCTCATCTATGGCCACTCCCACCGTGGCTGCGCATCTATGGCCACTAACCCCATTGCTGCTCATATATGCCAACTCCCGCCGTGGCTGCTCATCTATGGCCACTCCCCCCATGGCTGCGCATCTAAGGCCACTTCCGCCGTGGCTGCTCATCTATGGCCACTCCCCCCATGGCCGTGCATCTATGGCCACTCCCCCCATGGCCGCGCATCTAAGGCCACTCCCCCCATGGCCGTGCATTTATGGCCACTCCCCCCATGGCTGCGCATTTATGGCCACTCCCCCCATGGCTGCGCATCTATGGCCACTCCCCCCATGGCTGCGCATCTATGGCCACTCCCCCCATGGCTGCGCATCTATGGCCACTCCCCCCATGGCCGTGCATTTATGGCCACTCCCCCCATGGCTGCGCATCTATGGCCACTCCCCCCATGGCTGCGCATCTATGGCCACTCCCCCCATGGCCGTGCATTTATGGCCACTCCCCCCATGGCTGCGCATCTATGGCCACTCCCGCCGTGCCTGCGCATCTATGGCCACTCCCCCCGTGGCTGCGCATTTTTGGCCACTCCCCCCATGGCTGCGCATTTTTGGCCACTCCCCCCATGGCTGCGCATTTATGGCCACTCCCCCCATGGCTGCTCATCTATGGCCACTCCCGCTGTGGCTGCGCATCTATGGCCACTCCCCCCGTGGCTGCGCATTTATGGCCACTCCCCCCATGGCTGCGCATTTATGGCCACTCCCCCCATGGCTGCGCATTTATAGACACTCCCCCCATGGCTGCAGATTTTTAGCCACTCCCCCCATGGCTGCGGATTTATGGCCACTGCCACCATTAAAAAGTAAGCACTGTGCATTTTGAATAACACAATTTCTTCTACGGAGGCTGGAATATACATCCTGAAGACAGAATTGTAAGCGATAGCATGAAATAAAAAAAGACTTCTCTCCAAGAAGAGATTCCTTTGTTTTTTGCCTACCAAATAAAACATACATGCCTCAAATAAAAGCAGCTCGGGGCTTTTGTGTGTCAGTTTGTGTGCTTGTCCAGCAACTTTGTGCTTGTTTTTTTTTTTAAAAAAAAAAAAAACAAAAGACGTCATGATCTGCCTCTTTCTTCTCCCTGTTTGACCAGCAGAGGCCGCTGGCCATCTCAAAATAACAATATTTCTCCCAGCCCTAATATGTTCAGTATCAACACCTGTCTAAAGTTTGTTTATCGTGTTCTGTGTATATATGTGCCCGCCCTTGCTGTCATCAGCGGCCTGCCCACTGCCTCATCTCCAGAGGGGCTGGGTACTTGCCCGTATTGCATTAAATGCATGTTTGCCTGCACGCTAGCATACCTTGCTGCTGCTTGCAGAAGTTGTTCCCCTGGGATTAATAAAGTTAATCTAATATAATCTAACGTAATATAATCTAATCCTGTTCCACAATGATAAATCATTGCATGTTTTTTGGAGAACTGACTGGCCAGGGAATGGCTGGCCCCCTCTTCCCTGCCTGAGAATAAATTATTCTTATCCTCCTCTACTGCCCTTAACTAATTGTACCACACAAGGCAATCCAGAGATTGTGTTTGTTATCAGAGTCAGTTAAGGCCTCTGCTGCTGAGGGTCGAGCCCCACAGCAGTGCCTCTGCCCAGCTCAGCCCACAGATGAGTGATACATTTCAGGTCACATCATACCTGAGGAGCTTTCAACACACAAACACTCAACTGCAAATTTCCTCCCAAACACAAACACACATGCACACTGTAACATTCACAGACACACACAGACCTGTAATCATATCTTTGTGGGGACCGGTTATTCATTTCTATGGGAAACCTCAACCCCCACCCAGCCCTAACCATAACCATAAGTAACCAAACAAAATACAAGTCATTTGGCATTTTTAGTTTTTTGATTGCAGTTACAGATTTTTTTATAAAACTGGGGATAATATTGTGGGGACTTAAAAAAATGTCCACACTAGCTAAAAAAGTAATGTTTTACCACATTGTGGAGATATTTGATCCCCACAATGTGATAAAAAAACAACGCCCCCCCACAGACACACACACACAAAAATAATCTCTCTAAAATACACAAATACAAATACAATTTCTGTCACGCTCTCACACCCATGTACAAACATCACCATCAGCCTGTAATTACTGACATTCTTTCCAAGGACATCTTGCCTGTTTGATTAATCATTAATATTTCTCGAGTTTACCTCGAGTTTAGTCAATTATACTCCAACATATTCTTTTCTATTCCAACCAATTAATCATTGGAAATTGGATTTTAAAAAAAAACTCCATTTTTTGATATTATTTGTAAAATAAATTTTACACTAGGAAGTCAACAAGTCCATGGAGTGTCATGGGAAGATTCACAAGTGCGAGAGGCAAACAATTTCTGACACTAAAACTCCTCTTTATCTGACCCGGCAGTGCAAAGCTGGCTCGCCAGTTTCGGGCTTTTACTTTATAGCCCCTTGCACTGTAATTCCACGGGGTCACTTAGAATTTATTTACAACATTTTTTTAGGGAGTGAATATTTACAGGTGTATCCATAAGCAGTCATTATGGGGGTTGGAGTCATATTTTGGCAAAATCTCCTTTATCCCTCTGCTAAGTAGCAGAATGTTCTTTGAACATCAGAGCAAGCGAGCTGGATTAATGATTGCAGAAGAGAGCTGGTCTGCTTCTTTGTTCTGCAGAACCATAAACAGCACAGTGACTCTGTGTCATGCTGTAGGAAAAAGACCAGGGTCAGCGCTGCAGTGCAATGCAGTGCCTCCACCAGTCAGAGAGAGGGAGACAAAGCACAGCATTTATTTACTTGCTAAACTTAATATTATTTTTATTATTTAATTCTCCATTCTTGCTAATATTTGCTAAATGAGTCAAAAAAGACACACAGAGCCATACTGGGATTAGGCTGTGAGAAAGAACCACAGAGCCGTACTGGGATTAGGCTGTGAGAAAGAACCACAGAGCCGTACTGGGATTAGGCTGTGAGAAAGAACCACAGAGCAGTACTGGGATTAGGCTGTGAGAAAGAACCACAGAGCCGTACTGGGATTAGGCTGTGAGAAAGAACCACAGAGCCGTACTGGGATTAGGCTGTGAGAAAGAACCACAGAGCCGTACTGGGATTAGGCTGTGAGAAAGAACCACAGAGCAGTACTGGGATTAGGCTGTGAGAAAGAACCACAGAGCAGTACTGGGATTAGGCTGTGAGAAAGAACCACAGAGCCGTACTGGGATTAGGCTGTGAGAAAGAACCACAGAGCAGTACTGGGATTAGGCTGTGAGAAAGAACCACAGAGCCGTACTGGGATTATGCTGTGAGAAAGAACCACAGAGCCGTACTGGGATTAGGCTGTGAGAAAGAACCACAGAGCCGTACTGGGATTAGGCTGTGAGAAAGAACCACAGAGCCGTACTGGGATTAGGCTGTGAGAAAGAACCACAGAGCAGTACTGGGATTAGGCTGTGAGAAAGAACCACAGAGCCGTACTGGGATTATGCTGTGAGAAAGAACCACAGAGCCATACTGGGATTAGGCTGTGAGAAAGAACCACAGAGCCGTACTGGGATTATGCTGTGAGAAAGAACCACAGAGCCATACTGGGATTAGGCTGTGAGAAAGAACCACAGAGCAGTACTGGGATTAGGCTGTGAGAAAGAACCACAGAGCCGTACTGGGATTATGCTGTGAGAAAGAACCACAGAGCCGTACTGGGATTAGGCTGTGAGAAAGAACCACAGAGCCGTACTGGGATTAGGCTGTGAGAAAGAACCACAGAGCCGTACTGGGATTAGGCTGTGAGAAAGAACCACAGAGCCGTACTGGGATTAGGCTGTGAGAAAGAACCACAGAGCCGTACTGGGATTAGGCTGTGAGAAAGAACCACAGAGCAGTACTGGGATTAGGCTGTGAGAAAGAACCACAGAGCCGTACTGGGATTAGGCTGTGAGAAAGAACCACAGAGCCGTACTGGGATTAGGCTGTGAGAAAGAACCACAGAGCCGTACTGGGATTAGGCTGTGAGAAAGAACCACAGAGCCGTACTGGGATTAGGCTGTGAGAAAGAACCACAGAGCCGTACTGGGATTAGGCTGTGAGAAAGAACCACAGAGCAGTACTGGGATTAGGCTGTGAGAAAGAACCACAGAGCCGTACTGGGATTATGCTGTGAGAAAGAACCACAGAGCCGTACTGGGATTAGGCTGTGAGAAAGAACCACAGAGCCGTACTGGGATTAGGCTGTGAGAAAGAACCACAGAGCCGTACTGGGATTAGGCTGTGAGAAAGAACCACAGAGCCATACTGGGATTAGGCTGTAAGGAACTGTGACAGACTGTCATACACTAAATTGTCTGTAGGGGGATCTGATTCAGTCATCAAGAAGAAAAGCTTCCAGTTCTATGGACTATACTGTAATAATAAATACTGAGAAGTTACAGTGTAATATGCAGTGCGTACTTACTGTAGGACAGCTTGAGACCTGGATAGCCGTAAACGAATTCACAAGCAGGCCCCATTTATATGACTTCCTTATAAGGCTTTTTGACCATGGCGTCATAAAAAAAAAGCTATTTTTTCAGCAGAAACTTTAACATTTGCACCTGTTGACTTCACTGTTCCATATCAAATGCCTTTGATAGTTTCTGTCTAATCTACATGAAGAACAAAACAGGTTTAGGAATCAAAGGTAAACTTACTCAACCTGTTTAACTGTCTGCATCCAGATCTTCCCTTTAGGTGTGAGAAATATCTAGGCATGATAATGATCAGCTCCTTGAGGAAAATATTTCACAGTGAAGGCGCATAAGTGCCTTAAAGAAAGAGGGTGAAAGTTTATTTATACTTTATGCGGAAAACATTCATGCATATTTAACATTGAGAAGATCTGCATGCACCTTGCACAGAATCTTTTCAGGGTGACAGTCAGATATATCAATTTCGACTCATTGTAACTAGTTATCTCTTCTTAAATCATTTATACTAAAATTGACAATGGAGATTTAAAGAACATGATTCATATGAGACATAACTGACATGGAATCATCAGAGAAAGGTGTTACCCAAGCAACCAACAGCAGAGCCCAAAGTCACTCCTGTGGGTCTAGCATTTCCACCATATTGAGTCCAGTGGATAGTTCTCAGAGATGATTTTCCCATGAGAAAAATCTTACAAATGTGAGCCTGGGAATCTGCTGATCTGTCTTTATGGCAGAGCATTCGGTGTGGCAGCAATCAGTGTGGCTTCCCAAAAGAGAAACTTCCCTAGCTAATGAAATTAGTTAATTAAATTAATTATTTAATTAAATAAATAAAGAACAATAAAAATAATGTTTGTTTATTATATATAAGACTTCTTCTTTTTTTTCATTGATGGTATGCAGCTACATTTCATCTGAATGCATTATTTTAACATTAAGGCTGTATTGGTACACGTATTGAGTTGTAATCGGCGATTTGGGAACGTTTTTGTTTACTATTAAATTACACCAACACTGGAGAGAGAACAGTTGATAAGACCAAGTCAATAAATAAATTGTCAATAAATACAACTTTGTCACAAAATAAACGTGGTAAATAAGTATTTCCTGCCACGAATAAACTTGCAGCTCTGCTCAATACGTGTGGTACGGTACGCACTCAAAAGCAAAAAGAGGAAGGCACGCGCTGCAAAAACAAAAAACAAAAAGGGGAAGAAATCTTTATACAATAGCACCCCCTGCTGCCAATTCGTCGGATTGTCCTACAGCAGCCCCGAGCCACGCGACTCATGGCCTCCCCATGTGCCCCGCACATTAGCGCTGACAGTATTACCGCCATTTTTCGTTGTCATTTCACCACGGTGTTTTATATCGTGGGTTGTGGGTTACTCCTTTTTATACTGATCAGATGTCACTGACAATTCAAATCAATATCGGTATCACTGTGTGTCCCCATTCCGGCAACCAGCCACTGCGTGTTGCCTCACAGCTAGAATTCTCTAAAGGACACAGTGGACAGTACTCCTGGCACGCCACTTCAGACTTATTATTCCCCATTTTTCTTTTCTTTGCAGTGGGAATCCCATGAACGCAGCACATGGCAGCTGAGTAAGTTCAGCATTCCATAAGAAATTAAACATTATGATGCTGTGCTATTACCACACCGGAGCAGGTAAGGCAATGCAGGCAAGCAGAGACAAGTTTTAAATGTATCTAAGCTCTCTATCCATCTTCCAGGCGTGTATCCAGTACCAGGTCACAGAGGGGGTCCTGGAGCCTGTCCCAGACAGTGGGGCACCCGGCACTGGATTCCAGTCCATCACAGGCCTCATTAAGCCCCAGTCACTGCCGACGACACACAGTGTGTCCCACCAGGATGAGGGTGAAGAGCCACAGATTTGGATAAATAGATAAATAATGGAGGACTTGGAGGCAGGATTGGGCCACCATCTTCTAAACGTGTAGAAGCACATAGGCTTTCACACAACCTCAAAAAAATGCTTTATCTGCAAGTAAGCACATGAGAATAAATCCAAAGTGTACTTCACAAGGCAGAAGCCTCTGGGCATGAAGACTAAGATCTCTGCTGAGGTGAAGGATGCGCTTCTGTCAGCTTTGGGTTGAGTGTTTGTGACGCCTCCTCAGTCTTTGTGCCCAGTGTCCCCCAAAGGCTTCTACACTGGAAGCAAAAACATGTGCCCAGTGTCCTGTAGCTAACTAGGGACACGCATGAGAATGACTCATTTGACACAAACGTGTACTGGCTTTGGCCAGTACAGGCTTCTGGGCTCAGCGGCTGAGAGTGTAATTCATGATTAGAAGCCGCTCCTGTCTCACAGTGACATGAGATCAGCAAAGTCACAAGCTGAGGATCACACTAGACTGTAAGGCCAAACCTTCCCAGGAAGCCCTGTGTTCCACAACACCTGGCCATATACAGCATATCATTATCGCAGTTCTGCAACTTACTGATTGATCTCAAAGCCGGAAGGTAAACAACATTATCTCAGAGTATGAGATGTTCAATAACCTAAGAATTCAGCAGCTGACGAATCGTCTTGCCTTTGTGGAAAATCTTTTTTTTTTCTTTTTTAGTGTTTTTTTCTTTTTAGTGATTAATTGTCATTGTTGACACACCACAGCACACAGTGCACAACAACGAAATGTGTTCTCTGCATTTAACCCATATGTGACAATGTAACGTATTCAGGCTTTCACAAAACCTCCAAAAAATGCTTTGTCTGCAAGTAAGCACATGAGAATAAACTCCAGAGTGTACTTCACAAGGCAGAAGCCTCTGGGCATGAAACTAATTCAGCGCCCGGGGAGAAGTACCTTGCTGGTCGGGGATTCGAACCTGCAGTCTTTAAATTACAAGTGTGCTTCCCTAACCATTAAGCCCCCACTGCCCACATTCTGTAAGTGCCCCAGTTCCCCAAATATGCCTGGATATCCACAGGCCACTAGGAAACGCTGCCTCAGTATCGTGTCGCTGAAGGCATGAAGGAAGGAGATCCCTGAGCACTTCTCAGCATCACAAACAGGGACTGCTGTTTGTCTTAAAAGCAAGAGGAGGTGACTTAGTGGCCTCACACCTTATGTGGATTCGATTCCGGGACCAAGCTTTGTGAATGGAGTTTGCATGAATGGATGGATGAAATACAGCAGTGTAGCCACTAGGGAGAGCCGTGAAATACATTGTTTCTTCGGCCACAAAGTGGCGACAAAGATCGGAATAAGCGTTTGCGCTGGCGCTTCTTACAAGCCCTAAATCCTGAATGAAAAATTAACAATACGCATTTTGTTTCCATGAAACCGTCTTTGCTCCCGGTATTTAGTTACATTTCATAACTAGGTTGAACATTATACAAGATTATAAATTATACAAGACTCTTTCACAGTTTCCCTAGTTTGTACATATTGTATTTTTAGGAGCAAGGCCAGATTATCATATTAGAATAAATCCCGTGAAGGTTTCTAGTGCTTGTTTTAGTGCTTGTAAAATTTTCAACGTCTTAAGTGGTCAGAGGCCAGCACATTGACGGTTCAATCTATCAAACTATCAGTTTTAAAAAGCTTACTCGTAGCAAACTACTACAGGTTGCTGTCGAGCTGTCAGTTCAAAGTGAATATATATAGACGCAGAAAAAATGAACGTGAAAGCGATACTTTACATAAACAACCATGTATCTTTCAGTGAAAGTTACTTTCAATAGCGAGCCACGCAAGACATCAAAACGGGCGGAAATATGGATTCAGACAAACTAGAACTCCTTCGGTTTAGTTCTCAGTCCACGCCCAGATATACAATGCGAAATATAAAACCGCATGCTGATTTACCGCCTGGGACTTACAGGTGAGATGCTCAGAGGGAGCCCATCTCCACTTATTGCCTCATGCTAACATACTGAATGCATAACATTTAGAAATCAATAGCCGCTTTTTCTTACGTGGGCTTCATTCTCAAGTCTTCATCCCAAGCAGTTATTAAAATAGCAGAATTCGCAGGGGACCGATAATACTGGCTGAAGATCCAATCGAGGGACAATTTGTTCTTGAAAAATGCACGAACAGGGACAGGATGTGGGTGTCCGAGGTGATGCTTTTTACCCCAGCGATTGTTCGCCGCTGTCAGGAGAACCTGCTACGTCCAAAAGCGAACCAGACTCGCCGCTTTGCGCCTCCAGCCAGACGAAGAACTTGGGGGAAGACGACGCTTTGTCAGGGGAGACGCGAAACTCCCAAAAAGGTTGGCTTGTAGTTTCCGGATAGTCTCAGCTGTATATCCGAAATTCATTTTCTAATAAGTTCATGATCAATTCATACATTGTTATCCCGATGACATGCTAATTAATATCATATAGAAGAGATCAATCTATATGTGCAAAACATCTGTTTTACATGTTATTTCAGTATGTGTTGCCGAAGTTAGTAGCGTGACTGTTTATGAATAAGCTCACAACGTGAGATGCCGTTTATGTGAACTCAAGTTAGTCTAATGTTCCTGTTTTCTCAGGTTGTAAAATCTCAGAGCCTAAACCTGAGAAACGGTACTTGGGAGTCCGTGTGAGAATGCCAGTCAGGGACATGCTTAGACGGATACGCATCGCCAAGGGGGTGGACCCGGCAGCACTGCAGGTGGTCACATCTCTGCTGCCCTCGGTTTAGCTTCGGCGTTTACCATGCAACATGTTCTCTTGCCCTTATCCATATTATAATTATAACGCTAAAAAGTATGAAATTTCTTTTTATTGACAGGCTTACGTTCTAACGACTTTCCTTTTCAATAGGGCACCACAGGAAAAACGTCGAAAGGCTCAGGTATTGAAATAGACTAGGCCTATTCATTTTCAAATAATAAATGGTATAAAAATGCATCAGAACGTTAGCTGAGCTTTATAAATGCACATTTAAAAACGCGTTGTGCATGTTTTAAAATGCAATTATTTTTGCAGGGGAAAAGAAACGGGTACCTTCGAGTGGAGATCGCCGCAGTAGGGCGGTGAGTTCAGGATTACGACGTCATTAAATTAGGACACGTGTCCCTAAATGGAGCCCTTGTTACCTGTTATTGATTATGTCCAAGCAAGGGCGTAGGCTTGGTTTCTACATTGGTAAGGTCCAAGTCTCACACCCCTCAGGGCATGGGGGGCCACGGGGGGTTGGATTCCCCAAAGTTAAATTTACAAAATGGTGGTGGGGAGGAAAATTTAATTGGTAAATTGTTGCTTATGTTCTGTAATTGACTGTTATGATCCCGGATCAGAATTTCCGTTAACAATTTAGTTTAACTTCTGCTTCTTAACTCTTGATAAACTGATACTAATCATTTGATAATGTGTTACTTTCATACGTTGCTCTTGCTATTTACAAATCTCTTTCGTAAAATAGGAGTAAGATATCGCTGTAAAACATTTTGGTATCACTTTCCAATAAGACAACCCTCAAAAAGGGTTTATAAATGGTTTATAATCAGGTTATTAATTAGGTTGTAACACTTTGTAAATTATTAATATTGAATAGAAATCACCACTTTTTTTTTATTAATGAATTACCTGCCATTTATAAGTGAAAAGAGATCCTTATTGTAAAGTGTTACTAACATTTCTAAATCTAGTAAGATCTTTTCATTTACTAATATATTATCAAATGATTAGTAACAGTTTATTAATCAGATCATTAAGGAGCAGACCATTAAGGTTCAGGTCCAGGCTAATTTCTGAGTATTCTTATAAATGCATTACTTTGTAACTGCAAGTAACTTATAAGCTCTTTGGTAAATACTTTGAAATGATTAATATATCTTGGTAATACATACCAAAATTTGATGGTAGGTGAATCTTTTTATTTACTAATATATTATCAAATTATTAGTAAGAGTTTATTCATGGTTATGGTGCAGACCTTAAACTGAAGTGTTACCAAATATCTCATTCCTGTCCTTAATGTATAAAAGTGGAAAAGGCTTCTCTTTAAATCGTTCTGGTCTTTCTGTGGTTGTCTAGTGGGCCAACCTACACCACATCACTTAAGAGAGATGCCTTTATATGCTGTCTCAGTCAAATCTAGAATGCAGTGCTTCAGTGAAGCCAACGAAAACAAATATGAAACAAGGCCGGCTTACATTTAAGTGTGTGGAGCTGCAGACGAATGAGTAAATTAAAGATGAAGCTGTTTGATGAAAAAAATCTAACCGGTTTGTTTGAAGAAGGTAACGTACAAGTGACTGGTCGCATTTTCTGCACGAGTACAGAAGTTGGTTAAGGAGTTTTTTTTTCTTCAGAATAAAAAACAAATCAAAAGCCTGGAGGACCTGGCCATTATCGTGGAAGTGCTAGAGGAAGACCTCAAAGCCAGCAGAAGGAGATGCCCTGAAAGGGCCTTTTCGGCAGCCATCTTCTCTGGGTGGGAGGAAGACTTTAGAGGGGAGGATTTCCCCTGTCAAAACCAAATGTTCAAACACAGTCATAGATCGAGCCCAGCTGTGATGCAGGAGAGCCCAACGCCCTCAGAGGTCTCTCCAACAAGCCCCACAAATCAAGCATGGAGCTTCTCTCCAAATCCAATGAACACAGAAGACATGGTCCCCTCTCCCACCGTTTGGGGCAGCCTTTACAGTGACGACTCGGAGGAAAGGTTCCCCAGCCCCCAACCAGCCATGGCCCTCCCAAACAGCCATGCCAAATGGCTGGGACCATCACCCCCAGACTCCTCCCCTAACAGCCCCCAAGACCTCCGTAGGGAGCGTCTCCAGGACCAGGGAGTCTTCCCCACCAGCTGGGCCAGTCAGTTGGCTAGTGACTGGGATGGAATGTCTTTTTTCTTGTTCCAGCTGCAGAAGCAGGAGTCACTGCTAAGGGGAGTTCCTGAGAAGGAGCTCCTGGCCACGGATGACAAGGGAAGAACGTAAGTTGTCCTTCGGCACCCCCTTCGATTCGCTATCATGTGGTACAGCAGGGCCGTGTAACATGACATGGCCATTTTGAATCTAGCCTAATCGTTAATGGGTTTTATGAATTCACTTTCGGAATAGACACCTCAGGTGACATGCTACATCCCACAGGGCTGTACTTGGTAAGGAATGGATCTGTTGTGGTAGTGCAGTCCTGTGATCGCTCAAAAAATTACTTGTATGATGGAAAATATCACGACTACCTATTTCATGGGGAGGGAAAAACAATATGTTCACATTGATTCTTCTACCATGACAGGCAAGACATTACTTGTTTGCTCCTTAGACTTGGCTTGAGAATGATCTCAGCCCTTCAGCTGCTCTGTAGGCTGAAATTAAGTTTGCTATTATGTGTGAACTATGCACAATCAAACTCTTGAAAAATACCGGCCTTTTATATATATAAATCCCCTGTGTCATTATATACCTTTACAGCACAGCTGCATATTTTTGGAGAGCCAGGAGGTGGGTTGCTTACTCGTCTGTTGACTTTCCAAGGAATATTACTCAGTGGAGATATTAATCTCTTATTTTTCTGGAAAACAAGTCCAGCATAGATCCTGAACTGTGCCTCCAGTGAAAACCTTTATCTGACTCATAAACCAAGCATCTTCTTTCTGTCATGTCTGCATGCAATGACATATGAAACCACAAAAATCAGAGATTTCCTAGAAAATTATCTGTAATTCTTCCTCATAAGTCCCAGTAGGTGTCTGTTACAGGATGTGCATGTTAGCCCCTTCTCTAACCCAGCAAAAAAGTTAGAATAATTCTACAAAGTCACTGTGATTCAGGATCTGCCCTGTTTGAATGCCTTAGTACCATAAACCAGGGCTTTCCTAGTCCCTTACGGGTGCAGCAGTGCTCCATCCTCAGATACATTAATCTGTCATTTTATTTCACTAAAGCCACAGGTGGTGTGTCGCCAAGGATAAGCTGGGAGGTGCTTAGGGGGGCAGAGCAGCATGCTCCCTGCTGACAGGGGGTCATCTGTGGCCCATGTATGAAATGAAGAACTTTTGTAGCAAATGCCCACTCCTTTTGCTAGACTGCTCCACAGCGCAGTGACTGAAGGGAAGAGAGCACTGGCCCATGTGATTGCCAGAAGAATGGCAGCTGTAAACCAGCTGGACATCAGAGATTCAGGCGGAAAGGTAAAGCAAAGGATCCGGCATGTGGTGCATCAGTTCTCTGGAGAGGGTGCGGCCATGATCGGCTTACAGATCTGCTGCACGAATCACCGATGATAACAGTGCAAGATAGGACTTTGTATCTGTTGAGAATTCTTGCAGTGAGAGTGGGTTCCTAGAACACTGTGAAAAGTGAGGCACCGGTTGGTCATCTCAAGGGTGTCTGGCTCTTCCTGTTCCAGACAGCGCTTCACTTGTCAGCCCAGAGGAACCAGCACTTAATGGTGGCTGACCTGCTCTTCTTTGGTGCCAATGTCAACCTAAGGGACAAGTCTGGGAAGACGTGCCTCCATCTCAGTGCAGAAAACGGCTACGTCAGAGTCCTGGAGGTAAATGAGAGACCATGACTGTCTCAGCTGGCCCCTGCGTTGACAGCTTACCCTGACTTCCGTGCGGGTTTTATCGCCGGACCGCGTTCATTTTTATTACTAGCTTTGGATGCGTGTTGGCAGGTGATACCTTCCCCTGAAGCAGCCCATTGTTTACTCAGTTCACAGGATAATTCAGATGAAGCACCACGCACCAGCAGAGCCGCTCCCAAGCTCCCAACCAGCAAACTTCCATATGAATCCATATATTTTGTTTCTTTCTGTTATAGGTTTTGAGACAAGCGGTACATAACGGCATGTATTTGGACATCGAAGCCAGAGATGCGAACGGTATGTATGACAAAAATAAATCGATTTAAAAATCACGAAACACGATGTGCACAGCAAACGGAAATGGGCCCAAAATAAAACGAGCACGGCACCTTGGCTGCTCACTCCTCATTCGAAACACGATTCATAAATAGTGCCTCTGTATCTATAGTAATATGTTCTTCTGCTCAGTGATTGAAATTACAGTTCACACTGCAGGGAGAATATTAACTTCATCTGTAAGAATTTACAATACCTTAATATCCTGTAAGAACAAAAACATGTGGCCGTTTATTGCACCAGTTTCCCCGCGCTGCCTGTGCCTGGTGAATTACCGGCTTGCACTCACATTCATGAACATGCACACCTTCTTCATCTCCCTCCCATCTGTCCCCCCCCCCCACCCCCACCCCACCAGGGATGAGCGCGCTGCAGTGTGCCTTGAACGCACTGGATGCAAACACCAGGGCTCTGGGGGGGAGCGTGGCCCCCAGCCAGATGAGGCTGCACATGCTGTGCAGGGAGCAGCTCCTGGACTCCCTGGAGTGCATGCTTCACATGGGGGCCGGCTGGCGCGGCCCGGGCCCCGCCCAGAGCTACGCACTCGCTGTAAGCTGTCCTGACGTAGCCGGAGCTGTGTCATAGCGTGCCAGTCTGACTCAGAGTGACTGCAGAAATGTGTTTTGACACCACCTTGGCAGTGCCTAGCTTCCTGGGAAGAAGTTTTTAAAACATAACCTCAGAAAAGTGAGTCTCCCCTTCAGAAAGCTGCACTGACAATCTGCCTGTCATGAAAGGTGATGGTATGGAACTCAGAGAAGACAAGGCAGGCCACGGATTCAGAGAGACTTCACTTGTTCTTCTTATGTTATGTTGTCAGCTTTTTCCAGGGGTTTAAACATTTTAACTCGTCGACTGAAACAGTCTTAGGAAGCAATAATTTAAAATAACATTCTTGACAATTGTTTGGTATTTTTCCAATGAGCTGAGCTCCAGGAGGGGAACATTAACTCAGAGTGTATAAGCACTGAAAATGAGCATCGCAGAAGTCAGAGCAGAGTGGTAAATTGCAGTTGACAGGTGTATCTGCTCCCTGTGTTTACCTTACCATCTTAAAATTAGCACCGTTGCTATCATAGAAACTTACATCTCCTCCAGTAGCACGTTTAGTGTGCTGCCTTTAAAGCCCATCGTCACACCTGTCTTTGAGGTTTTGACAAGAAAAGCCCATAGTCTGTCATGCAGAAAAGTGACTTGGTTGGCATGAAGTATTTGCCTGGGAAGCCATTTCCTTACAGAGGGCACAGATTTGCTCTGCCGTTGACAGACATTCGTTGTCGACTTCCTCCTCTGCAGGACCATGAGGGCCAGCTGGCCCGTAGCTCCGTGTGGGTCCGGCCCACGGAGGGAGCCCTGCTGTAGGGGCACCAACCTGACACAGTGTGGGAGGTGAGTGACAGCAGGCAGCTGCAGAACTCACACTCTACACTTAACACTCATCACCTTAATGGTCACTTTTTTATTAGTTTGTTGTAGCTGTTATTCAGATGAATTTTTTTAAATAGTTCCAGTTAAGTACATCTGTTCAAGGACTCATGGAGGACATCTGAAGGCTGAGGATTCACACGACAACCTCCCTAACTAAAAAAAATCCCCTATGCCTAAAACATCGTGACATGATTCTTTTCTCCTTCTTTTCCAGGTAAATCCACATTTATTTCTGCCAAGAAAGGCAGCCCCGAGAACTGACAGTACATGTTTTTGAGTCGGCACAAGCCTGAGCACATCTTGGAACAAAGGTCCTTTTGGCCTGAGCAAGAACCCATTAGCCTTAAAGAAAACCCACCTGCCATTGACAGATCAGTTCAGTTTGCATGATGCTTATATGCTGTTCCAAGGTATGCCTCAGATTTTGCGTAATGCAACCAGAGTTATAAAAGACAGGCACCTGGGGACAGACCCTCGGATTCCGATGACCTTTTGCAAGACTGGTTTCATGTTAGTTGGTTTCTGTGAAACTTCCATAGTTTGTTAAATTAATGCAGTAAAGTTGAAAAACTGAAAGTGTAGCGAGTCACTGCTTCAGTAAAGTGACCCAGATGCATAGTAATATTTCTCTGCTTCTTGTCTGCAGACAGATGAAGCAATTTCAGTGAGTACAAAACTGATGGTGATTATGCTGACAGTCAACATTTACAGTTAAGCTTCAGCTGATGTTTTCTAACTATTTCCTGCAATTTATGATGATTAAACAAAGGTACTTTCTAAAGATAAACCTATCAGAGTATTTCCTATGGGATTGTTTAGAGAGTGTAGTTAGATTCATTGTACTTGGAGGAGTATCTGCTTCTAGAAATACATTTATAGTTTTAAGGATGTTTTTCAGATGTCCAGGTATTATATGTTATGAAACATATAGTTTTAGTTTGAGAAATGCAATAGTGTAAACCATAATTATTTTACCTAGACCAGGATAAGCAGTGGATGAATAAGAAAATAAACGTAATGAATTATTTTACAGGGTTGCATACGCACACCGGCTAAGCAAGCAACCTTACTAAAGGACCTGTAACATTATATGTATTGAACCTGTCAGACTGACGTAGATCAAATAAAGGACAAAGTGGAAAAGAAAAAGCTCTGGTTAAGAACTGATTTTACGGTCTTTTTAACTTCCAAAAAGAAAAGAGAAAAAACTCGCCTATCTAGTCTAAGATTCTAATTTACAGACACAGCAGAACATGGCTGTTTCACTCAAACACCAAAAAAAAACAAACATTTGTTTTACTTACGAACGTCTTGAGTAACAGATAAAATCTGACAGCAATCCTGTTGCTATTGATTACATTCAGTGAGTCTAGTTTCCTGGAATGGGGTTTGAGGGGAATTCCACCAAAGCTCTGCTCTGTCACGTTGACAACGACTGTATTGTGTATCTTGATAAATTAAAGCTTATTTCGTTCTTTTTATATTTCGTTAACTGAATCGCGCGGTTGCACGAAGCCCACTAACAAATGGGCTAGTTTTGCAGTCCTCCTCGGCAGCTTCAAGTCTCTGTAGGAAAATGAGGATTATAACCGGGGAAAGGGAGTGTGCAGGCGGCCAGTGTAAAAATCATGACTGGAATGTTGTCTTAAAGGATAAATCACATCCATATACTGTAGACGGACAGGAAAACACGCAGTGGGCGTTGAGGCTGACACTCGTGCATAGACTCACACAGACTCTCGATAGAAGTCGGAACGGAAAGTGGAGACAGGTTTCAAAAAAACGGAAGGCCAGCGGCTGCACGTGCTACATTTCTCGTCTGGATATAATAGATGCTTTTCATCTAGTTGTGGCCGAAATAAAATCTGTAGCAGGACCGTGATTACGGGTAAGACACATCACCCCTTTCCCTTCTGGTGCTTTCCGGTCAGCTACTTTAACTTGGAAATGCCACGAGTTCAGTTTCATAATTCACCTGCCCCTAATTTAACGCACATGACAGCCCAGTGTCGAAATATTATTTTTTCACAGATATGTTCATGCACTTAAAAACTTTGCATTGCGTATGATCTTATTGCAGTGTTCAGGAATCGCTATTCAGTGTAGCAAATAATGCGAAATTGCCATTAATGATGTGCTAGCTCCTGGAAGCATCCAGGCCAGGATTCACGGAGGATGTCATGGCATTATCGTGTTTCATGACCGCAGGGTAGCGCACACAACTGCCTACTTCTCACGCATGTTTACCTAACAGATCACTCAGAAGCTGCTGGAACGAGATTAAATGCGTCTGTGGCACCTGCGAGGCAATTTTGAAGAGCAAAATAAAGCCGTCTTAAAGCAGATACGTGGAATTTAAACTTTAGTAACATCGAAGCGAAGACACTCCTTTGCTATAATGACAGTTGCACCCCAGGCGACGTGACCACACGCCTTACAAGTGATCGACCTAAAACTAGTCAGGTCACGTGTTGTCGCTCATGTCTGATGAGCCCGCTGTTTTACCGTATATTTCCCTTGCAAAAGTGATGGATTTAATTATTTCTGTAGTAAATGACATACATTTCAAAAGAGCCAATCTATTCTCATTTCCAACGTGATCTACTTCTCCAGAAGAAGTTTTTAATATTCCTTCTTCTATGTGTTTGATTAGCACAGGTAACGCATATGACGTTCGAAAATGCTTCGTTTGCCAGTTTTATAAGTATGAACTATCAGCAAATCAGGAGACGGTATGTACAGAACTGGGGGCAAGAGTTTCAAACTCGCAGCGCTGCCCCTGGGGTACTTAGTCTCCATTACACCTTGTTGACTGGTTTGAAATTCGGTGGTGTATTACAGTTACCGGATAATGCTCTATCCTCTTTGCATTACTAAAATCATCTCTGTTGAAAAGCCTTGTCTTATTCCCACGGTGTACTTTTCTGAATATGGGAATAATTGTGCAGACTTCAAACCATTAAACTAATTGTTACAAAACGTCCGGCACTAAACACGTGACTCTGGGCAAACCGAATAATTGCAGATTATAGGCCTAATGATAATGATGAAGTTTGATTACACCTTCCACGGAATAATGTGTCCATTTCTTACCGCAAATTCAATCCTTAAATAAATATATTTTAAGAACTTTAACAACAAATTGTGTTCTTTTTTTCACGGATTTGAATGGATGCATAAGCCGAACAGTTGCAATAATTCCCCACATTTTCCCGTATTTCAATAGGCCTACAATTAACCTAGTAGGCACAATGCCCCCCAGCGAAATGGCAGTACCATAATTATAGCGGCGTTGTGCCAGTCAGTTTAGGTAGGCGCGTGCTTACAAACTCAATTTTCTGTAACCGCTTGTCTCCGGGGGTCCGGGGTCTATAAGGCGGAGGCTAAAGGGCGGAAGTCAATGACCAACCCAGAGCGGGGCCCCATCACAACACAGGCCATGCCTACCCAATATTTAGAAGAAAAAAGACTTTTGTTTTGAAATGTTTAAATGTAAATTTAAGGATATATCAATGTGAAATACACAAAAAATAAATTAACCGCCCAGTCTATGCCTTTACAACAAAGCAGTCACATCACCGATTCCTAAAACAATAAGGAACGAAACAGTGCCTGTGAACCAGCCTTACAATTTAAATTCTGCAATACTATTTCAATAAGAATACAGGTGGATTTAAATTCTTACATCGTATAGCGCCCCCTATAGACTGCAAAGGCTATCCATCAAACTAATCTTCGCTTCAGGTCACCGCTGCCACTGAGAATAACCTCAACCTCTCATTAAATGGAAAAAATATATAGTACATTAATCCTTAAAACTAAAAACAAAAGGAATATAAATTACTCACTGAAATAGCCAAAGAAATACCTAGTTGAACCTGAGAAAAGCTGAATGACCCTTTACACAAGCGGCGAAAAACGAGCGAATGATTAGAAATTTATTTTAAGAAACCGCACTCTTCTAAAATTAAAAAATAATACATGCACGAAACCAAAAAACAGGAATGGAACAGTGTACCTATTCGGCACTCACTGACGAAAATCCCACAGCATATCTTTACACAAAGTGTAACAAATATTTACTAAGTTTTTCTAACAAAGGTAAATATGACTTGAAAACAAAAATTAAAAAAATACCACTGTGTTTAGGTATCTGGTCTAAAGTGAACATGGGCAGTATTAGCTGGATGAAGAGTAAAATAACAAATAATTGACCATTTCCACACAGGCGGCAGGAAACGGATAGCGGAATCCAAAAATATTATACCACTAACAAATGGGCTAATCATACGCCCATGGATAGATTTAGTGCCGTTAACTGCTCTAAATATGACCAAATCATTCCGTGCATTTAATAACCAGAAGCCAAGACCTCGTACCCCATGTACACGTACCTTCCTTCCCGATCACACATGTTACTCGGCTCGCCTCACCATGAATCTGCCTCAGACTGCTCCAATTATGCTTCTTTTTCCTCGACATAAATGTCAAAACTGACTTGGTAGTAAAATTCCCCAAAGCAAATAGTTCACAACAATGAATTGAAAGAAACCTTTCTGTGATAAAAAAAAATAGGCTTTGTAAAACAAATCAGTTTTTAATGGGACTTTATTTTATTGTTTCGCAAAACCCCGAAAATTTAAAAAGCATCAAGTAGTGTTAAACAAAATTTAGCCTACGTATTATACATAACAATTTCATTTTCTTTTTATTGCTTGTTACAATTCTAACCATTCAAACGTACACACAGAGACGTCGCTAGGGCTTTTTTCAAATAAACTAGTCTAGTGTGTTCTTTCATTTTCATAAAATTCAGACCGCCCTGTAAAGACAAACCCGCATTTCATAAATTAAAAAGTAGCGCTCTATATATAGGCTAACGTAGGCCTATTTAAATTGTCTTATAAATTTTCATTTTTTTTTTATTGTTAAATGTGTATACAAATGTAACTAAATTCAGTTTAATCTATTTTAATAAATCGATGGTGCTAATAGCATTTAATGGCCCGTAAGCCAAAATAGACCAAAGTCACCGAAACGCCAGATATGCTTAAAGAAATACAAATAGCCTAGGCCTATTTAAAAATTTTGGGAAAAATCTCTTATCCAAGTTTCATCTTATCCGCCCAAAGCCATGGATTTCCTGGACTTTGCGGTGCCGAATCTATCGAAAAAAACTGACATCTTTTATTTTCTTTGAAGTAGCCTATACTTCGGGACTGAGCATTGATCGCTCAATATGATGACATTCTCAGTCATCCCACACTTCTGTGTTTGAGGTATTTAAAGCCAACTTAGAAAAATGCACAATCTATGTCAATTAAAATACCATTAATCTGAGTTTTTAAAGCGTCAACTTGAATGCTTAGAACTGTCTCGTCGATTTCCGTAAAGTTCATATATTCAAGCAGCTGCTAGAAATTCATTTTCAGTTACTTCTTTAACTACCAGGTTCTATATATGCTAGCGACTTTTTTAAAACAGTTTGTATATAGATTCTTGTTAAGTTCTCCGTCGCCCCCTGTGGACGGGATTCAGCATAAATTTAAACGATACCTCCACTTACGAAAGCGAAAACTATCAGTTTTGCCAACATTTCATGGTGGAGTTAGGAAACACCTTCCGGATACCTTGTTAATCATGATCAGTATTATTGCCAATTTTTCTAATCATATAAATGATTACAATTCAAATTTCTCAGTTTACACACTCAGCTACTGTATGAAGGCAATGTTTTAACAAATATTTCTGGCTCTACTGATATCACGACAACGACGTTACAGCATAAGTGACTTCCTGCGACGATCGACAGTCGTGTGTAGTGACGTGAGAGGGAGCGATGTTCTACTTGCTTGAAAACTGGAACATAATCGGGACGTGTGCAGGTACCGACCGACATTAAAGCACTGTAAATACGTTACTTTGAGTCGCAGCTTGTTTTATTCAGATGCTCTGGCTAGCATAGGTTACGTGTGTGCCATGCCCCGCCAGCCTTTTTCTTCGTTTTGTTAAAATATCCAGCCAACTGGCGGGCCCTCGTGTATTTCAGCAGTATGAACACACAATCCATAAAATCGAATGTTTTACGTAGTTTTCTTTCTTTAATGCAGCTCTGTGTTAGGAAGGAGTAACCGAAGACACTTGCCGGGCGCCAGTCAATCACCACGATGAGACGAAACGCTTCCAGCATCTGAAACGAGCTACGGGCAGTTTTTCCATCGCACCGGTATTTTCGCGTCAAAATACGGATCCGTTTCTGGTTACATTTCATTCACAGATTTCAGAAACGAACAATGAAGCAACTTCCCTCATCTGGGCCAAATGACAACTTAAAGATCTCAAACACAATCAGTAACGGGCACGGAGTGTATTGGAAAAAAACACAGCGATGAACTTTCAGCACACGAACACTGGTAAAGCAATTTCCCGGCTTTACAGGTAAAAAAAAAAAAAAAAAATACTGTCCCAGCTCCATAAACTTTGAAGCCGAATCCTACACTTTTCTAATAGCTAAAAATGCCCAGTGATGGAAATGAAAATTGGATGCGTGTATGTATTAAGTACCATTACGAAATGTCCCACAACCTCGCTTAAAAACTAAATCTTACTCTAGTTCAGCACGTAACGGAATAAAACTAAATAGACTGCACTGCCAGAATTTTGCATTAGAATAATTCATAGCCGTATTGCAAAGTGTTGGCAATTGCCAACCAATTTCAGTAATGAAACTTTGAACTGGAGACACAAATCACTTTATTTGTTTAATCAAAGAGAATCTACATTGGTCATGTCTGAAGTTACATAGAAATTTCAGATTTAAAAAGTGGGCCACGGATGATTAAACATAGAACCATATGTAGGACTAAAAAGCAAAATCTGCTGTAAGAAAAAGAAAAAACAAACAAAAAGATACAATAAATTGCGTATCAGCAATTTCAGACGACTACACACTGCTAGTGAGTAAAAGGTACAGCAGGGTCCTGCCGTTACATACATCAGTGAAATGTGTTCTTGCCATTGTATCATAAAATTCATGTACTATCCTGTAGTATCAAAATCTGTCACTTTAGCAAGTATTGACTTCACCCAGGAAAAGAGAGATTTCCCCCCCACTGCTTCTCATTATTTGGCTACAGTTTTATGTTGTGAAATCAGTGTTTTTTTATTTTATTCCCCCAAAATACAGAATCCATGTATGGAATCTGTAACTATGGCGAAAGCGAAACCGTTTTAACTGAAAATCAAATTAATGTATACCATAATGGAAACTGTTGCCTCAAACCATTAACATCAGTAGAGACTGCTACACATACTCGGAGCCAAATAGTTAAAAATAAAACAAAAATCAAGCTAGCAGAAGGCCCAAGTGAGGAATGTTACCAAAATAAATAAATAAAAAAATTACACTACTTGTAGAACTTTCACAAAATGCCCCTGATTGCCCTACATGGCAAAGACAAAGGTAGGGACACCATTGCTTGGAAAACTGTGGACAAGTGATTGTTTTCTCGCAAATACAGCAGATGGAAAAGCAGGATGAGAGCTACACGCTCGCCACACCCCTCAATGAAAGGCCGCTGGTCAGAGGCCTGAGAAAAGCTTGTCCTTTCTACTTGCACACAGCCGCTAGCACCACTTAGACAAAAATAAAAATGAAACAAAAATTAATCCATGCACTAAACCAAAACAGTCCTTAGATTACAAGCAGACATGCTCCTGAATTTAAGCCATGCATTGTGTGCTTGGGTTGCGGAAATGGCTGCATGGACTTTGTTTGCAAAGACCGTAGATGGAAGTGGACTGTAGTATTAATTGTTCTTGCATGGCAGTTGCATTTTCCATATTCATATTCCACTCAATGGTATACATGCACTTTCCTAACTCTGGACAATATGACACACAAACACATTCAAATTGAACGTCTGAAGGTATTCAGTTTGTTGGAATGACTTACAAGGCCAATGCAAGGAGAAGGCCATGACCATCCGTTATTCCTCTCTGCTCTGGAAATCAGGCAATATTTCATACATGCCGAGAGAGAATCTCTCTGCCAGATCTAGATTGTCAGCAGAGTACAAGACATGTACTTTAAAGGACCTGCAAAGCTGCGTTTTCACAGTGCTAAAAGACGTCAACTTTTACCTTCAGCAACTAATAAACACGTCATATGAAGTGCTGAAAAGAAAATAAAGCAGGCTTTTACATTAAAAACGCATAACAAATCCAACATAGCTACCTAACCAACAGTATGCCATCCATGACATTTAAATTCTCTTTTCTTGTGCTGTGTAGCCATTGTGCTGGTGCAGAGCGGCCTTAGCGTCAGGCACCTGTGTCTTGCTTCAGACGCTGACTGCGGGCCTTGTACACCTCGATGAGAAGGTCTTTCACGTACTGGATCTCCCGTTCCACGGATTCTGCCTTGTCCCGCAGCTCCCGATTCCGGACCTCTAGCCCACGCAGTTCCTCCTCCAGGGAGTCCAGCTCTGCCCTCTTGCGCTGCCGATACCTGTGGGAGGTTCTGGTTTTATTACGGTTTCTACAATCACAGCCTTTGCCATCCAGTGACTCCCATAGCTTAGTGTAGGTCACATTTAAGTGAATGAGGCGATTAAGCCCAGTGTTTAACATCCCCGGCCCCAGAGACCCACCGTATGTTTGCTTCTGTTGAGTGTTGACCGAGCCGTTGCCTGTTGACTGAGCCATTAGATGATCGGCACTGAATAACTAAACTGAATGAGGTCACAGGACCGGCTATGTTTTTCGTATCCATTCATAAATGTTAAAATTTATTTGGATGTTCAACACAAAAGTATTAGCCAAGGAAAATAATGACGCCCAAAATTAATGTTTATTTAACTAACAACTACTGCATATTTTGAAGACAAGAACAACTGCATCTAATTCATAACATCCAATTAGATCATCATAGTAATTTAGCTATTTGAATTGGATTCTTTCGATTACTCTCATAATTACCAAAACATGAAGCCAACGCACAACCAATTTAAATGGTGCGATTCCCTGATCTACAGTTAAGATTTATTAAACCCAAAGGCACATTACATCGGGCCTTCAGGACCAGTTTGACATCCCCAAGTACCACAGCAGAGGCCTGGCCCGTATTCAGTCTTATGCATTTCAGTGCACATCACACACATGCATATTCTCACCTATGAGCTGCCGTTTTGTTCTGATCTCGCTTCTTCTGCTTACGCTCTCCCTGAATGGGGTTCGCAGGTGCAGCTTCGATCTCCAGCTTGATGGTGCAGGCCTCCACCTTCAGCTCTGGAGCTGACCTGTGACTAGCCTGCCCTGGCAAAAGCCCCTTTCCATCTCCCTTGGGCAAGCATTCTGGACTGGAATCTCTAAGCAAATCAGAGAAGCCACTAGGGCGGCACCCTGCCTCCGTTGACCCTGATCTCATCTGCCCTTCCGTCAGACCCATGAACCCATAAGGTTCCACAGAGCTGCTGGACTGAAGAAAACTCTGGCTCACCTCCACCCCTCTACTGAGAACTTCTGCACCATCACTACACCTGTCTCCCTGTGATGTCTCCAACTCTGCACCACCCTCACTACCAGTAACCTCCCTCAATCCATGGCCCAGCTGGTCTTCCCTCTTGCAAGGTGTGTCCATTATTGCACCAAGACAATACCCGCCAGCCATCTTCTCTTCACCACCAACATCACCTGGGAAGTAGTAACAGTCCTCCTCTTTCAACTGTACAGAACACTCGCCAATCTTTACTCTGTTTCCAACACAACATCCTTTTCCAATCCCCTTTTCAGCCTCCACACCTAAGTAGTTAACACCTTCCTCTGGGCTACCTGAGTGATTTTCTTTGGAATTCCAGATATTATTTTCCAATCCATCGGCCACCCTCACCCCATCCAAAACTCTCCTACGATTATTGCTGTTAGGACGAGTGCAATTGTAAGGGGCAGGTCTAGGTGTCTTGCATCGGCCAATAGGGCCTCCGCAAAAGCTCAGCAGGTCGAGTTCCCCAGTTGCCAGGGTAACAAGAAGTGGAGTAGATTCTGATTGGCTAGAGCTGTATGAAGCATAGGGCAATGGGTAGTACGACTGGGTACCACTTTCTGGGGTTACATGGTCACATTTCTCTACTTTCTCCACTTTCTTTGGGGTCGCATCAGACAGGAAGTAATCCTCTAGTTGAGCAAGCTCTTCTTGCAATAAGGAGGTCATCACCTCCAAATCAGAGGGCACCTGGACGTCATGCTGAGGTGGCGAGGGGGGAAGGGACTCCCTGGGAGAGGAGTGAGAGGTAGGGAGGTAAGAGGAGAAATCAACTTTTTCCGTCATCCAGTCAGTGAGAACATCACCTATATGGGGGAAGGGGAGAAATAACAAAAATATATATACGCAATATGTAAAAAGATATATACACTGGCAAAAAGAAATGACAGTCATCAATAATGATCAAGCAATAAGCAAATCGATAACATTTGACAAGGGCGTGTCCCTGTCCTTTCCCACAAACACAACCTGTATTCCATGCTAGCACCTAAACCAAAAGCTACAGCTACCATCACGTACCAAACGCTTACCTCAGTTTCTAAGGGCAACGTTACAGTAACAAGTCAGAATTACTACGGCAACTTGCGAAAGGTCTTTATATACTACATGCATTGCCAAAATATTTATTTTTACGTTACTCACTGTGCAAGGAGAACGAACGTGCTGCAGTGCGGCTACCACCCTGAACGGGGGAAAATAGAAAAGCGTATAACGGCAACTTACCAATTAAGTGCTGGGTATCTTCTAACTCCTCCCCCCTCCTCTGCTCTGATTGGCTGTGGCTAGCCAGTAGGGGAGAGAGAGTGAGGGGGTCTACCGGGCAGTTGAGGGGAGTCTTCCAGAGAGGTACCAATGCCGCCATCATTTCCTCTGGTTTGATTTAGAAGATGTAACGTTGGCAATACGTAAGGATGTACGAGATGAGCCACAAAGGACAGAGTTGAGGGAGTGTTGTAAGACCTACAGGGAATTGGACAAAAAATTAAGATCTTGCTAAAACCAATTCTCCTGGTTAGTCCTTTGCCAAAGACACCAACCATGTGCACAACATCCCTAACCAGTATAGCAACAAACCTCTCCCATCTCAGAATCTCAGCACAGAACTACTAGTCAACAACAGATGCATGGATTCAGCTTGGGAAAAGAACATTTATGTACTGGAAATTTAAATAATTTATAAGAATAATATTTTTTAAAAATATATATAAAAATTTACTTCATGGATGCGAACATAAGCAGGTATTTCATTTGCATGTCTCAAAAAGCATTTTATTTACACAAACCTGAAGCTGTTACTCCAAATCACACTGAAATCATAGTTTGTACAAAATTACTAGTTCATTTGGCCACACTGCCAGAGTTCAGCTGGAATTATTACAATTATCAACTGACACTAAAAACTGCCTTCATTTCATCAATGCAGTAGCAGAATTAAATTTTATTATTTTATTTTTAAATTATTCAGACCATGAGCATGAACTTGCTTTAAACCATACAAACCTTCAGTTTTAAAACAACCACAAAATTAGTGTTACATTTTAAGGGAAATAACAAAAAAAAAAAAAAAAAAACAGAAGACAAAAAAAAAACATAAATATATCTTACATAGTTTACTAGAAGTGATGACAAATACAAAAAAAATACATATCAGAGCCACTTTTCACTGCCAAGACAGTTTTACCCACAATCACAAAGAAACCTGTAAATAGCCCCAATTAACCCTTTACGGTTTAGGCAGAAAATGAATTCTCAAAAAAGTTTCTTGGAAAATTAACGCGCAAGTTATAATTCGGTACAATCAAAGCATTCTCTGGCATTGCTAAACTACATATCTATGATAACATAGAATTTAATATTTTTATTACAATTTCACATCATGCAAAACTCAAGTATCAAGGCAGAACATACCATGCAATTCGGCAAGCCGATAAGTGCCATGTCGTTTTACCGGCAGAAGAAATTGTCGTCTACGGTTTAACACTTAATCTACTGTACTAGAGAAGCTCACATGCATGACACTGGCGCGCGCAGCACTTGGCAAACTTCATTCAAGCATTTCTCACGTTTATACCTACATGCATGCATTTAAGCGGAAACCTCCATCTAAAACCACTGCCATACAGCACAAAATCGGGTACAGCAACCACAGTACATGCGAAGCGATTGTTATGATGATTAACACAGCGACGAAATTCATTAATTTACCCCGTTACATGCAGGCTTAAATGGAGCAGAGCCCAGGTGACAGAATTAGGATGAAGACAACGCGCAGTAACCAGGACTGTCTCCCCTTGGCGGTGTTAACAGGTACAACAAAGCCAGCTACGATGACATATTTAGCAACACCACTAATAAAAAACACTGCCACTCAACTCAAATACCCGAAAAGACACGCTACAGACAATGACTAAAAGTTAGGTGATCAGCAGCCCATCAGAACCGCATCATTGGAGTAAACTTTCGCATCATACAATAGTACCGTCAATCTAAATGCCACGACAAACAGCAACAGATAAAACGTACTAATTATTATTCATGTGCTAAGAGCAGGTTCAATTACTTAAAATTTAACAGAGAACAGATCATGCACAGTTAGGTTCAGGTACAGTACCTCAGAGTTATCCGGTGGTAACATCAGACAACACCGCATTATTCCTAGTTTATTAACCCCGAAGTGGTATCAGAAGTGCCGCCAGCCAGAACCACCACCATCCAAACTAGTTACCCAACAAGTTACAGAGTAAGACCAGGCGAAACCTAAACTCTAGAAAGTGTGTGAGAAGTGTCAGTTAAACTTACTCCATTTTGGCGTCCGGGTTTTGCTAATAAATCGCGGGGCTTCGCCAAGGCAAAGTCCGTTATTGAAAAGAGCGCAGAACAGTCGTCCGGTTTAAAGAGCCATGTCGTGCCCACGGGCCGCCAGAGTCGGATGTACTCCTCCGCCGTTACGCACGGTGCTCTAATGCTGAGACGTGGGCTGTCAGCTCCGTTTTAAAACTGCGCCCGGACTCACAGCCAAAGTCCTGCCGTGACCCGTTCACACGTAATTGAGATCACTCCGCCTATCTCCCCTACCAGACAGCTTCGTCCAACGGACTACATTCGTCAGTTTAGGAAGAAGGGTCCTGTAGCTGTGTTAACAAATCACTAAGTTGCCTGCAAATTCAAATTTGTTTTAATATAAGTTATGTTTTAACACAGACAACACTCAAGTACTAATACTTTGCATGGACGTTTTAAGTATTTTAACATAGAATGTACATGATATAAGAGATGCGTCAACTTTAGTGTAAGACTTTGTTGCAAGTAAGCATATGAGTCGTTCATCTGACAGGGTTGCGGCCGTTTTTGATATCCGACGCTCATAAACAAAGCAAAACACGCTGAATTTTCATTGTTTACAAAGGACTATTTAATCATTACTAGAGAGGAAGGACACAGTTACTAATATGTGTTGTGTAAAAGCCATATTGCAACCTTGTTGCATCAGCTCTGCAGAATGGACAGGAGATTCGTTAGACGTGGGAAGTAAGTCGCATTTCATTGGCTGAAAAGAATTCCTCTTATTGGTTGGCTTGCAGTGAAACGTACGCCCCGTTTTAACCACATGCTCGATGTAAATATCCCGAGAAAGGAAAAAGCATGTGAAATACATGTTTCAAACAACAGTATATGCAACCAAATAAGCGAATTGAAGTAAATTTCACGATACTGTCCAATGAATCATTGCTTGAATTTATTTAGCGAAGATTTTAATAATAATTGAATTAGTTATTAAAACACAAATCTGTCCTGTTTCTTGAAAAAGAACATGGTGCCTCCCATAACAGTTCTAAGATATTTTATGACGTCCAAATAAGAGAAATTTGTATTTTGTGAAGATATGTGGCTGAAGATAAAACATGCCATTTGAAATATAGTGACAAGAAGGAAGTGTATTCGTATTATAAAACGTCCTTTTACATTATTGGCATCATCGATTGTGTATTATGCTTAGTTATGATTTAACAAGCATTAAAGCGCTTCTAAATTATAAACTAGGATTTCCAAGTAGGAACTTTGGAATCCTCTTATTACCACGGTAACACCTCTGCCTGTCTGGAGTTGCTATGCAAAGAGTCTTGCATTTTTTTGGCTGCAAAACCAAAACCTGATTGAAGCAGCTACGTCTTCCTGTTGCTATAGTAATAGCGAACACTGCCCCCTATTTTAGACATGTTTTCCGGTTGCTGTTGCCATGGGTTTGCAAAACCTTTGGGTACCTCCGTTTCGCTCTCTCTTCAGATTTGACGTTTCTTCAGTGATCACAATAAATGTGAGAATAAATGCTTGAAAATATAGCCTACATATAGTCACTTTCTTGTGACTGTCGTCCTAAATTGTGCTCATTATAATTACTTTTGCATATGTAGTAACTGTACTCACCTCGAACAGTAGCAAAGTTGAACTTAGCTGCAACAATATAATTAGTGCTTTTAAAACAACAGTACACAATTTCACCCAGCACGTTATGTTATTGATTTGAGTGGTACGATTCGAAGGAGTTTATAAATACGCATCGTACTTATGAAAATGTGTGTGGGGGAGGGACAATGTATTGCAAGAACTGTAAATGGGATTTGCAGTCTGAAATTGGGGTAAGAAACTTCAGTGAAAGTGAAATACTCGCAGCTGACGCAATCTTGCGGACACAGAGGTGGAGATGCTGATAGTCCGACTGCCACCGGGGAGAGAGCAGACGTTTCACACCTCTTTAATTGGTCCGACGGGACTTGTTTGACAATCTTTGAAGTAATTTCGTAGAATCAACACATGATGTCTTGCTTCATAATTTTATGTATTACTTAAGAGTACCTAAGTTGTATGTGTAAAACTAGCAGCGTGGTTAAAACATGCGCTTAAAAGTTGTTTGTTTATGAATACTAAATGTAGAGAATAGTAGATACGCTAAGCGTGTATGCAACACACAGTTATAGTCATTGGTTTGGGTGTATGTGTACACATCGAAATAGGTGAAATAAATGTTTATGCAGAATACATGACATGTTAGCAGCATTGCATCAGGGTGTCATCATTAGCTCGGGGGAGGGGGGAGCTAATATCATCTCTATACGTGTTGGAAGAGGCAGGAGCCGTTAACGGGGGCGAATCCCAAATCAAAAGCACGCGCCTCCACGCGGGACGCGCATTTTAATGCACGACAGTCAGAGCATAAATTAACTACATAAATAAGTCCGCGCATAAGAAATAGCGCGTGCATGGTAGGTACTTCATCGGTAGTTAAGAGGGGTGTATTTTGGACTATGTTTGGTGCTTAAAAAACTGTAACGACTCCGTTGTGAATTAAAGTGGAGCACGGACGATTGCCCCCCACGTACTATTCCACCATATATTGCATACACTTTCACCGTCGGTGCAAGAAAGTAACATGTGTAATGGGCCGTGGGATTCCTTAAAATTGATGTAAGTGTCGCTGGCAAGTTTTCGTTTAAATAGCAGAACCTGTGCAAACCTCTGTCATGTGGCAAGGATTAGAGTGATGAATGATAGCACTTACGAAAAGCTGTCTGAATTGCGGTAATAACGTGCAGTACGTGTCTCTGTAGTGTCATTTCATCCGAAAAGATTTAATGAATATGCAGTTTCAAAATCGGGATAAACTTTCGAAAAATAATTTTATCAAGACATTGATACATTGATTTCCGCAAATATTTTTATAGGACTTTTTTTTTTAAGTAATAGAAATAACGACAACTAGGGTGGCAGCGGGATACCGGTTTCACAGTAGGGATGCCGGTTTATAGTATACTACGGTATGAAAATGGATGGTTATCATACCATGTATATTGCTACATGTAATCAATAAGTAACTTTGATACACTCTCAATAATGAACATTCCTTGATAGTATCTCATCACAGAAATGAATCCAATTCCAGCTGGTGTGGTAATGGAGTAAAGTTAGCATTGCAATGCAAGCTGGACATTTACTCTTTTGAAACATTAAAATTTGATACATTCAAAAATCTGTGTTTGTGAAATTACATGGACACCTTGGTTACTCAAGTACTAAAGCCAATACATTGTGAAAACAGCAAATAATCCATCCCCTATTGTACATAACCTTTTTGACAGTTTGCGATGTTTCAAAATGAAATCTCCACATGGAATAACAAAGAATTTCTTACCAAATGGTTATTCATGATTACATGACATACAAATTTGTGAATGTGGGGTGTGCTTGTTTCTGTAATGCTTTAATAGAGTAAATACAGAGAAGATCTGTGAACATCTGGAGAATATGGAACCCACTGTTTACTGTACTCTGGTTGATAAAGCCTTGGACAGCCTATACCCAACACTTGAGGAAACTTCAAGTGTTGGTGAAGGAAGGGGCAGCTCAGCAGCCATAATGTCATGTAAAAAAAAGCAGATTTCGTGGACAAACAAGGTAAAGAGAAGTTGATGGTATTGGCAGAACTCTTTACAGTATAAGCGTTTCTCTTTACAGGATGGCGACAGTGCCTTTGGATTAGCAGACTGGGGAGGTGGTCCAATCTTTAAGAAAGGAAGCTGGAGGGTGTGTTCTAACTTTGTGTGGATCATCTATTTTTTTGGGCATCTATCTAGGTGACCTTCTGGAAGCCTCCCTGGAGATGTGTTTGCCCAAATTGGAGGAGACCCCGGGGCAGACTCAGGACATGCTGGAGAGATTACATCTCTTGGCTGTCTTGGGGACGACTTGGTATTCCCCTGTGGAGCTGGAGGAGGTGACTGGGGAGAAGGAGGTCTGGGCATCCCTGCTTAGACTGCTGCTTATGTGACCCGACCCTGGATAAGTAGCGGGTAATGGATGGATGGATGGAACTAATAAAACACACCTGTTTCTAAGGATTTGAAAAAGTATTTTATTGATGGAAATGCTTGTTGAAATGTTATTTTTTTGGGTTGAGTAATTAAAATATAAACTTCATATTGTGAAGTATACCAAAATACAATATTGCTGGATTGCAGTAATTTCAGCTGATGAAAGTTTTTTCAGATATGGGATATTTAGGTAATAGAGTTGATCCAAAAACTGGAAATGGATGTCCAACTGAAACTAAAAAGAAAGTCAGATCAGGTTAGATTGGAAAACATACATTGGTACAGCTCATTGCCACACCCACAACATGACGAAACAACTTGGGATCCCAGTTGACCACCCCAGGCCAATACACGGTCGAGTCCCACCCTGGCCCAGTCCAGCCGCTTGGGTCCTCAGTAATGAGGATCTTGTGTCGGGAAGTGTGGACTGGGGGCAGACCACACCAAACCTAAATGGGCCCATTGCGGGCTACAGTATGATGAAAGTAATGATATTGCAAAACACTGTATTACAAACACTTTTTTATTGTAGAATCTTTCCATAGACTGTACATTAGATGTAGAATTTATAACTTTAAAATGATTTCATGCAACATTTCTTTCAACAGTGAACACACACACACACAAAAAAAAACACACTTTCACTTACCATGAAACATCATGTTATTTATTTTAGCAAGCAATCTTTAACCTTGAATATCTGTCTCTCCTTCTGTTCCTCTCTCTTATACACACAGAGTTGGACCCAGTGATTCCATCCCAGACAACTGAGAATGAGACCTGAATGCCTTGCATGTGATTTAATAAAAATATATACAGATTGAACGATTCTCCTGTTTTTATGGGTTTTGGTAGCTAGATGGAAGCATGAAGTAGGATTTTTAATTACATTTGCTGTTACATTACAAATAGCCTATTAATTGTTTGATGTATGCATTGTTGCACTACGGTTTTGTGAAACCAGATTAATGGAGCTAGAGATTTAAATAAGAAAACCATGGTCTGTAAAAAGCATGGTTTGGAAAGACCATGGTTTATGACCAAGATTATACTAGGGTTTAACTGTAGCATGATAAAACCATAGTCATAATTTCCATAGTTACCCAAAAAAACATGAAAAATGGCAAACCATTATAAACCATGGTTAATTTTTGTAAGGGCAGAAGAGTGTCATCTCGTGGGCACCGATCTACCATCGAGCGAGGCTGCAAGTAAAATGTCTCCCTCACCAACATCACTCACAGCGGTTGGTACAAACAATATATAGAGATGCACGAGATATCGGTTAACATACCAATAACATAACATACCGACATTGCCAGCTAATGTTTATACTTTATCAATATTAAAAGTTAGCAGTACCAGAGCTAAAGACACAACTACTGAAAAATGGAGATGCTAGATTGGCCTAATATCCATTTTCCACAGTGGGGGATGAGGGATTTAAATGATAATTTGATAATTTAATAATAATTGACACTTTTTATTGATCCCCGTAGGGAAATTGTCTTTTACACCTCCCACAACTTGCTCTTTTTTCATAGAGGAAGTTGTCTGCGAAGGGCTGCCACCCGTAGCGGCGCCCAGGGAGCTGGGGGTTAAGGGCCTTGCTCAAGGACCCACAAGCTGATGCTGGGTTTGAACCTGCGACCTTCTGATTACAGGCAAATCAGATGGCTAAATGGCTACTTCAGCTACATGTTTCATATGTTATAATTCAATATGAAATCAGGCCCATAGATCGATCTTTTGTTTTCCACAGAATAAAATTATGCAGGGGCGGCATGGTGGTGCAGTGGTTAGCACTGCTGCCTCACACCTCTGGGACATGGGTTTGAGTCTCTGCCTGGGTTACATGTGTGTGGAGTTTGCATGTTCTCCCCATGTCATCGTGGGGTTTCCTCCAGGTACTCCGGTTTCCCCCCACAGTCCAAAAACATGCTGAGCTAATTGGAGTTACATGTGTGAGTGAATGGTGTGTGAGTGTGCCCTGTGATGGGCTGGCCCCCCATCCTGGGTTGTTCCCTGCCTCATGCCTGTTGCTTCCAGGATAGGCTCCAGACCCTCCAGGACCCAGTAGGATAAGCGGTTTGGAAAATGGATGGATGGATGGAAAATTATGCGGACATCCTACCTTCAGCCAGTGGCGCAAATAGGATTTTTGAATTGGGGGGGACCAAGCTTAGCCAGGCAAGCGCCGCTCAATTTCATTCACCTCTAGGAACTGCGTCAGAGAGCCGGGCCAATCAGCAGAAGGAGGGCTGAAAGCAGTAACGTTGAATTCAAACGATGCACTCCAGCACGTATCATATGTCACAACCAAACTGTAGTGATTGGCTGAAGCAGAAAGTATCTGCCACGTGCAGTGAACACATGTCAATTACTAGGGTTCACAAAGTGAAATGATGTGAAAGGGGCTGATGTATCAGGCTAGATCTAGCTGTCAGCATTTCAACTGTACTGTAATTAGAATTAGTGCTTACATTTTTTTTTGTGCAATAAAGGCCTTAACTGGTTCTTAATTAGCCTATTTGTGTAATTTAGGCCAATGGTTTGCAATAAAAAAACAATAAAAATGATATTTTTTGAAACCACAGATCAACAATGAACACCGTCAACAAAGTCCTACTTGATAAACGCTACCCATACAGGATAAACCTTTCATTTGTTAGTGTGCCAATGAATCACCAACCAAAACCCAAGAAAGGCATTCATATTTAGCCTGTTGTAAGTTAAACAGGCAACAAGTAAGGGATAGCCTACTTACATCGTTTGGTTTTTGAATAAACGCTGTACTTGTTTTTTGCCTTTTCGTTGGCTTCATCCTTCTATTCAATCCATCAGATGGGCCTAATGGTCACTATGGTTACCGCTACAACTTTGACAGGCTCTGCTGAGGCAGCTCGTACGATTCAGGACCCCTTAACAAAAAACACAAGAAGTGTTGCTAGGAGCTTGAAGGTAGCCGTAATAAAGCATGTTCAGATTTTCATTTAAGATGTGTGAAATAAAATTTCAGTCCCTAAAACAGGAGTGTGAGTTATAGCCATCACTCTGTGCTTTAACCTGTCCCGTCCCTGAATGGTCCATCAGTGTTGCGCACATGTGGATTGATGCTGACGTGGTACGGTATACAGGCTTCTCAGTAAACGCTAATGCCAAATGTCTGTGCTGCAACTCAACAAACGCAGTATTGACGGGATATTTTTTCTTTATACAAAGAGTAAGTAGGGGGGACGGATCGAGGTCACTCTGAATCTGAAGGGGACCCATCCCATCCGTCCCTGGTGCTAACTGCGTGCCTGCCTTCGGCATACTGATGTCAGGGAGGTGGATGGGGGGTCTGGCAGTGAAATTTGTCGTGGCTAGGCGACGGTTATTGTCCTATGTAAAAAGGTTGGTATCACCACCGACGCGAGGGGATGTTGTGGCGACTGTAAAAGTTGTAGACACCCCCGCATAAATTCATTTTATAATCTCTGAACAGGTTTCACTGCACATCATTTGCGGGTGCCAAGAATCCAGCGCGGGGGGGGGGGCAAGGTTCGGGGGTGCTGTGTAACCTGGATTAAAATCTTGCTAACGTCCCTGTGAAAGAAAACCAACGAGCTACTTGTTATGCAACCCATCCCTATTACTATTAGGCTTTCCTGCACAAATAAATGACGTAACGATTCCCGTTAAGTGAAGGGGCATACAAATATATTCTCCTGTATCGCGTTTGGAAGGGGAAACGTTTCACGAACTTGAGCTCGGACCCAGCTATGTGCGAGCTGCTGCTTATTTTCGTCCTGCTGCAGGCTGCAGGCACGGGTGGCACAAACGTATTGTGAGTAACCTAATTAAACTAATTTCTTTTTTTGCGTGTGTTATTCTGAGAAACCTAGTACTGTTTTACTAAAGTAACTCGTACGTTGTCCGTGTGTCAAACAGGCACTTATGGATTTGCAACGACACAGTAGATTTAAAAAAATAATTATACCATCTTGTTTAAAATTAGAAATTTTATATGCAACCCAATAAGAATTCAAAAGTTACGTAAAATAACGTGCTTCGTATGGTGATCTGATTTTGACTTGTAATTATTGTTTCTACAGAAATCACATTTTTTTGCGGTGTCTTAAATATAGACCTGTATTAATTGCTTGTTTAAGTATGCCGGTTATATAAATGTGGGTACTTTAACATTAAGGTGAGGTTTTAGTTATAGTAGACTGCAGATTGACCTATAAAGCTTCTAATTTCCTTCAGTCCGTGAAATACAGATGTTAGATAGAGTGGTCCCGTAATCAGGATGCGATGTGTACCGTGTTTTATCCGGACCGAAATACAATTTAATACCCTCCATAGCCCCCCACCCCTCTCCCTGACGACAATAACAACCGAGTCCTTCACCTCTTCATGTTGAAAGTGCCAACCCCAGAATGTCTTCTGAAAAAGATGAATCTCCCTAAATCTCACCCTAAATGGTGCTCCTCCTGTGATGTATATTAAGGTTGTTGCTTGCCTCTCCTGAACTGCAGCAGCTACCTGAGCTCGTTCAAAGTGACCTGTCCATTCACGCCTCTGAAGCCTTTCGGAATCGCTGCCTGGGGCCGCAGGCCAGGCTGTGGTTCGTCTTCGGGCCTGAGCTCCGGCTCCGTGTGCAGTTTGCATGGGCTCACAGCCCTGTATATGACAGGCAGGGCTCGAAAGCAAATGCCTTCCTGGCATGTCTCAGTCTGTCTAAGTGGGACTTTCTTTTGCCACAATTAATTGATTTTCCCATTAGGGATTACCTGGTGACTGTCACCTCGCAAGCCGTGAGCGGAAGCACAGAGACAGTTTGCGTCCACCTGGAGTCCCAGGTGCCGGTGACAGTCAACATCTCACTGCTCATGGAGGGTGACGAAACTGTAGTCTTAATGGAGGAGGTGGTAGCTCCCCCTTTCTACCGCTGCGTGCCTTTCCAGGTCAGGCTTTCTTTACATAGTCATCTGTGCGAGAACAAATCATTAAAACTATTTAAAAAATTGGACTTAGGGATTTATTGTGTGTTCAATTTGTCCACGTAAAAGTGTTAATACCGTAATTTAATAGAAAATCTAATGTTCCCTACAGTTTTGAGCCATTTTCAATGACAGCTCAAAGTGAATTAGTGAAGTTTTAGTTCACTTGACACGGACAGTTCTTACAGAAAGTCTTGGAATGCTTGCTTAATTCAGTAATAATACTGCATATGCATTGGATTATAACAAAAATCATTACTTTATTCATTTTTTTACGAAAAATATACATCACATTAGAAACAACCAGTAGTTTTAAGTAAAACATTCTTTTCATGTAGTAATAAACTGAAATGGAAATTCTAGCACTAAAAGAGGCTGTTCTGAGTTAAAAAAGTTCACAGGCAAGCAGCCTCACTTGGTATTTTTTAATTAGTAACACCTTTGCAGTAACATAAAACACCAAACATCCCTAGTGTCCCTTTGGGAGCCAGTGATTAAATTGCTATTTATTGCAAAATGGCAAAAACAGAACTGAATGAGTCAAAAATTGTGACACTTACTTAAAAGAAAATGTTAAACACTAAAGACTTTCTGCACACACTGTATCCTATAAATAAAGCTGTTTATCCTTTCTGTTTGGAGGGCATGCCTGTCCTGGGCACACACACGTGCAGGGTTACATACTGTAAGCAATTTGGAGACGTTGCTACATCTAACTGAGTGTCTTTGGGCTGTGCGAGGAAACCAAAAGTCCTGGAGGGACCCAACTGTTCCTTTCTTCAACTGTCACTTTAGTGCATAACCCACCAGAGCATACCAAACAATAGTATACCAAACCATAATATACCAAACAATAGTATACCAAACCATAGTATACCAAACCATAGTATACCAAAACAGAATTATGTGGTGTGCCCCGCTACAGTGCATATCGTACTGAAGTATACCAAACCATAGTATACCAAACCATAGTATACCAAAACAGAATTATGTGGTGTGCCCCGCTACAGTGCATATCGTACTGAAGTATACCAAACCATAGCATACCAAACCATAGTATACCAAAACAGAATTATGTGGTGTGCCCCGCTACAGTGCATATCGTACTGAAGTATACCAAACCATAGCATACCAAACCATAGTATACCAAAACAGAATTATGTGGTGTGCCCCGCTACAGTGCATATCGCACTGAAATATACCAAACCATTGTATACCAAGACAGTATTATGTGGTGTGCCCACTACAGTGCGATAATGTGTAATACCCGGAGAAAACCCCACGACGACATGGGGAGAACATGCAAACTCCACACACATGTGCTAACCACTGCACCACCATGCCGCCCCTGAAGTATACCAAACCATTGTATACCAAGACAGTATTACAGTATGTGATGTGCCCCGCTACAGTGCATATGCACACTGAGCTACCCCAGACAGCCTGAGGATTTACAAAATTACTGCAATTACTGTTTATTTAAAAAAATAATAGCAAAAGAGACCTTATATATTGTCTAATAATCCATGTTAGGTAAATTTCAACAGCCCAACATGTCCAAGATGATAATGGCTGTGCTGCTCACCTGTGCTCCCTGTGTTCTTCCCCTGTTCAGATTCCTGCTGTGTTCTCTCATAGAGTGGCCACCTTACACGCCACTTTCAAGGGGCCCACAGAGCATGTAACAGAAAATACCAGGATCTTCATCATTCCATCTGGCAGTCTCCCCATCATGCAGACTGACAAACCAATCTATAAGCCTGGACAGGAAGGTCCTTTTTGCTTTTCAGTTAATTCTCCATGGCTTTCTGTAGTAAAAAATAAACTTTATGTAAAACAAGTTTTCAGTTATTTTATATTCCCATGCACATGAATCTATTTACCCTATGAAGTTTACACTGTGTTTCTTCTATATTTGACTTTTCTTTTGTCTTCTATGTATGGAACCATCCTTGCTTTAAAGATCTCAGTCCATAACAATTACATCTGTTCTGTTTTCCATAGTCATGTTCCGAATTGCAACAGTGGATTTCAGTTTTTTGCCCCTGAACCAGAAGGTGAGCTGTTAAACACACCAAATGGCTGTAGGACAAAAAAAAGAATTTTTAAAAAACTGGTTAATAGGAGCTGGTGGTTAGAAGTAATTTTGTTCATAATTACCAGGAAAGTGCCAAAAAGCTGGTCTGAGCCTCTGACTATGGTATTTCACTTTGCTTCTTAACCTTGTGCTCTGATTCAATAAATGGTTTTCACTGTTTTTTTATTAACAGTACAAAACTGTGGAGTTGAAGGTAGGGAACTTTTTCTAATATATTTTACTTTCCCTAAAATTATTCATAATGTTAGTTTCTGTTGTTTCAACCATAAAAGCAATGAACTAGACCAGAGACGTGGCGCTGACTTTGGGAGGATGGAATGTTCTCTGGTGCAGGAGATGTTGTTACACTTCTCAACCTTCATCTCCTAACTTATGTGTGATATCAGCCTTTTTACAGAGTCTAAGACAATAAATCGTATTCTGTCACTTTCCTGCGTCGCTTTCCCACCTTTCCGAACGCACTGTGGCCTTGATGCTAAACATGGGAGATGGAAAAAGCTTGCAGGTTAAACTTCATAATTGTAGGTCAAATTTTCATAAGTGAGGAAACTATACTACCTTCCCAAAAGAATGGAGCATGAGTAAGTCATTTTGCTTAGTATCAGTGATATTAGACAAAAATATACTGGTATATAACAAATCAGTATGTCAGTTCCAGGTTCCTGAAAAAAAGTTTCTGCAGTGGGAAAGGGTATTTTGATCAGAGCCAGTCAAGAAGCCGAAGATAGGAGGTCAGGAATGAGACGATGATGGGTGGCTTGATTTCTGGAGCAGTCTACCTTGTGGCAACCTGATTACTCTATATTTGCTCCAGTCGTGGGCAGCATGTGTCTCAGTGGTTGCCAGTTTGAGCCCATCCTCAGCAGAATAGTCAAATGTCTGGCGGCCTTTGAGCAAGGCCCTTAACCCCCAGCTCCCTGGGTGCCGCTGCAGGTAGCTGCTCTTCACTGCTAGGCTTGGTCTTGCCTATGTACATGTCTGTGTGCCATGGAGAACATGAAGGGATTGGTGGAAAGTGAATTTCCCCACTGTGATCAATAAAGGGTCATTATGGTTTGCATAACACCTTCCATTTTGGTCACGGTAGGGGTGAGGATGGGGCAGTTTCCTAATTACCAGGACTATGTTGCCAAATTGCCTCTAGGCATGAATGTGTATGTGTGTGCGCGCATGTGGTAAAATGCTATTTACCTAATGGATAATTGTAGATAATTTTAGTGGTGATCTGTCCATATAGCTATTTATATATTCAAAGCTAAAAGGTCCTTAAAATGGTAATTTCTGTCTTTCTCCGTCTGCATTTCGGTGTATTTGCAGGATTCCAACCACAATCGTATTGCTCAGTGGTTAAACCAGTCAGCTGCCAGCGGGATTCTGGACTTCTCCTATCGCCTGAGTGCTGAGTCACCTCAGGGCAGCTACGTCATCACTGCCTGGGACGAAATAGGCAGACAGGCGTCCCAGTCCTTTGAAGTGCAAGAGTTTGGTCAGGACACCTTCATACCTCTGTCTATCTATCTATCTATCTATCTATGTAATATATATTGCACATATATATATATATATTTTTCAAACATTTGCTGCTGAAAATGGATGTTTGTGCCTCTCCTGAAAACAACAGGTGTTGTGTTTTTTATGTAGTTCTACAAAAGTTTGAGGTAAAAGTACATCTTCCTGCTTTTTGGCTTGTTCAAGACACTAAGGCAGCGTTGAAGGTTTGTGGAAAGTAAGTCTAAGCAAATTCTTCTGCCCAAAGGTCATTGGAGTAGCTTAACATCATGTTATATTCTGTTGTAATGGCATTGCATTGCATGTCTCAAATATGAATTCTAAAATTCCTAAAAAGGGTAAATCATGATGTACTTTTTTGTAGATACACCTATGGAAAGCCAGTCCAAGGATCAGTTAAGGCAAAAGTGTGTTTAGACCCCGAGATGACCTATGAATGCATGACATACAACATGACAGTAAGAAGCCATATTTGATGTAAAGCTGTAAACTGTGTGGAAATGGAAAGTCAAAGCCTTTGCCATTCCTGCCGTCTAATTATGGCACTGACAGCTGCTTGTCTGACCTAGACTGACAGGGTGGGATGTGCCTCGCAAACACTGGACCCGCCAGCATTGGTAATACCTGATTACGGGTTGCCGAGTGTGCATCTGTTTGTCGAGAGTGAGTTAGAGGAGTCTGGGACAGGTGAGTGATGTTTTTATATAATATATAAACCTATTAAAAATAAGCATATACTTATTGTTAACCCATGCTCATTCACACTTCCGGAAGCATTAAATCAGTTATTGCAATTCACACTCATTCCTCAGTAGATTTCATGGTTTTACTTAGTGTCATAAAGGATAATTATTTGAATGAATATATACTATACAGCATAGACACTTGGGACAATGGAATCACATGCATAATAAGACTCCGCTGATTCAGGGCCCGTCTGCAAGTGAGCTGACATAAAGCCCACATAGTCTATACCTGCTGCTTTGGTTCTGCATGGTCATGATTAAGAACAAAGCAACTGCAGAACTGCTTCTGCTCAGTGTGCACAGGCCCTGCTCATTTTTGTTGGTGACTGACTTAGGAGTGATCGTGAGGGGGAGTACCATCTGGGAGATGTACTACAACACTGACATGAAAATTGTCTTCTTTGAGAAGGCACCGGCCACTTTTAGACGAGGAATCCTGTATGAAGTCAAAGTAAGAGTCCTTGTGTCCCGTCTGTCTCAGACTGTCTATCTGCACAAGTCATTAGATAATACATGTGCTGCCTTTATCCTCCTACTTCTGTACAGGTCATTAGATGGTACATGTGCTGCCTTTATCCTCCTACTTCTGTACAGGTCATTAGATGGTACATGTGCTGCCTTTATCCTCCTACTTCTGTACAGGTTGTTAGATGGTATATGTACTGCCTTTATCCTCCTAATTTTGTATAGGTCCTTAGATGGTACATGTGCTGCCTTTATTCTCCTACTTCTGTATAGGTCATTAGATGGTATATGTACTGCCGTTATCCTCCTAATTCTGTATAGGTCCTTAGATGGTACATGTGCTGCCTTTATTCTCCTACTTCTGTATAGGTCATTAGATGGTACATGTGCTGCCTTTATCCTCCTACTTCTGTATAGGTCCTTAGATGGTACATGTGCTGTGTTTATTCTCCTACTTAATTTTAAAATAAGAATAACTAATCAAGTGCAGTTTATTTCAGTTCTATGACACTTTTTTTATGATCCATAAAGAAGAATTAAAAATGACAGGGTGTACCATCCATATCATCCATCATCTATAATCCATCCATTTTTCAGCTACTTAGTCAGTACAGGACTGGGGGGTACAGAATCTACTATTTTGGACAACTAGACAAATGAAGAGTATTTTTGTTGTTGTACACGTACAATGAAACTGTGTGCTTCTCTCCAAAATTACAAAAGACAAATAAATTAAAATACAAAACAAATGTAAACATTGTTGATGTACAGTATCATGCTGAATGGTGAATCAAAGTGCAGTAGCGCAATCACATTTTTAACAGGTATGATTCAGAAAACTGGATTTTCAACAGGATTATTCAGACTGGTGTGTAATGGAAGTTTTAAGCTAAATTGTGTGTTGTTCTAACATCATATCATAGAATAATAGCTTCTACGGTCTTTTTTTGTCAGCTGAAAGCAATCAGACGGATCCATTCCCCTAGGACGTTTCCCATTTTCCCTGTGGCCAATGAGCTTATTAACCTTCGAGTGAATTATGGAGCGACATCCGACACCTGGACACAGAGGACAAACAGAGAAGGCATTGCCCTTTTCTCACTGAACACTTCCCACTGGGCACAAGACCATGTAAAACTCCAGGTTAGAATCTGCTCTTGCTCCTGTCTCCTAATGCATAGAGTGCATACACTGCCACCAGGGGGCACCATTGCGGGCACCTCTTAAGGCGGTAAGATGAATTGGTTAGGTAATACTTTCTATGAATCTCTCAATTATAATGCATTATAGACACTTTCATAATGCATCACAAAGTATTATTATGAGCTAACTAAAACACATTATAGATATGAATGAACCCTTAGTTTACTTGAGGTAGACAATAAATTGTTATATATAAAAATAATGTTATATATAAATTATGTATAAAAATTTACATGGTACCAGTCAAAAGTTTGGACACCCATACCCATAGAAAGGTTTATTTATACTATACTATCTGCATTTTACAATAATAATAAAGACATCATAACAGCTCTGTGGGTTGTGACTCAGAAGGTTGCTGGTTGAAATCCCTGGGTCAGTAGAGTGATGTCACCATTGGGCCATAAGCAAGGCCCTTAACCCCAATAGCTCCAGGGACTGGCTGACCCTACTGTCTCCTCAGTTTCTAGCTCTCCTTGGATGCTTTTCCAGCTGTCCTAGAGGAGATTCCACATATGCTGATCACTCATTGGCCACTTTTCCATCACTCTCTGGTCAAATTCCTCCAAAACCATCTATATCATATATCTATATCATATATATATCTATATCATATATATATATCATATCATATCATATATATATATATACTGAACAAAAATATAAACGCAACACTCTTGTTTCTGCTCCCATTTTTCATGAGATGGACTTCAAGACCTACAATTCATTCCAGATACACAATATTACCATTTCTCTCAAACATTTCTCACAAATCAGTCTAAATGTGTGATAGTGAGCACTTCTGCTTTGCTGAGATAATCCATCCCACCTCACAGGTGTGCCACATCAAGATGCTGATCTGACATCATGGGTAGTGCACAGGTGTACCTTATACTGCCCACAATAAAAGGCCACCCTGGAATGTGCAGTTTTTTGCTTTATTGGGGGTCTGGGGACTCAGAACCGGTCAGTATCTGGTGTGACCACCATTTGCCTCATGCAATGCAACACATCTTCTTCGCATAGAGTTTATCAGATTGTCAATTGTGGCCTGTGGAATGTTGGTCCACTCCTCTTCAATGGCTGTGCGAAGTTGTTGGATATTAGTGGGAACTGGTACACGCTGTCGTATACGCCGGTCAAGCACATCCCAAACATGCTCAACGGGTGACATGTCCGGTGAGTATGCTGGCCATGCAAGAACTGGGACATTTTCAGCTTCCAAGAACTGTGTACAGATCCTTGCAACATGGGGCCGTGCATTATCTGTCTGAGTGGCTGGTCTCAGACGATCTTGGAGGTGAACCTGCTGGATGTGGAGGTCCTGGGCTGGTGTGGTTACACGTGGTCTGCGGTTGTGAGGCCGGTTGGATGTACTGCCATATTCTCTGAAACGCCTTTGGAGACGGCTTATGGTTGAGAAATGAACATTCAATGCACGAGCAACAGATCTGGTTGACATTCCTGCTGTCAGCATGCCAATTGCACGCTGCCTCAATGCTTGTGGCATGTGTGGCATTTTGCTGTGAGACAAAACTGCACATTCCAGGGTGGCCTTTTATTGTGGGCAGTATAAGGTACACCTGTGCACTACCCATGATGTCAGATCAGCATCTTGATGTGGCACACCTGTGAGGTGGGATGGATTATCTCAGCAAAGCAGAAGTGCTCACTATCACACATTTAGACTGATTTGTGAGAAATGTTTGAGAGAAATGGTAATATTGTGTATCTGGAATGAATTGTAGATCTTTAAGTCCATCTCATGAAAAATGGGAGCAAAAACAAAAGTGTTGCGTTTATATTTTTGTTCAGTGTATATATATATATATATTCCCCCCCACATCTGGGAGGGCGGCGCTCGAGCGCCCCCTATGGGCCAGCCGCTACTGCCAAATAGGTGTAAGTCACTTTTTGGGGAACAGAAGAAATTCTGGTTTATTTTTTATTGTGTTACTGTTAATTTACATGTTCTAATGTTAAATTAGACTGCCTAAAACTACTGTGCGTATGTATGAATCACGTTTATATTACACTGTGAGGACCAAATGTCCCAATAATGTGATGAAAACTTTTTTTTTTTGATGTTGTGGGGACCATTTTTTTCGGTCCCTGCAAGAGAAAACATACAGGATTTGAGTGAAGTTTACACAATACTCACTGTAATGATTCCCCACTTGCTGCAGTGTATTTTCATGGGTGTATTAAGGCTACAAGTGGTACAAATGAGACGCCTGTCTCGGGCTAAATGTGGACCAAAATACACGGACTAAAGCCAGCTCAATTTTCAATGACTGTATCTGGTCTAAATAAAGGCTGTAAGGGGCCGACATGATTTAGCCCATAAAACAACATCCCATGGACGTCTGCAGCTTGGCGGAACAGCAGAAAGATGCTGGAAGTCATGTGGTTTTACTCCAGTATATCACGACTGTGATTATCTACAACCGAATCTCTGCTGTGATATATTGGAGTACAACCACACTTCTCATATGTTGTTGCTTAAACATATGATGCTGTGATCATCTTTCCAGTGCTGAATGCTTTTGTTCGCCTCTCATACAGGCCTATCCCCAAACATGCACATCACAGTATTGCAGACATGAGAAGACTGTCAAGGCATTTTTTTCAAAGAGCAACAGCTATCTGAAGATCATGCCAGTCCAGGGGGAGCTTCCATGTGATCAGGAAGGACATATCTGGGCAAATTACATCATCCAGGGAGCAGCACTGCAGAAGGGCCAGGACTCACTGTACTTTTACTACCTGGTGAGTCTGTAGACAGTGACTGAGAGGCTATAGGCCGGAGACCCTGCATCCACTAACAATCACTGGACAAGCTGTGGAGCAGCTGCATAGGCAGGGACTTATGGTGAACTTCAGTGCACCGTACTACAGTACAGCTATGCAAAAGGGTGCTAGCTGTATGTAATATCAGGGTCGGACTAACTGGTCAGAGGACACTGAGCCAACATGGACAGGCCATTTGAGCTGTTCTTTGGAGCTGAAAGAGTAAGGAGGCGGAAGTAAAAACAATAGAATATCAATAATATGGCAATAAAGGTTTGCGGTGTCAGTGGTAAGATTTACCGATTAGGGTGGGGAAGAGGGTGCTGTTGGTAAAGTTAAGCAGAAACCAAATGTTTCAGATTGTAAGGAAACCACTTTATCCATTAACTGTTAGTGCCACTGAAATTTTCATTCTGTATAAATTTGTGATCTAATCTTGTTTACATTGAGTGAACCTGCGTTGAGCATAATCATTTCTCGAAAGTAAGGCCCATAATGTTAGCTTTGTATCTATGCTCCATTTTCTTTAGCAATTTTGTCTGTCCAGAAGACTGTCACTAAAAACACAAACAGCAGACATGTTGCTAAAATTTAAATGATCACATTATGCTATACCCTTAGATGTAACTTGAAGAATTTATCTTGCCTACCTTGCCTAATGATGAAGTAGAATATACCGTTAAACCTCCCTTATCTTGACCTCCAATATACGGGCACCTCCCTCTACCGGGCAGCTATAAGCACGCGCATGAGCAAATTAATATTACACAACCAGCAGCTGTTGTTAGGAGCCCTAGTCTAGAGTTGGGGCGTAACAGAGTGAAATGGAAAGGGGACGTAAAGTAAGGGAAGGACATGGCACACGTGGACAAATGGATTTTTTTTTTCTTCCGAACGCAACCCAAAGCTAACTTACCTAAGTACAGAGAAAACAAAAACACAACGACAAATTCTACACCTTACTCCCTATGCAAACAACAGCATACAACATAAGCTCATGAAACAAAAATGGCAGTCACTCCCTATGCACCTAACACACCGACAGAGCATACACAGAGATCAAAGTGTCAAAGTCCGAGGGGCGTGCGAAGACGTTAACCAAAAACCGGGCAAGACTTAGAAACCAAATAGCAAGTAAACCCAAGCGAAAGTACAGAAAAGGACAAAGCGAAAATCAGAAAACCAATAAACCAAACAAATCATACACAGTAATATCCATCAAAGAAAAGCAAGCAGACCTCCCGAGACGTCTATTGCTCGGCTTTTCACTTCAGAAGACGGAAGTGATGAATGCCGCATATAGAGAGTCGTGGGCGGAGTCTGCACGTGGAGGCGGAGCGAACGTCGAATGGAGAGCGAACTAGAGAACGAGGCTGTGGGCGGAGCTGAACTTACAGCGGCGCGTAACACTGTGCAAAATCCATGGTTTTAAAAAGGAAGCATAGTGTCCCTCCAAATGAAGATCAATATCATTACAGAGATACGAAAGGGAAAATCACACCAACGAGTTGTTGCAGACCACTTTGGAGTAGCTAGGTCTACGGTAGGCGATATTTGGAGGAGTAAAGAAAAAATCATCCAGCTTACTTGATGCTGGTTAAAAACTGGATGACCACTGCAAGAATAAAACGGGGTGATTCACTTAGCTCAGACTGAATTAACATTCTGTTATAAGCCTTGCACCTCATAAAAATCATGTAGTTTGTATGTGTACACAAGTACATATACGTTGTACTGTACCGTTCATGTATTTCTAAGTTACGGGCATTTCTTACTTACGGGTACTCTATATTCCCTGTTTCTCATTAGTGAAGGGCTTCTTCCTTGCTTTATGGGACTTCAGTCCTGCTTTTCTGAGCCTGATAAAAACTGTCCTAGCAGTGCACCTCACACCTCCACTTAATGTTTTCCATTCTTTTTGAAGGTCACTTGATGTCATCCTCCGATTTATGAGGCACTGCCGGAAAAGTTGATGGTCATTTTTGGCATTGGAAAATTGCTTCTGCCCTCTACCTGGCTGGTTTTTGGTTGATCACAGTGTCTCCTGCTTAACCCTGTTCTTATGTACAACCCCCCTGTTCAGCGTAGCCTTCTGCCAGCAGAACCACAGTTAAACCAGGACTTAAAAATGAAGATTTTTAAAAAATACAGAATGGACTCTTAATTTTTTCCCATTGCTGTAAGTTAGTGACACAAAATAAGAGAGAACACAGGCCGAAGACAGGCTCAGTCCGCAGTGTCCCGGAGCAGTGAGTGTCTCCATACCCACCCGTGCTCTTTGTTTTTTCTCTGCCCCCCCATGTGATCAGGTATTTTCCAGAGGCCACCTTGTGCTGAATGGGCAGCTGGAAATAGCAGTGAAGGAAGCAGAAGGTGATTCATTTAGACCTTTAAGTTACTTTTTAATTCCTATAATGTTTGGAAAAGTAATGATGTGACTTCCTGTAAATAACACATATTTATAAAATCTGTGTTCATCCACATGGGTTCTCATGGCCGTTTATTGTTCTAGTGAACACAGGTGAGCTTACTGTCCCACTGAGGCAGATAAGATCCTGGGCTCCCTATGCCCAGCTGGTGATTTACACGCTGCTGCCCACTCAGGAGATCGTGGCAGACAGCGACAGCGTTCCCATCCAGAAATGCTTCAATAACAAGGTAACCAGCAGGACAGATTATCTTCAAACAAGAGGCCTCAGTGAAGACCCTGCTTTCTGTTAACAGAGCTGTTAACCTTTATTGTTTTCCAGGTGTCCCTCAAGTTCCCGTCCGTCCAGGAGCTCCCAGGGGAGGAGACGTTGCTGGAGCTGACAGCTCACCCGGGGTCGCTGTGTTCCTTGAGGGCCATCGACCAGAGCATTCTGCTGATGGCACCAGAGCAGGAGCTGACTGTGGACTGGGTGGGTATTTTTTATCAACAGACACACAAAGAATCTACCTGAAATGAGTGAATACTTACACCATATGGCCAAAAGTATGTGGGCACCAGCTTGTCCAACATCTCTCTGACTGTGTACTTAATTATACAATTGTGTCAGCAGAGGGTGTGGCTAAATTAGACAATTATTCTAATTAATAGGCCACATAGAGTATAAATGAGTCATGCTTACAGAGCTTTAATCATTAAACTATATAATTATTAATACAAGTGTGACGCTTTACATTAACTGCACCTTCATAATGCATCCATAATGCATTCATAAACAGCATGTTAATGTATCTAAACATCCTAACATACCTTAATAGCTTCAATATGCATTAATAACACATTATACAGTTATACAAGCAGAATGTTTGTTATCATCATATAATATCTGTTATGGCCAAAGTGTCATATTACAATATTTTTGGTTAAAATCATGATCTATAATATAGATCAGGATTTGTTTTGTTTGTTGACAAACCAACCGAACTGGAATGTAGGTAGTAATTGTTATGAATGAGAGACGGGCGAACGAGCAGGGTGCAGTGAAGTAGAGTCCGGGAGCCGTAAATCCAAGGCAAAGGGATTTATTGAGGGCTGGCGGACTGACAGGGTACAGACTGACAGGGTACAGACCTCCACAAACGTCAATGACAGACCTGGGGAAACAGACCTGAACGCAGACTCATATACACAGGACTACCATACACAGGGCTTACCTCACGACAGCGCATATGTGCCGTTTACCTCACGACAGCGTGTATGTGCCGTTTATCTCACGACAGAGCGTATCTGCCGTTTATCTCACGACAGCACGTATGTGCCATTTACCTCACGACAGCGCGTATCTGCCGTTTACCTCACGACAGCGCGTATGTGCCGTTTACCTCACGACAGCGCGTATCTGCCGTTTACCTCACGACAACGCGTATGTGCCGTTTACCTCACGACAGCGCGTATCTGCCGTTTACCTCACGACAGCGCGTTCTCACAGCATGTTCTGTTTCACTATTCATTAGTAAATCTCCAAATCTTCACTTAAATGAGTGTAGGAATGTTTCGCAACTATTTTGTTTATACAAAGCCTTTATAAATGAGCCTCTTGACTCCATGAAGACCTGGTCCCCCTGTCATGACCTGCTCATCTGATCCTCTGTGTGCCGCGCCCCCTTGTTACCGTGGAATCCCGGTGTTCTCAGCTGTGTCTAGTTGTTGTTAATTGATTCTGTGTATTTAGTGCTTCTGTGTCTGTCTTACTGTTGTCCAATCATTGACGTTTGTATGCGTTTTGTCCAGCATTTTGGCATTTCACGAAATTAAACCCCGTTTACCTGACTCTTCGTGTCCCCTTTTCGGACCCTAACACCCCCAAAGCATCCGTTTGTCATACCTCTGTTACTTATGTGCTGTTCCTTAAGTCGGGGTGCCTCACACATAACAGCTTTATTAAGTAGCCTGCGTCACACCTACAGTATCTCTATCTTCACCTCTTAGCTTGGACATCAACATGAAGACCCACTTATTGTCCACTTGCTCTGATTTTTTAACCTATAATCATTCCCCCAGCATAGATATTCCGTTACAAGTTAGATTTTCTTTTTATTCTAATTCACCAAGTATCAAATGCTGGATTCAGTCTTTTTATTTTATAAACTTACCAACAGAAAAAAACAGCTGAAAGATGGTGCTAAAAATTCATTTCTGCCCAGTTTGTTTAATACCTCCCATCCTCAGAGAGGTGTAACTCTGTAAGCACAGCTGCTTAGTCACCAAAAGCTGGTTTCAGATGCATCTCCTCATGTCACCCACTCCGGATTCAGGACAGCCATGTCAAACAATTACTGCTTCAGCAGCATATCTGTGCTGGTAAATAAAAATTATGTGTGCATTGATAAAAACATTAAAAGATCTGTAATCACCTTCCCTCACCAGATGTACAGTCAGCTGCCGCTGCAGAGGCTTTCGGGATACCACCGGCGCGTGAAGGATGAAGTGAGCAGCTTCCTGATTTGCCGTAAATCCCACAATGACATATACAGCGTCTTCAAGGTGAGTCCATCTCAGCTCCTATGCCAGCTCCATTTGTAGTCAGACGTCCATCACAGAACCGAGGACATTTAACTCTGTAAGCCTTATTGCTCTTTAAGAGATACGAAGTAATTAATGTGTGTTTTGGGTTTACGCAACACTCCGGACGGGATGCCTGTCCAGCGTACAACACATGGACACACACTTAATGGGAACAGTGTGTGTTTTTGGGCCAAGGGGTAAAGCCAGAGGAGGCACCTGGAGGAAGCCCTCCAGGACCCAGAGCAGAGGCTGGGCCTCTGGTCCCCTGACCCAGGGGAGTGCAGCCAATCCCCATTACCTTCATCTTGGTATTTTTTTTCCCAGAAAATTGGAGTAAAAGTCATAACGAGCTACAGCATGAGGGCACCTGGGTCGTGCAGAAGTCGGGAACCTGGTAATATTTATAAAGATCTAACTAAGTCTATTTCAGGTAAAATGTTTTCATGTTGTAATAGTGGTTCATCTCTTCACTGTTTCTGAATTATCAGAGACATTCAAGCACAAGGACTTAGGTCGCCCGATGTCTGGCCAGGAACGGATTCAATACACAGACAAGGCCACAGAAGAACCGCTGGAGCAAACCGTCCGCACCTACTTCCCAGAGACGTGGATCTGGGACCTGGTGCCAGTTGGGTAGGCCCCGCTGGGGATGGGCTGGCAATTTTTCATCCTTCTACCACCTACCAGGCTATTCATCTGCAGTGTTTATGCAGCTGTACATTTCACACTATAAGTCAACCGACAATGACATTTGTATTATAAATGTTCAGAAAACAAGCATTCGTAAACCCCAATTGATAAAATAACATAAGTGCACCTGCATATAGGCAGAACCATAAACTGAGCCTTTCAATGGCTTGGCACACTACAGGCAAAGGCACAGAATGGACAATTTAGGGTATATTACTTCAGGAGATGAATTTATCCGAAGCTGCATTCAGCTTCAAGAGCCTTGTCGGCAACTTTCTGGAGCAGTTGGGTTTAGGGGCCTAAATGTGAAATCACAGTACCAAGCTGGTAACCTTCCACTCACCACTCAGTCCTAATCAGCTTAGTACATACAGCCCCCTTGTGTGAGCTCCAAAGGAGCAGGATGCGGAACAAGAACATTTCTGCACCAGGGTCTTGCTTGGAATTTATATTTGGGTGCAGTTTGTTGACCGGATCCTCCACGTCTGTTCTGTGTCAGACCAGTGCGTCTGTGTGAGAGCTGTCTCTCCCCCCTACACAGAGACTCGGGCTCCGTGAATGTGACGCACACCCTTCCAGACACCATCACCAAATGGGTGGCGGGGGCTTTCTGCACCTCCCCAGTGGGCTTTGGCCTGGCCCCCAGCGCCCAGCTCACTGCCTACCAGCCCTTCTTCGTGAGCCTGACGTTGCCTTACTCTGTCGTCCGGGGTGAGGTGTTCACCCTCAAAGCCTCTGTGTTCAGCTACCTCCCCAGATGTATCATGGTGAGTACGCACAGCACAGTCACTTCTGGGCAAAGACGAAGGGCAGTGTGTGAGCGTATAAACGGGTAATATAAAAGAGCCTGTGTTATATGATGTTCAGAGCCTCCCTCTCTTTTCCCACTCTTATTTTGGAGTGTTAGTAATTCTTGCACCAACTCACTCGCATTCACACGTGAGATGCACACAAGGCTGTAGTTCCTGCTGCTGTCACTGGTGCTGATAGTAAACTGTGTGTCTTGACGTTTAGGTTCAGGTGAGCCTGATGGAGTCGGCTGAATTCACGGCCCAAGCCTGTGAAGGCTGCAAGTACAAGCACTGTGTGTGTGAAGAAGAGAGCAGGACCTTTAGGTGGATCCTGAAGCCTGCTGCTCTAGGTCTCTGTCCGTCTCTGTCTCCATCATGTGGAGGACACACTGCTGTCTGCGGACTCTGCTGCAATCTGCACCACAGTCTGCTCAAATCATTTGCTCATAGGACGTCCCAGTATAAAGGAAGCTTTCAGTGATAATCTACCTGTCAGCATGGCTGACTACTCACTTTAAAAAAGTGAAATCCAAACAGTTATTTAGAGAACAGGATGACAAGTGAACGTGCCTTCCGCTGACTCTCTCCACCAGGTGAGGTGACCATTGCGGTAAGTGCAGAGGCCCTGAGGACACAGGAGCTTTGTGGGAACGAGGTGGTGACCACGCCAGAGAGGGGGCGTATAGACACAGTCGTCAGGAAGCTGCTGGTGGAGGTTGGCACGCTGCTTCCGTGATGTCAGGCCTGGACTCTGACCTCTGCTCTTTACGATTTACTTTGCAGACGCTGCTACCATATAGAATTTTAAGGCCTTGAATAGCCCTCATTAGGTGGCACGATGGTGCAGTGGTTAGCACTGAAGCCTCACTCCTCAGACTCCAGGGTTTGAGGCTCTGCCATGGTTCCATGGGTGTGCAGTTTGCATGTTCTCCCAGTGTTGTCGTGGGGTTTCCACCATTTCAAGTCACAACAGTATTTGCAGTGACCATCCAATACACCAGTGTGTCTGTTGACTAGGCCACAAACATGCTGAGGTTATTTGGAGTTCCCAAACCCGTAGGCATGCACGGGTGAATGGTGTGTGATTGTGTGATGCGTTGGTGCCCCATCCTGGGTCGTTCCCTGCCTTGTGCCCATACTGTAGGTGTACATATGTGAGTGTGCCCTGCGATGGGTTGGCACCCCATCCTGGGTCGTTCCCTGCCTTGTGCCCATACTGTAGGTGTACATATGTGAGTGTGCACTGCGATGGGTTGGCACCCCATCCTGGGTCGTTCCCTGCCTTGTTCCCTGTGACCCTGAATATGATAAGTGGTTATAGAGAATATCCTTCATTGACAAATGAGAACATGTCTTGTCCTCATCTTACTTCTAGTCTTAATAATTAACTTATTTATAATATAAACAAACCTTTTCCGTTTTTTGTCATCTGATGGGGAATTTAGCATGACAGCTTTCCTCTTTCTTCAGGCAGAGGGAACGAAAGATACCATTACCCATAATGCACTGCTGTGCCTTGCTGGTGAGGGCCCCTGATGAGCACAGAACAGATTGGGCTTCAGGCCGTTATCATGTCACTTCACTGTCTTTTGGTTAAGACAGTTTTTTATCTCTGTTCTCGCTCTTCCAGATGGTCCAGTGGAGAAAGATGTGTCTGTGAAACTTCCAGAAGTGCATGTCGAGGGCTCTGTCAAGGCCTTCCTTTCTGTGTTGGGTGAGATTCTTTATGTTAATCATTTTTATTTAACAAAATTAACTTCTAGTTTCTTAACCATGCTTTTCTGAGTGCCAGATGTCGATTTCTGTTATCAACCAACATGGCACCCCTTCACAGCTGGATCATTGTGTCAGGTACTGGTTCCTGATTGGCTCTTGATGAGATGACCAGGTTGTAAGCAGCTGTATGCTTTGGCCAGGTGACTTGATGGGCCGGGCCATGCAGAACCTCGACCGCCTGCTAGCCATGCCTTATGGCTGTGGGGAGCAAAATATGGTGCTCTTTGCTCCCAACATCTACATCCTAAGATATCTGGAGAGTACCAAGCAGCTGACCAAAGCGATCCAGGAAAAGGCCATCTGCTTCTTAAAGACTGGTGAGTGTGGAGACCATAGGAATCTGGGCTAAAAGTTTCCATTGTGGTCAAACTCTTGTTTTCAGAGCAAATCTCAGAACTTTTGGACTCAGCTAGAAAAATACCAGGCAGTTTGAAGTCTTTTTTTATTTTTTACTGATTGAACCTGCAGTTTGTGACACAGCGTGGTATTGTACTGTGCAAAAGTCTCAGGTAGTCAAAGGGAATCCCGTATAATTGAACTTCATTTTGGTGTAAAACGATAAAATGATGTCTGGGAAAGCATGTCAGCTTAGCCACTTCAAAACCACCATTTCAAGTCACAACAGTATTTGCAGTGACCATCCAATACACCAGTGTGTCTGTTGACTCGACCACTAGCGCCACAACTGGCTAATCAATATCTCATTGAGCACTATCGCACAGTACTGTAAGCAGTGACTGGAGCCTCGCTAGATGGTCCCAGTTTACCTTTTCTGTTCTGCAGGGTACCAGAGGGAGCTAAATTACAAGCACAATGATGGATCTTACAGTGCATTTGGAAAGCACGACCAGTCTGGCAACACCTGGTGAGTGTCGCTACCCAAAGCCTCGAGCAGAACCATGCCAGTATTACAGAAATACAATAGCATTAAGTTCCAGTAATTCTTGCCAAGAGCCAATTTTTGCAGAATTGATATTATGAGAAATATATTCTGCCCAGTAAAAGAAATTTGGTTTAAATTGTGACTTTTTTAAAAATTTGACCGCTTTCTGCTTGGCCAGCTATGACAATGAGCAACAAACTCAATTATTCTTTAAAGTGAATCAAATTCCTCTTGGCCCAGTGGATTATGGTTAATCTGTACAGTGTCTGACTATATACAGCTCTGGAAAAAAATTAAAAGACCACTCCATTTTTTTATTAAGCATTTTTCAATCCTGGTTTAATCCTGGTTCTTCTGGCAGAGGGCTACACGGCAGGTTGCTTCCAGGCTCAGAATTTCTAAGACAGTAGAATAAGGTGAAGCAGGAGACACTGGGAATGACCGAAAACCAGCCAAGTAAAGGACAGAAGCGACTTTTTAATGCCAGAATCACTGTTAACTTCCAACAGTTTCTCATGAATCGGAGAATGACATCAAGTGACCTTCAAAAGGAGTGGGAAACATTAAGTGTAGGTGTGAGGTGCACTGCTAGGACAGTGCGTGTCAGGCTCCTAGAAGCAGGACTGAAGTCCCATAAAGCAAGGAAGAAGCCCTTCATTAATGAGAAACAGAGAAGAACCAAGAGCAAAAATAAGTATTGTCTCAAAAATATATATTTTATTCATGGATACACACCCATATATTGAGAAATAAGTGAAACAAAATATTGTGCTGTGGATTCTTTACCACATGACCACTGGAAAAAGTTATTACTGTTGCATGTGTTACTGATTCTGCGTAATGCACTTTGTCAGGCTTTGGTTGTTTAAAAATATGCTATAGAAATAACCTAGGTAGTTTATGACTTGACATCCACATCCATCAGGAAATGGATCTTCTGTGATTCACCCAGGCTCACCGCGTTCGTACTGAAGTCCTTCGGAGGCGCAAGTCCGTACATCTTTGTGGACCCGAGACACATTGGCGATGCCAAGCTGTGGCTACACAGGCAACAGAACAAGAATGGCTGCTTTAGGTCAGTGGGGAAGCTCTTCAACAACGGAATGAAGGTAAAACGCCATCTAGCCATCCTATTTCACACATTATGAAGGTAAAACGCCATCTAGCCATCCTATTTCACACATTATGAAGGTAAAACGCCATCTAGCCATCCTATTTCACACATTATGAAGGTAAAACGCCATCTAGCCATCCTATTTCACACATTATGAAGGTAAAATGCCATCTAGCCATCCTATTTCACACATTATGAAGGTAAAACGCCATCTAGCCATCCTATTTCACACATTATGAAGGTAAAACGCCATCTAGCCATCCTATTTCACACATTATGAAGGTAAAATGCCATCTAGCCATCCTATTTCACACATTATGAAGGTAAAACGCCATCTAGCCATCCTTCTGCTTCTGTCGTATCAGTACTTCGCTCTTGATTTGCTTGAATATTACGCTTAATGGTTCAGCATTATCTGCAGACGTCTGCAGTTCAGGAATGTATGTAGTATGTATACCGTGACTTCCTGCACACAGCTTAATAAACTCTGTTTCAGGGCGGAGTCAGCGATGAAGTGTCTCTGACTGCCTACATCACTGCTGCTCTTCTTGAGATAGACAGAAACACCTCTGTGAGTGGTCTAATACCCTCAGTATTGCTTTATTGGTTTTGTGATTGTCGACGGAGCATACAGCCCCCAAAAAGTATCTGGACATTTAAGCCATGCTTAAAATTGCCCTCATTTTATTGAGTTGCACAACAAAATGTCAAACGAAATTGCATTTGTGTGGAATATAGGTACTTTAAGCACACTTTTTAAGCAAAATATTTAACAAGAAATATTGGGTAGGTTGTAAATCATAAAAAGATGGACATACGGTTAAAAATAGACACAAACAAGTATTACAGCTTCATTCTGGTTCTCAGGCTTATTGGAACATGTTCCTGAATAATGTGATGATGAACTGTGGGACAGCATCTGTGTGTTATTAAACATAACTGACTCACACACTCACTATAGATTATTTGGGGGCAGTTCTATGAAAGTAAAGGTAAAAATGGTTAAGATGAGTAAACTTCACTCTGAGAAAAGGTGTAGAATCATTTATTTGCCCCAGGGGCGCCCTAGGTGAGCATGACTGTTCACAGCTGGCTATATAAAAATGTGAATATGAAGCACTTGTGAATGTGAACAGAAAGTGAATAGAATGTGAACAGAAAGCACAGTAGCCTGTCCAGTGAATGTGAAGAGAAAGCACAGTAGCCTGGCCAGTGAATGCGAACAGAAAGCACAGTAGCCTGTCCAGTGTATGCGAACAGTAAGCACAGTAGCCTGGCCAGTGAATGCGAACAGAAAGCACAGTAGCCTGGCCAGTGAATGCGAACAGAAAGCACAGTAGCCTGGCCAGTGAATGCGAACAGAAAGCACAGTAGCCTGGCCAGTGTATGCGAACAGAAAGCACAGTAACCTGGCCAGTGTATGCGAACAGAAAGCACAGTAACCTGGCCAGTGTATGCGAACAGTAAGCACAGTAGCCTGGCCAGTGAATGTGAACAGAAAGCACAGTAGCCTGTCCAGTGAATGTGAACAGTAAGCACAGTAGCCTGGCCAGTGAATGTGAAGAGAAAGCACAGTAGCCTGGCCAGTGAATGCGAACAGAAAGCACAGTAGCCTGTCCAGTGAATGTGAACAGTAAGCACAGTAGCCTGGTCAGTGAATGTGAACAGAAAGCACAGTAACCTGGCCAGTGTATGCGAACAGTAAGCACAGTAGCCTGGCCAGTGAATGCGAACAGAAAGCACAGTAGCCTGTCCAGTGAATGTGAACAGTAAGCACAGTAGCCTGGCCAGTGAATGCGAACAGAAAGCACAGTAGCCTGTCCAGTGAATGTGAACAGTAAGCACAGTAGCCTGGCCAGTGAATGTGAAGAGAAAGCACAGTAGCCTGGCCAGTGAATGCGAACAGAAAGCACAGTAGCCTGTCCAGTGAATGTGAACAGTAAGCACAGTAGCCTGGTCAGTGAATGTGAACAGAAAGCACAGTAACCTGGCCAGTGTATGCGAACAGTAAGCACAGTAGCCTGGCCAGTGAATGCGAACAGAAAGCACAGTAGCCTGTCCAGTGAATGTGAACAGTAAGCACAGTAGCCTGGCCAGTGAATGTGAACAGAAAGCACAGTAGCCTGTCCAGTGAATGTGAACAGTAAGCACAGTAGCCTGGCCAGTGAATGTGAAGAGAAAGCACAGTAGCCTGGCCAGTCTGCCGCTCTGCCAGTTATACTGGGGATACATAAAGTATTCATGTTCACGTTTTTCAAATTTTGTTATGTTGTAGGATCAATTTACAATCAATACTCAATAATGACAAAGCAAAATAAGAATCGAAATTTCAAACACTTCAATCTTGGTTTCATCAGACCCGAGAATCCTGATGCTCATAGTCTGAGAGTCCTTTTGGCAGCTTTAAGCAAACTGCAAGTGGGCTTTTATCTTTTATATTGAAGCTTTTAGTGACCACATAAAAGCCTCACATGATGTCACATGTCCAATCGATTAAATTAACCATAGGTAGTATCTAAAAAAATGTTAAAAACATCTCAGAAATAATCAGTTGAAATTGAATGCACCTGGGCTAAATTTCAAGCTTCACAGCAAAGGACTGAACACTTCTTTCAATGTGATGTTTCAATTTTTTATTTTTAACAAGTTCCTAAATTTCTGCTTTTGGTTTGTCATGTGGTGTTGAGTATAGACTAATGAGGGAAATAAATAAATTGAAACAATTTTAACATAAAGGCTGGTCTTTACTTCACGTGCATGTGACATTGCATACGGTGATTGTGATGTTTTTCTATGGGGCTGGCCTTAGATGACGAGTCTGCACATTACCCAAACATTATTACAATGCAGAGACTATACTGAGGCTCCAGTACGAGAGCTGCATGCGAGGCTGCACATTACCCAAACATTATTACAATGCAGAGACTATACTGAGGCTCCAGTACGAGAGCTGCATGCGAGGCTGCACATTACCCAAACATTATTACAATGCAGAGACTATACAGAGGCTCCACTAGGAGAGCTGCATGCGAGGCTGCACATTACCCAAACATTATTACAATGCAGAGACTATACTGAGGCTCTGCTACGAGAGCTGCATGCGAGGCTGCACATTACTCAAACATTATTACAATGCAGAGACTATACAGAGGCTCCACTAGGAGTGCTGCATGCGAGGCTGCACATTACTCAAACATTATTACAATGCAGAGACTATACTGAGGCTCTGCTACGAGAGCTGCATGCAAGGCTGCACATTACTCAAACATTATTACAATGCAGAGACTATACAGAGGCTCCACTAGGAGTGCTGCATGCGAGGCTACACATTACCCAAACATTATTACAATGCAGAGACTATACTGAGGCTCCGCTAGGAGAGCTGCATGCGAGGCTGCACATTACCCAAACATTATTACAATGCAGAGACTATACTGAGGCTCCAGTACGAGAGCTGCATGCGAGGCTGCACATTACCCAAACATTATTACAATGCAGAGACTATACTGAGGCTCCAGTACGAGAGCTGCATGCGAGGCTGCACATTACCCAAACATTATTACAATGCAGAGACTATACAGAGGCTCCACTAGGAGAGCTGCATGCGAGGCTGCACATTACCCAAACATTATTACAATGCAGAGACTATACTGAGGCTCTGCTACGAGAGCTGCATGCGAGGCTGCACATTACTCAAACATTATTACAATGCAGAGACTATACAGAGGCTCCACTAGGAGTGCTGCATGCGAGGCTGCACATTACTCAAACATTATTACAATGCAGAGACTATACTGAGGCTCTGCTACGAGAGCTGCATGCGAGGCTGCACATTACTCAAACATTATTACAATGCAGAGACTATACAGAGGCTCCACTAGGAGTGCTGCATGCGAGGCTACACATTACCCAAACATTATTACAATGCAGAGACTATACTGAGGCTCCGCTAGGAGAGCTGCATGCGAGGCTGCACATTACCCAAACATTATTACAATGCAGAGACTATACTGAGGCTCCAGTACGAGAGCTGCATGCGAGGCTGCACATTACCCAAACATTATTACAATGCAGAGACTATACTGAGGCTCCAGTACGAGAGCTGCATGCGAGGCTGCACATTACCCAAACATTATTACAATGCAGAGACTATACAGAGGCTCCACTAGGAGAGCTGCATGCGAGGCTGCACATTACCCAAACATTATTACAATGCAGAGACTATACTGAGGCTCCGCTACGAGAGTTGCATGCGAGGCTGCACATTACTCAAACATTATTACAATGCAGAGACTATACTGACGCTCCGCTACGAGAGCTGCATGCGAGGCTGCACATTACTCAAACATTATTACAATACAGAGACTATACTGAGTCTCCGCTACGAGAGCTGCATGCGAGGCTGCACATTACGCAAACATTATTACAATGCAGAGACTATACAGAGGCTCCACTATGAGTGCTGCATGCGAGGCTGCACATTACCCAAACATTATTACAATGCAGAGACTATACTGAGGCTCCGCTAGGAGAGCTGCATGCGAGGCTGCACATTACTCAAACATTATATGTATTATATAGCTTCAGTTTGTCTGAAATATACAGTATATACATGTATTATATAGCTTCAGTTTGTCTGAAATATACGGTATATACATGTATTATATAGCTTCAGTTTGTCTGAAATATACGGTATATACATGTATTATATAGCTTCAGTTTGAAATATACGGTATATACATGTATTATATAGCTTCAGTTTGTCTGAAATATACGATATATACATGTATTATATAGCTTCAGTTTGAAATATACAGTATATACATGTATCGTATAGATTCCAGTTCCTTAGCATTCAGACTGAAGATAACATGATCCTTGAAAAGTCTGCACTGCCCTGCTTGACCAGATAAATGCAGTTCAATTCCTCCAGATTCCTGATGACATAATTTCTCTGGAAGTGTAACCAGACAAATATATTGAGGCCCAAATGGAAAGAGACCTGCCCAAATATGGCTGGACCCCCAGACAGCTTGAGGGCACCGTTTGGACCTTTCATTGAAAGTGGTTAATCGGGTCACAGCCCTGTACACACTGCTAACCTGGGTAGAAGCATACATCAGCTGAGTCTCTGCTTCCCTGGGACAGAATGCAGTGCTGGAGAAGAGCTTGTCTTGTCTGAGAAACGCCTCTGGCCAGCTGGAGAACCTCTACCTCACTGCCCTGCTCTCATACACCTTCACGCTGGCTGGGGACCATGAGATGAGGAGCAAGTTCATTAGCTATCTAGCCAAGAAGGCAAAGAACACAGGTACCTTCTCACTGCAGTTCCTACCAGAAGCAGCAGCGGGATAGTTCACTCGTAATAAAAATCCAACTTCATGTCACTAGCTGGTCATTGTCACTGGGTGGTTCATGTTACTAGTTGGCTCACGTCAATGGGTGGTTCATGTTACTAGTTGGTTCATGTCACTAGGTGGTCATTTTCACTAGTTAGTCCATGTTACTGGGTGGTTCATTTCACTAGCTGGTTCATGTCAGTAGCTGGTCATTGTCACTAACTGGTTCATGTGACTGGGTGGTTCATGTCACTAGGTCATTGGGAACTGCCTGGTACGTCAGGGACAAAGACAGACTCCCTGGCAGTGGAAATGACCTCCTATGTGCTGCTGGCGCTGCTGTCTGGCCCCATGCTTCCTGACTTTGGCCTGTCCTACATGTCCGGCATCGTGCGCTGGCTGAGCCTGCAGCAGAACCCATACGGCGGCTTCTCCTCCACACAGGTGCCGAAACGCTCCAAGCTGTCGCATGCCATTCTCTTCCTCTCTCAGCACCTTTGCTCTGTATTCACATTATTAATGTCCCTTCTTTGTGGAGCTTGTCGATCTGATCTGTCTCACACACTGCACCCCCCAGGACACAGTGGTGGCCCTGCAGGCTCTGTCACTGTACAGCGCCACTACCTTCAGCCCGGAGGGTGAAAGTACAGTGGTTGTGTCATCGGCCGGTGGATACAAGCGGGAGTTTGTAGTGAATCAGCACAACAGGTTGCTGTACCAGGAGGACCGACTGACAGAAGTCCCGGGGGAATACAGCATCAAAGCGACAGGCCGAGGCTGCACGTTTGTGCAGGTTGCTGCCCGTCCGTAGCCTCACTGGGCTCATGCTGTGCCCATAGCCCTTCAAGTAACTCCAGCCTTTCAGCCTTTGTATTTTGTTCATGCTGGATTTCTGATTAGCTGAAAAAAATCAAATTACAGGCATAACCCTTTGGTAATTCATTAAGATGATGAACTCCCCTGCTCCTGTGTCTTCTGTCTTCTAACAAAACACGCGCATGTCGGCCTGTTATTTTCTCGCCCAGATTGCTCTGCATTACCACATCCCTGCTCCTGCTGACTTCACAGCTTTCAGCATCACTGCCAAGGCAGATGGGCTGTGCGACAGCTCAAGGAAGCCCTTGACAGTGTCTGTGGGAGTGAGGTGAGCTTAGTGCCGGATCTGCTTTCATGCCACCATCCGAAACGAAAATGTACTCTGACGCTTCCTCTTATGTTGGCTGGAAATGTAGCAGCAGCGGATAAATAGTGGTAGTGTTAGAAATGACCGTTGTATAACAATAGTACTGAATAATTAATAGAAAAGCAAATTGACTTTTAAGGTTAATTAAATGCCAAAACAATATAATTGCTTGGCTTTTCGGTAGGCTTGGCAATCCTTTAATATTTTGTAGTGAGTTTGAGTTTTGTTCCTTTTTTACATATAGTACTAATCAAAATTTTGGACACAAACTACCCATGAACAATTTATTTGTGCAATTCAAATAATATAAAAACTATAAAATAACAGATACTGAATTATCTGCTTACCCAAAAAAAATTAAAAAAAAAAAATTAACAAAAAAATAAAATAAAAAATTTGGGGGGTGGGGGAGTTCTGTGAGTTGTGACTCGGAAGGTTACCGGGTCAAATCCCTGGGTCAGCAGAGTGATGTCACTATTGGGCCATAAGCAAGGCCCTTAACCCCAATAGCTCCAGGGACTGGCTGACCCTACTGTTTCCTCTATACTTGGCTTCAACCAGATGAATTCATGGCACAAAATCAATCTACTCCAGCGGAATACAGTTAGAAGCATAACCCTCGACCAAATCGCAAAGGTGGTGGTGTTGCTGCAATTTTTCAGTCCAACCTAAGAGTGTCTGAGAAATGTGGTGTGAGTTTCAGCACATTTGAAACTCTTGTTCTTAGCCTTGCTGGCTCATCTCTTTCTAGTTCTTCACCCCAAATCACCATGGTTATTGTGTATAGACCGCCTGGGCCGTACAGTGATTTTCTTAAGGAATTTGCTGATTTTTTAACAAACCTGGTGGTCAGTACTGACAAAGCCGTTATTGTGGGTGATTTTAACATTCATATGGAGAAGGATAATGATCCTTTAAAAATAGCGTTTGCAGCTATTCTTGACTCTGTAGGTGTATGTCAGAATGTAGTCGGGCCTACTCATGTCTGTAACCATACCCTTGATTTGATCATTAGTCATGGCATCCTGGTAGAACATGTGTCTATTATGCCACAGAGTCCTCTGCTCTCAGATCATTAATTGTTAACGTTTGACATCCAGTATAGCCTCCCGCCGACCACAGCTCCAAAGTACAGAATCAGACGTTCCATTGCCTCACTAACTACAATAACATTTATGAAACAACTTCTCAAATCTTATGATTTGGACAGTGTGACTTGGCACTTAACCATCTCTCCTATTTGACTCTCCCTGCCGGCCCCTGGAGGATGGGCTCCCCCTTTGAGTCTGGTCCTTCCCAAGGTTTCTTCCTTCTAGGGAGTTTTTCCTTGCCACTGTTGCCTATGGCTTACTCACTGGGGGCTTTCGGTGTGGATGCTGTAAAGCACTTTGAGACAATGTAATTTTGTGATAACACGCTATACAAAAATAAATTTGTTTGTATACTGCTTTCATGAGGTGGCCTCCTGGGATGCTTGTCCTGCAGGAGGTCCCACATATATTCTGAGCTCCCACTGGCTGCTTTTCCTTCATTCTCTGGCCAGACTCCTCCAGAACCATTTCTGCTGTCTTTAGGTCAGACGACCGGGTCATGTGATGTGACACTATCACTCTCACATGGCTTGATTGTCCAAACTCTTGACCAGTACCATTCTTCTGTGACAGATACAATGGGAAACGGGATGAAACTAACATGGTGATTATAAAGGTGAAGCTCCTGTCTGGATATTCACTGGACAAACCTTCCCGTGAAGCTGTGAGTAGCATTATGCAGACGAATAGGAGGAGCAATATTCTCACAGATTGTTAACGTTACCTGGTCTTTGGATTAATGATCAAAGGTTGACCAGGAACGTTGTTCATTTGCAGATGCTAAGTCAGCCCAATGTAAAGCGGGTAGAAGAGGATGATGGGCATATTTTCCTCTACGTGGATGAGGTAAAACTAGAATAAGGTGGTGGTACTGTGTTACTCTAAGGCTGTGCTGCTGTGTAACGAGTACCACTGAAAATAAGCACTGAAAAATGCTGCCGTCAGCCAGACTGCTCTGTCACAAACATCTGCAGCTAAGTGCTGCTGGGTATGAGTTAGTATTTGGACAGGAAATTGTTAGGTTATGGAAAACAGAAATATCTGAGGATAACAAAAGGAACGGTGTAATTCGGGTGACACGTCAAGCCTTGTAATGATAAGGCTGTCAGACATTCAGCTCCCCATTTCAGCCCGATTAGGAAACAGGCCTTCTGCCTACTGATGTAACTGTCCCCATTGCCCCTCAGCTTCTCGCCCAAAAAGCTAACGGGGGCGGTTTTCTGCTAGAGACGTCCACTCTTGGTCACCAAGGTTGTGCTACATTTTGTTAGGAAAAAAAATTCATGACCAGCATGCAATGACCTTTTATTCTCTCAATAACCTAAGATTTTTTAATAATTGGGATTACCAGGATAAATAAGCAGATTTGGGATTTGCAGCAGCAATCAGAACATGAATCAGAATACAGACCAGTTAACCTTATGTTATCTGTACAGCTGACGAAAATGAAGTCCAACTTGTACTCTCTGACCATAACCGAAGATGTACCTGTACGGAATCGAAAGCCAGCTGTGGTGAAGGTGTACGACTACTACCAGACAAGTAAGAATCAGTGAAACCCGCATTTCAACCTTACAAACACGGCACTCACGAGAAATAACACCTTCAGTTATAAAATGAAAATGAGAATAAACTTCAGCTGGTAATTACTCTGTGATTAATGTTGATCAGACTCCTCTGTACTTTGAGTCTCGTTCGCTGTCTAAAAAGCAGCTATGAATGCTAATGTACCCTGAACTTCATATGCAGGTGATGAAGCTGTGAGTGAGTACAGCTCCCCTTGTGCAGACAGTAAGTACTTTTTGTTCTCTCACACATGATCTTCACTAATCAACCGTCAGTGTGGTTGGTTTTTCCCTAAAGATCAAAGGGAGTGATTCTACCACCATCCCAGCTGAACTCACCCTTACTGTCAGACACAGGAATCCCTACGCAGCGGAACTGTCACCGCTGCGGAGTGGGTACAACGAAATTCAGCCCCAGATCTACTGAAACATGTAAATCTGGCTGTGTGGTGACTGCGTGTGCAGAGAATGGAAGAAAATGAGTGACAGCACGCCACTTCCCAAGGAGAAGCTCGGGAGGGCGCCGTTCGTGGCTTCAGCCGTGCCTCTCATGATAAGAATGAGATTAGAACAGAAGATGGTTAAGCTGCCAGCTTCCCCCAAATTGGGATGGAGACTGAAAGGGGAAAAAGTGACTGGTTTTTGGTTTCTTGCAGGCCACGGCTTTAATGAGCTGTAGGGCGGACGGTGCCGTGTGACTGGAGAGCTGGACCAGCCCCCTGACCATGATGCATGATCAAGCAAGCAAGCTGATCAGCTGTGCAGATGTTTCCAGCACTTTCCCTGGGTCGCCCCTCAGTGTATATGCTAACATAGATACTAACACACCAGAGATTTATTTTATTGATTTTAATGCTACTACATTCTCAATTTAAAAAAAAAAAAAAACATCTTTTGAATGGTCCTCAAGACTTCGTACTTAAACACAGTTAACTAAATGATATCGTTTTAGCAGCCAATATTCTACCCCGACAGACGTAGGTGTTTCAGGGAAACCATTTAACATTCTGGCAGTTGATATTATTCATATTAATTTAGCAGATTAACCAACGTTCCCTTTGTGTTTTCACTGTGGACAGAGGCATGTGAATTGGTAATTCAGTGTAATAAAGTAACAAAGCAATTTCACTTGTGTGCACAAGCTAGTGGAGAGGAGTTCAGATGATACAACATTTAAAACTGTGCCCAGACAGTGTTGGTACTAAATTCAAATTTAAAAGCTAAGACAGATTTATATTGCATATATGTATAATGTTTTCCTAAGCATGAGCTTCAGACGGCCCCAGCTGATCTTCTCCTGCAAAGCATGTAGCTTCACATTCAAACATCCAGTTCGCCTTAACAAGGGCCACACAAATCTGCTCAAAGTCAACAAACATGATTATAAAAGAACCTCATATACATGTAAAAAATACTACTATCCCAGCAGACTTTACGCAAGCTTTAGTCAAATACTTGGAGCAATCATCATGACATGAAAGGTACAAACTACCATATACAAGCATGAATTGCATAGCTACAGCACTGCCAAGTACCATTCTCATACACCTGGTATATAAATTCCTATAGACTGCCAGAAATGCAATGCTGCTTCAGCATCAAGAAAAGGGTCAAAGTTCAACTTTTGGCCCAAGGACTGCATTACATCTGGATCTGCTTGCATACTTAAACCTGCTCACTGGTAACATTCTCAGACAGCAAAATCCCATTTATTGCTTAGAACTTGTACCATTCTTTAAGGCAACGGAGATGATCCCTGAGTTCATATCATATTTGGTGGATTATGTTGTTTTTCATTAAGGAATGTTTTGTTGTTGCGGTTTTGTGTTGCGTGACAGTTAAGGCAACTGTTTTACTTTTTACTTTTTTACTTTTTAATTTCATTTGAACTCACTTTTTTTCACCCAGGCAAAAATTGACACTTTTTTTTTTAAAATTACAGAAGTGTTACGAACAAAATAGAAATAAGGTTTTTCCTAAAATGGGGTTTCAGACCCTTGGAAAAGCAGGTCTCCTGCAGAGTCCATACTGAGTCTGCGACCTGTTGCAGCCTCAAAGTCTGAGGTGCTCTCAGGTCATGAACTGTGTGTACCCTTCAGCGCCCGTTACTATGACGTCCATCCAGATGCGCATGGCCTCCGAGGATGGAGCCACCATGTAGTACAGCCGGTCGTGTGTCTTCACACAAAAGGTCAGCGCAGGATTCGGGCTCTGAAAGCAAACCAGAAGGAGGCTTATCTGATGTTTACTGATGAAGCTCACCAATGCCGACAACACCAGTGCAGACACGGCACCAGTGCAGACACGGCACCAGTGCAGACACGGCACCAGTGCAGACATGGCACATGCTGCTGCGACACAGTCTCCAAGATTCTACTAAACTTCTGCATTTAAGAGATAGACATTGTTTTTATTTTTGTAATTAACTGAGAATTCATATACAGTCCTGAACCAAATCTTAAGACCGGGGGGAAAATGACAAGTATTCGCAAAAAAAAAAAAAAACGCTGACTAGATCCATACTCTGTCTTCTTTTCAAAATGTCAATTGTCTGAAGTATCACAGTTTTTAAAATTCAGTTAAATCAGCAAAAAATTAAACCATGTCACCTTACTTTGTTTAACCTGCAGCGGGTGTGTGTAGTGTCACCCTCACCTGAAGATCGTTATTCGCATTATAAATAGCCGCATTACCGTGTATTCAAATCGTATTCGCATGGTAATTTGATGAACAGCACAACGGTGAAATGCGATCCAGATACATCCCCATCAGCTCCATAAAGGGGGGGTGTGTGGCCAGGTGTATGTTGCAACTGCACCATTTAGTCATCTTCATGTAGCCAAGACTTTGGTGATCAGATATCTGGGATCAAAACAAACTGCCACCATTGCTTACTTATATAATGTTTCTGCAAGTGTTCCAACCTGCATTTTGCAATGTCTATACTTTGTAATTATGTCACTTTTTTGTGAAGTTTGTAGTTTGACATCAAAGTACACTACAATTAAGATGAGTTTAATGCCAAAACAAATACATAAGAAATAATTTATTTGCCATGAATTTAGTTAGGGGTGGCATGGTGGTGCAGTGGTTAACACTGTTGCCTCACACCTCTGGGACCCGGGTTCGAGTCTCCGCCTGGGTCACATGTGTGTGGAGTTTGCATGTTCTCCCCATGTCGTCATGGGGTTTCCTCCGGGTACTCCGGTTTCCCCCCCACAGTCGAAAAACATGCTGAGGCTAATTGGACTTGCTAAATTGCCCGTAGGAGTGCGTGTGTGAGTGAATGGTGTGTGAGTGCGCCCTGCGATGGGCTGGCCCCCCATCCTGGGTTGTTCCCTGCCTCATGCCCATTGCTTCCGGGATAGGCTCCGGACCCCCCACAACCCAATAGGATAAGCGGTTTGGAAAATGGATGAATTAAGTTTATGATATTGAATGAAATGTGTGATCATGCCCCAGTCAGTGAAAGTGTGTTCCCTACCCCTAGACCCGAGAGGGTTAACCCCAAACACAACATGTAGATATTACCCCACAGCTAACAGGGCTTAAATCCCATTCACGCCGCGGGGGGGCATCAGAGGTGTTAAGTGTCCAGGCACAAATACTTCCTTACTGCACTTTTTTTTGTACTTAATGTTTTTTTCTGGATTTGAACTCTACTTGACTATTTTAAACTGTTGCAACTAATTTTCCACTTAGACATATTTCTGAGCTAAATAACTGCTTTTTACTCTGATGCATTCTTCACTTACACAATAAATAAACAAACAAATAAATAATTGATGATAATATTTCATGCAGCGAATCTGACATGGGGTGGCACAATTCTAGATGAAATCTGAATCAATCATCTTCTTGTGATTCTACAGCAGGACATTTATTTCTTTGTTGTTATCACTTTGCATTACATATTGTCCTGAGAAGATGGAACGAACTATGCAGAGATGCACAATATATCGGTTTACATTTCGATATTGCCAATGTTTAAACTTTATCAATATTAAACGTGAGCAGCATGAGCGCTAAAGACACAACTATTACAATAATGGTGATGATTTCACCGCCATTTGCCATAGTGGAGGCTGAGGGTCTTGGCCACATCTCATTCACCATTTATAAGAGGCCTAAAAGTACCTGCCCACAAAATGTTTATAATTCATTATTAAATCTGCACCATTGATCTTTCATTTTCTACACAATAAAAAGTCATTCCACTCATCCATGCCAGTAAGCCTGTCAAGTTTCACCACTTTTTCGGAATAAAAAGAAAATATGCAACTCAGCTGTCATTATTTTGCATTGTGCGGCAATGCTGTATTCAAATCGCTCTTCGGTGAATTTAAAAGGATAGCCTGGTTTTAATACATTTGAATGTAGAGTACTTTTTACTTAATTACTTTTAAAACCAGGTGTTTTTTTTTACTTTTATTTAAGTAGTATTTTACTGGATGACTTATTTCAGTTATATTTTGGCTGTATTTTCACGCAAGTATGAAAATTGAGTACTTTTTCCACCACTGGCCAAGACCAGGGCTGACAACCTCTGACCTGCATCATGCACCGTCATACATGGTTATATATGGTCATACATCACCATCCACCATCATACAACAGCTACACGATCAAACATCACCATACATGGTCATGCACCATCATATATGGTCATACATCACCATCCACCATCATACAGTACAACAGCTACATGATCAAACATCACAATACATGGTCATGCACCATCATATATGGTCATACATCACCATCCACCATCATACAATACAACAGCTACACGATCAAACATCACCATACATGGTCATGCACCATCATATATGGTCATACATCATCATCCACCATCATACAGTACAACAGCTACATGATCAAACATCACCATACATGGTCATGCACCATCATATATGGTCATGCATCACCATCCACCATCATACAGTACAACAGCTACATGATCAAACATCACCATACATGGTCATGCACCGTCATATATGGTCATGCATCACCATCCACCGTCACACAGCAGCTACACGGTCAAACATAACCATACATGGTCATGCACCATCATATATGGTCATGCATCACCATCCACCGTCACACAGCAGCTACACGGTCAAACATAACCATACATGGTCATGCACCGTCATGCATGGTCATGCATCGCCATGCATTTACCATACACCATCATACAGCACCTTCATGGACATACATCGTCATACACTGTCTTGCACCATCACGCATCATCATACTGTCATGCACCATCATTCACTGTTATACACCATTATATATATGGTAACACTGAACGTGTGTCAAATAGCAAGAAGTTACTATACGTTTCTGAGCACTTCTTTGGGAGGGTGATAAGAGCAAAGGCCGCTTTTGGTGTCCTGGGTGTTCCCTACAGGAATCCACACTATGTGGCACCAACTGGACACTCTAACGAACAAAGGAGGCTACAACCCGAAGACAAGCTGCAGGGACGTGGTCAGAGTGACACTGCACGAGGGTCAGACGCTAGTACATGAACACCTATGTGTATCTCCATACTAACTGTTCTCAATTAATAAATGACCAATACGTTTGTATCCCATGAACAAATAACTGAAGTGAATATATCGTTTTGTTAAATTATACAAATGATGAAATGAAGCAAAGAAGCAAATGCATGCAATTGCATTTTCTGTTTTTGTTAATATTGTTAAAATTCATCGCAAGTCAACCAGTAAAATTACAGTAACTTTATGATATGAGACTTAATCAATGAATCCAGCAGTTCAATCAAGTCTGTCAAATGAACTGGAAGGCCTGAAAGAAGGTCTTTAATGATTTTCTTAAACTGCATTTTTATTAGTTTAATCTGTAATTTAATTGCAGCCAAAGAGGAAAGCCAGCAAGAGGATGCCGAGTGTTAGTTATTCACCTGGGCTGTGATACATACATTGGCAAAATTCAGGTTGAAAAATCCTTTCTGAGAAACCAGCCAACCACAGTAACAGGGAAAACAAGAAATGAAACGCCAAATTATAGCACATAATGTGTAAAAATCGTATAAAGCTCATTGCAGGATGAATGGTGACTGAGCAAGAGGCGGGACCCACCTTGGTGGCACTGCGTAGGTGGTCGTAATAGACTTCCTCAATGGCTTGAAAGTAAATGACTCCCTTTAGTTTGCTCTCGTGCTTGTCTGGGGGTCAAAGATGATGCAATTTTTAAAAATCGCAGAGAGACATCTAACAAGAATAAGTAACAATGTTACAACACTATAAAAGCACAGCTATAAGAAGTCTGAGCTGAGAATGCGACAGGGCATGGGGCTGCTGTCAGAGCAAACGACGAATCTTTATTCAAAACTGCCTTGTAATTACATCCTTAAATTACAGTTATTCAAAGTCGTTGCAGCAACAAGCAATATTGATTTTTTTGTAAATAAAACATCCATTCTTGGAAATACATCTACAGTTCGTTCCATTTTAACAGCGCACCAAGGTCAACAAACAAACAATTTGCCTGGTTTTATTTTCTCAGCCGACCTGTACAGGAGAAGCAGGACAGGATATGGATATAAAATGAGACTGTGAGCGGCGTGACTCCCAGAGCAGAGCTCAGACGTGCCGCGTCGCCTGCTGGACAGCTGTGCTTTTTGAGTATATCTCAGCACACGCTCTCTGCACAAGCACGACGTGAAGGCATTGCAGCTTATTTCATCATCAGTTACCAGCCTGACTGAAGGCAAACAGAAAGCTGCTCCCTGATGTGTGTAGTAACTTCATTCCTAAACCTTCAAAATAGTTCTAAATATAAAATTTAAATATTAAAGCTGACTTCTTTTCCAAAGTGTTCTCTTGCCTTGAGCCTCCCACTTTCTAATCAATTGGATAATCAGTGATGGATGGATGATAAACAAACATGTATATGGACTGGATGAGTCCAGAGCTGCCCTCATACAGGAGACGGATGATGCATATATGGAGATTTGAATGAGATCCACTGGCCAAAGGTCCTGTGCTCAGATTAGTCTTATAGTGAATATAAAACGTCTACACACCTCTGCCAAAACGGTGGCTTTTGTGTGATGATAAATCATGTCAGAACTCATTCCACCTTTATTTCAAAATTGCAATCTGTACAAAGGTGAAAACAAATCAGAAAGTGTTTAGGTAAAAATCGCAAATAAAAACCAAGCCAAAACCTGGCTGCATAAATATGCACAATCTGCAATAATCCAGGATGTAACTGTGTTCAGAAGCAACTAATCACATTATCTCATCGGAAACAGTCATCAGCATACACCTGACATTAAAGTGACCCTGAATAACCTCAGATAAACCTTGGCCTTTCCTGTAGGATTAGTCTGATGTCCTCTTAGTTGCTCCAAAAGCCATGGTCCATAAAGTATCCAAAGTACTAAACATCCCATGGAGCCCAGTGAAGACAGTCATTAACAAGAGGAGAAAATATGGCTCAACAGTGACTCTACCTAGATCAGGACAGCCCTCAAAAAGACTGACGAGAAGGCAAGGAGAAATCTGGTCAAATAGGCCACCAAGAGACCTACAGCAGCATTACAGGAGCTGCAGAAGTACTGGGTGTGACAACAAACAATCCCACATACTCTTCATATGCCTGGGTTGTGGGGTAAGGTAGCAAAACAAAAGCCTCCGCCAAGCCCAGCTAAACTTTGCAAAAAGGTACATCCAGTCTCCCACAACCATGTGGAAAAAATGCATTATGACCTGATGAGACTGAGCTTAACGTTTTGACCATAATTCCAAAAGGTATGTTTTGTGCAAAAATTACACAACAATAATAATAATAAAAACACCAGAGCTACAGTTGCTCGTGCAAAAGCAGCGAAGTAAACTGATTCTTAAACATACATTAGATAATTGATAAAAGCAATAATTAGAACTGCAGTGCTAGTTACGTTTTTTTTTTCCTATAACAGAGTAAAAATGTTTCGGAAAAACGAACTCCCTCAGTCCGTATACAGAACTGAAAGTGAGAAAAAGCCTGACCTAAATCTAGCTTACTAGTAATATAACAATTGCATGTGCATATCATGTGATGTTGGTATTAATATCACACATCACCCAGCCCTATACTATACTACAGGCATTTTTCAAATAGAATAATAGAATACATAGAATACATCTTTAATGTCCATCAAATTTACATCAGATGGAAATTCATCTTTGACAGTGATGAATTCAACACACAATACAAGCAACACTATACACAATAAACACATGTCAATGCAAATAAAAATAAGTGGAATGTTATAAAAATCAGTCCAGTTTAGTCCAAATTCAGTACGAGTGCCGGTACCAGTGGAAAACTAACATCTTGGAGTACCCTACTTTTGGTACTTTCTTGAAGTACCAAGAGTACGATACCTGGTGCGGTGGAAAAGCGTCCATAACACCACCAGGTTTTTGTATGATTCCCCCCCCCCCCCCAAAAATTTCACTAAATAGTTTGTTTGTTTTCACCTTCATTGTATAGGTTGCAATTTTGCAATATAGGTGGAAAAAGTTGTGACATGATTTGTCTTGGTTTAATTTTTTATCATATTAAAACCTGCCATTGACAGCACTGTGCACACTTTCTATAGCATGCAGACTTTCTACTGTAGCTCGTGAGCCTTACCCACATAATAGGAGAAGGTCCTCCTCATGCGGTCAAAGACAAACCAGCGCTTCTTCCACGACTTGATTTTGCCACCCATCTTGACCAGGTAGCCCTTGCACATCTTCTCGGTGAGCATCAAGTCATAGCAGCTGGTGAGGTTATGGCCGGCGGACTCGATATGCGAGCGCAGGTCTAATTCCTCCTTGCGGTTGGGCAGGTAGCGGGTCATGGGACGTGCCTGGAAGTGGAACGCAGAGATCTGGCGTTGCCAAAATCTCACATCTCACACCGCTAGCTGTGACCTTAGTCAAGGTCAAAACTAGCAAATTATAAAAATTATCATCATAAAAATGTATTTTAGATAGGTGCTGTGAGACAAATGCTGAGAATGTGATTTCCTGATAAGAAACGGTGCTGCTGTCAGAGACCCAGTCCAGCCCTACCTGAGACAGATTCCTGGCCCTCATCTTCACCTCCTTCTCCACCAGCTGCTGTCTCAGCATCATCTCCTCCTCTAGCCTCCTCTCCGCCTCCTCCCGCTTCCTGCGCTCCTCCTCCAGCAGCTCACTCCTCGCCTGGCTCTCCCTCACCTACATGTGGAGGGATGGCAGTAAACAGATCAGCATTTTAGTAGGCAAGAATCTGTGAGCCTAGCTTTATCTAGCAGGCCTTACCTGCTTCTCGATTAGCCTGGCCTTCTCTAGCAGGCCTTACCTGCCTCTCGATGAGCCTGGCCTTCTCTAGCAGGCCTTACGTGCCTCTCGATGAGCCTGGCCTTCTCTAGCAGGCCTTACCTGGCTCTCGATGAGCCTGGCCTTCTCTAGCAGGCCTTACCTGGCTCTCGATGAGCCTGGTCTTCTCTAGCAGGCCTTACCTGGCTCTCGATGAGCCTGGCCTTCTCTAGCAGGCCTTACCTGGCTCTCGATGAGCCTGGCCTTCTCTAGCAGGCCTTACCTGGCTGTCGATGAGCTGGCCTTCTCTAGCAGGCCTTACCTGGCTCTCGATGAGCCTGGCCTTCTCTAGCAGGCCTTACCTGCCTCTGGATGAGCCTGGCCTTCTCTAGCAGGCCTTAACTGGCTCTCGATGAGCCTGGCCTTCTCTAGCAGGCCTTACCTGCCTCTGGATGAGCCTGGCCTTCTCTAGCAGGCCTTAACTGGCTCTGGATGAGTCTGGCCTTCTCTAGCAGGCCTTACCTGCCTCTCGATGAGCCTGGCCTTCTCTAACAGGCCTTACCTGGCTCTCGATGAGCCTGGCCTTCTCTAGCAGGCCTTACTTGCCTCTCGATGAGCCTGGCCTTCTCTAACAGGCCTTACCTGGCTCTCGATGAGCCTGGCCTTCTCTAACAGGCCTTACCTGGCTCTCGATGAGCCTTTCCTACTCTAGCAGGCCTTACCTGGCTCTCGATGAGCCTGGCCTTCTCTAGCAGGCCTTACCTGGCTCTCGATGAGCTGGCCTTCTCTAGCAGGCCTTACCTGGCTCTCGATGAGCCTGGCCTTCTCTAGCTGGGCCTCTCGTAGCAGCCTTTCCATCTCCTCCATCCGCAGGGTGTCCATCATGCTGGCACTACTCAGGCAGCATGGGGGTATGCACACATCAGTGGAGTCACACAAATAAATCTTATCATTTACTCTGCTTTTAAGAAGTAACTTAAAAATAAGATGGTAGAGTTTTTTGTTTACCTGGAGAAGGTGTCTGGAGGGAAGGAGCTGTCACCAGTGGAGATGCTGGTGTCCAGGCTGTCGGAGCTCTCCAGGCTCACTGTGTCGTATGGCCTCTCGCCCATCGAGGGGTGCCGGTGGTGCAGGATAGAGTGATGTATCCCAGCAGGCCCAGGCAGCAGGGGAGGGGCGTCAAGCCGGGACTGTGACCCGCGCAGCGCCTCCCACTGGCACTGTGCTTCCAGCGCAGCACGCTCCCTCAGCTCAGCTAGCCGCCGCCGCTGCTCCTCGATTACCTGCTGCCCTGAAGGATCATGGGAGGACAGTAAGGGCATCCACCAAAAGCAGCAGGGCATCCACCAAAGCCCTTATAGATATGAAAGCAAGGCAGAGACATGCACACAGATACACTAGGAAGGATCCTACAATCGAGCGGTTCAGCTTCACTGAACACAAGGCCCACTCTCAGAGAGAGAGTCACATGCTGAAAATACACATAGCCTGTGCCACCCAGGATGCTGGGGCCATAAAGCCCCGCCCCCCCACAAACTGTTTGTCATGTTCAGCAGCGCAAAACCCTGCATACATGCCACGTTGGTGCCTCACACAGGCTATAAAAACGACACCAGAAGAAATGACAGGGGGCGCAGAACCTCCTGGTTTGACAACTTATCCGTCAGCACTCGCTTGGCCTTCAAAGCTTCCATGCTGACTTTTCAGAGCCGTTGGAGGAGAAATGGCAGGCAAAAGAGGCTGGCTGACAAGAGGGGGAGTGCCAAGCGTGGGAGGGGTACAGGTGCTATCCATCACAAAACCAAACCGCCCACCAGGTTCTGGCTCTGCCGGCGAAGCTCTCCTGGACTGGGGCAAAGCCAGGTGAGGATAGCGGGGGGCCTGTGCCTTATGGTGGACACCGACGTGGAGGGACCAAGGCAACACAGACAAAACAACTCAGGATGTTATAGATGGGAAGACACACTACTGGGAGAAACGGAGGCTAAAATGAAACGCGTCTCCAGCTCCTAAAAGCTCCAGTTTGCATTCACTGCAGCCACAAGCTTTGAAGTTAAAATGGGAACAGGAAAGAAAAAAAGCTGCTCAAAGAGCCTCAGCTCCACAAGACACTGACACTCACAGACACACACCGACACTCGCAGACACTCACAGACATACACCGACACACACACACCGACACTCACAGACACACACCGACACACACCATCACTCACAGACACACACCGACACTCACAGACACACACACACACACACCGACACTCACAGACACACACACACATACCGACACTCACAGACACACACACACCGACACTCACAGACACACACACACACACACACACACACACACACACACCTGATAAACCCAACAGGCTCATTTCCAGGACATCTGTGTAACCTCCCAGACAGAACATATGCAGAGGAGTGGGGTGTGCAGCTGTCAAACCCACGGTGGGTGAACACCGTAAGAAGTTCAGTATCTGGGACACATTTGCTTCACAGGCTTGGCATTGGGAACCCGATGACTTAGCCGCTAATGTTCCCAAGGTGCCTACTCATTTCCAAGCACCTGTGACTTGAGTACCCTTTCCAGGACTTGTCTCTATTTGCTCTGCTATGTTTCAAAATGATGTGGGGGCACACAGGCCCCCTTATGGCAGAGCTAGAAAAGGGCATCCCGGTTACCTTTCTGCTGTAAGGCCAGCTGCCTCTTGGCCTCGATACCTTGCAGGGTAACGGCCAGGTTTCGTGGAAGGCTGCCAGTGTTGCTAGAGGCCACCAGGGGGCTCTGTAGAGCCAAATTGGAAGAATCCACGAGTCAGCAGGTGTTGACCCATTTACTTTGTTCTCTACATTACAGCCAACCAATAGCATACCGTCCAGATCATGCATCAGCAAGGATCAGAGCTACCTTAGCTGTACGGTTACGTCCCAGAGTGGCTGAGTTGTATTGCACTGAAGATCCTGTCTGCCCTTGATACACCTGGGGTGGAGAATATAGAGGTTAAAACTTAAAGGTCAAAAGTCCTCCTGGAATAATTATCAGTCCACTGCATGTTGGCTGAGTTTACTTGGGGTCGACCCCCACACCAACACACCCAGCGTGGTAAGAAGTGCACGGCCTGGCCAAAGAGTCGTCATTTGAATTTCTCGTTGGACGGCCTTTAGCTTTGATTGTGGCGCACATTTGTCATGGTGTTTCCACAAGCTTATGCAACATCTCACCCTTTATTTTCATCCATATTTACATTCATTTCTCACCAAGATCCTGTATTGACAAGTGAGTTGAACCACTGCATAAAGCCTCCTTTATCACATCCCAAAGATCATCAGTGAGGTTAAGGTCACAGCTCTGTGGTGACCAAGTCATACATGAAAATGATTCCTCACGCTCCCTGAACCACTCTTTGACAATTCAAACCCAATAAATCCTGGCATTCTTGTCCTGGAATATGTCCATGCCAACAGGGAAGAGAAACATCCATTGCTGGTGGATGGAGGTGTAACCCGGCCAGTCAGTAGATTCAGGTGCTCAGCTGACTTCACTTTATTGCTACATAATGTTGCTGAGCTGTAATAATGACCCAGTCATGGGCTCTTAAGTATTTGCTGGCATAAATTCAAATGACGACTTTATTTTTTTTGGCCAAGCAATGTAACATGGTCTCGACCGAGCTCCCGTTAAATGTAACTTAAAAAATAGGGGGGGGGTAGAACCATCGTTCCATTTTCCCCAACGTGGGTCCAATGGGGTGGCAGCTCCATCCTCAAAGTAATGTCAGACAGCAAAACAACAGTTTACATGTCACTTAGAACTGAACACAGATGCAGAGGAGAAGAACCCAGGAGATAGAACAAACACCCACATTAAATCCCCATGACACACTGTACATACGCACAGATACACACAGAACATACAAGCAAGGAAAAATGGGCGAGCAGGCTAATGGTCCTGAGGTATTTACCTGCAGTGACCGGGCAGAGAAAAGAGATTTAGCTGGGAGAGGCGGGGGGCAGGGAGGAACATCCTCCCCAGTAGCCATGAGCACCTGGAACCACCACTCTAAATCCGGAGAGGGCATCACAGGTCTAACCCAGTCACACTGGGCCAGAAGAAGCCCCCGACCCAGGACAGCAAGAGAGCGGAGGAGCAAAAGGACAGAAAGAAAGAAAGAAAATAAAGAGAACGGAAATTAGAGAAAAGAAATTAAGTCAGCTGTTCATCACCAATGGCCAGCGGTATGATTGTGGCCCCCTCAGTCTCCTGAGAAACCCTCCCCAAGACCAAGAACCCAGTTCCTCTGAATCACCCTCCTCATTCACCAAATGAGACAGATCCTGCCACATGCAGATCACTTCCTGGGATTGCCTGCACATCACTGCTATTTAACTAAACCATAAACTATTTTTCAAATAAAATTAACACATAAATAAATCATGCTTCCACAAAGCAGCACATTTGCACCAAAATAAGCCCATGGCCATTTTAACCCGGCATCCTCAAAACCAACATTTACCTTTATTTACATTAAAGCACAGTTACAAGCACACACACAGAGAGGACAGCTGAGCACCTCAAATGACAGGGAGGGAGAGAAGCCAGGTGAAGCTGTGCGACAGGAAGCAGAGTGCTGGAATGATGGGGCGAGTGGGCTGGCGGGGGCATCCGCCTTCGGCATCCCAAAGATCTGCCTCAGCTGTCCGACAGTGATGTACTCCTTCTCTCAAACCAAGCAGAAAGAGAAGCACAGAAAAAAACAGCATGAACAATGTGAAAAAGAAAGGCAGAGACAGAAGGAAGAAAATTACAGAGGAAAAGAATATTAAAGGTTCAATGAAAAGCAGTCATCTATACTATCAACCTGGCAAGTAGAATTATAGCAGATGAAGAGGAAAGGGGTGTGCTGAGGTACTTCAGAGGCAGGAAGAGGAAAGGAGCGTGCTGAGGTACCTTAGAGGGAGGAGGAGGAAAGGAGTATGCTGAAGTACCTCAGCAGGAGGAGGAAAAAAGGAACGTGATGAGGTACCTTAGAGGCAGGAGGAGGAAAGGAGCGTGCTGAAGTACCTCAGCAGGAGAAGGAGGAAAGGAACATGCTGAGGTACCTTAGAGGCAGGAGGAGGAAATGAGCATGATGAGGTACCTCAGAGGGAGGAGGAGGAAAGGAGCATGATGAGGTAGCTCAGCAGGAGGAGGAGGAAAGGAGCGTGCTGAGGTACCTTAGAGACAGGAGGAGGAAAGGAGCGTGATGAGGTACCTTAGAGGCAGGAAGAGGAAAGGAGCGTGCTGAGGTACCTTAGAGGCAGGAGGAGGAAAGGAGCGTGCTGAGATACCTCAGAGGGAGGAGGAGGAAAGGAGTATGCTGAAGTACCTCAGAGGGAGGAGGAGGAAAGGAGCATGATGAGGTAGCTCAGCAGGAGGAGGAGGAAAGGAGCGTGCTGAGGTACCTTAGAGACAGGAGGAGGAAAGGAGCGTGCTGAGGTACCTTAGAGGCAGGAAGAGGAAAGGAGCGTGCTGAGGTACCTTAGAGGCAGGAGGAGGAAAGGAGCGTGCTGAGATACCTCAGAGGGAGGAGGAGGAAAGGAGTATGCTGAAGTACCTCAGAGGGAGGAGGAGGAAAGGAGCATGATGAGGTAGCTCAGCAGGAGGAGGAGGAAAGGAGCGTGCTGAGGTACCTTAGAGACAGGAGGAGGAAAGGAGCGTGCTGAGGTACCTTAGAGACAGGAGGAGGAAAGGAGCGTGCTGAGGTACCTTAGAGGCAGGAAGAGGAAAGGAGCGTGATGAGGTACCTTAGAGGCAGGAGGAGGAAAGGGGCGTGCTGAGGTACCTTAGAGGCAGGAAGAGGAAAGGAGCGTGCTGAGGTACCTTAGAGGGAGGAGGAGGAAAGGAGTATGCTGAAGTACCTCAGCAGGAGGAAGAGGAAAGGAACATGCTGAGATACCTTAGAGGCAGGAGGAGGAAATGAGCGTGATGAGGTACCTCAGAGGGAAGAGGAGGAAAGGAGCATGATGAGGTACCTCAGAGGGAGGAGGAGGAAAGGAGCATGATGAGGTACCTCAGAGGGAGGAGGAGGAAGAAAGGAATGTGATGAGGTATCTTAGAGGCAGGAGGAGGAAAGGGGAGTGCTGAGGTACCTTAGAGGCAGGAAGAGGAAAGGAGCGTGCTGAGATACCTCAGAGGGAGGAGGAGGAAAGGAGTATGCTGAAGTACCTCAGCAGGAGGAGGAGGAAAGGAGCATGATGAGGTACCTTAGAGGCAGGAGGAGGAAAGGGGTGTGCTGAGGTACCTTAGAGGCAGGAAGAGGAAAGGAGCGTGATGAGGTACCTTAGAGGCAGGAGGAGGAAAGGAACGTGATGAGGTACCTCAGAGGAAGGAGGAGGAAAGGAGTATGCTGAAGTACCTCAGCAGGAGGAGGAGGAAAGGAGCGTGCTGAGGTACCTCAGAGGGAGGAGGAGGAAAGGAGTATGCTGAAGTACCTCAGCAGGAGGAGGAGGAAAGGAACGTGCTGAAATACCTCATAGGGAGGAGGAAGAAAGGGGCGTACTAAGGTACCTCAGCAGGAGGAGGAGGGAAGGAACGTCCTGAAGTACCTCAGAGGGAGGAGAAAGAAAGGGGCGTGCTGAAGTACCTCAGTGGGAGGAGGAGGAAAGGAGCGTACTAAGGTACCTCAGCAGGAGGAGGAGGAAAGGAACGTGCTGAAGTACCTCAGAGGGAGGAGGAAGAAAGGGGCGTGCTGAGATACCTCAGAGGGAGGAGGAGGAAAGGGGTATGCTGAAGTACCTCAGAGGGAGGAGGAAAGGAGTATGGTGAGGTACCTTAGAGGCAGGAAGAGGAAAGGAGCATGCTGAGGTACCTCAGAGGGAGGAAGGGGGAAGCAGGGCTGAGGTGGGCAGGCAGAGAGGGAGTCATGCCCATCACCCCCGTACGTCCTACAGACATCTGGCATCCTTGCATGATCCTAAGGCCGTCACAGCCAGATGGGACAAAGAGACTGTCAGCTCATGGTCACACAGACACACGTGCTCACACACACACACACACACACACACACACACACACACACACACACACACACACACACACACACACACACACACACGGCATATCTTTCTATCAGTCACTCACTACGACCAATCCTGTGCTCCAGCATCAGCTAAATCCCTGTTATATCCACTACAGAATCATGATTAGTTTCGACCAATAAAGGATGAATGTGTCTTTTGGTCCTGTATTGTAACCACAACAATGTGTGTGACAGAACTTTCCATTTTCCCAGGCTGGGCACTGTGACACATTACCTCTCGAGGCCTGCTCAGAGAGGAGGATGAGGAAGGGCCTATGACTGCATCAGCAGGCGGACAGAGGAAATTCTGGGAGTGGAATTCATCTGACAGGTCACTCTCGCTGATATGAAGCACTTCCTGTTCAAAGTTTTACTGATCAGGAAGAGTGTCACAAATTCACAACCACGCCCTCTGAATAAGACGGCAAGTGATACAGCAGTTTCTGGGTTCATGTTTAAGTTCACACCCTGATGTAAACTGCAATCAAGACACCTTCAATGGAATAAAAACATGCAAGACAAAGACTGAAGACTGAAGACTTATTATAGTCTGTCATTTTCACTTAGATGAACAACATACTATGTGTTACCAGAAGGGGGCAGTATCACCTCACCTCATTCTTGGTAGAGGAACATTTAGAGAAATTTGTTCCTCTGTTGAGACTCAGGCACCTTTTCTCCAGGCTAGAGAACCTCTCCTTCTCCTACAAAACATCTCAGAGTGTTAATGAACAATAATAAAGTGACCACTGTGGTCAACAGGATGTGAGGAAAAGGGGTTATAAGTCAGGCCGAGGTTGGTTGTACCTTGTCTAGTAGCTGGAGGGTGTGGTCCCGTTCCTGGCTGAGCCCCTCACACTCCTGGGCCGCCTCCAGCCCGCGGCTGCTGGCCCGGTTCTCCAGTGCCGCCACTTTCTCCTGGGCAGGATGTGACAAGACGGGAGGTTCAGTCCCAGGCAGGCCAGCGCCCCACAGACATCATGTTTAGCCATAGGGGAGGCTTTGCTGTAGTAAACTCCCTGAATCACTCCAGTAAAATATTTAGATTAATATGCTAGCTATGGTGTCAATACAACTAATTACTAGACCAAACCGATAAAGACGCACAGAAAATCGCCACATTCATGAACAGAAATCTGGACTTTGCATGGATAAAGCTGTTTCCTGTTCTTAGAGGAAGTGCTCCAAGCCTAAAGTTCACACCTGCACCAGTGGGGGTGTATGAGCCTGATCCGGCTGGGCTTCTCTAATGCTGAGCCCTAACCCCAAAGCAGCAGCCAGCCACACAGAAACCCACCTTTCTGTGGGCCAGGCTGCTCTGGTACTCGGCCTGCTCCTGCAGCAGCTTCTGACTCAGAGTTTCCCGCTCGTCCTCCAGGCTGCTCTCCTTCTCCAGCTGCTGGAATTCTAGGTCCTCAAAACGCTTCGTCTCCAAGTCCAGGAGCTCTGACTCCTGATAGGAGTGGTGGGGGGGATCAGTGGTGGGGGGGATCAGTGCTGTCTCAGGTGAAATTCGATTAGGCTGTCCCGGTCAGATTAAAGCGACAGACCAGGGCTGCCCTCACCCGCTTCAGTCGCTCCTGCAGCTGTTCTCTCAGGGACTCGGGGCACCCGTGCAGCTGACTCTGCAGCTCTGCCAAGCCCCTGCGCAGACTCTCCAGTGCCTGCCGATCTGATTCGACACTCGCCCTTCCCTGACATGACAAAACACCCACCCCACAAGGGTTCACCTGGATCGTAACGTCACACATTTCTGCACCCTGGTATCCACGCTATGTAAACGGCATGGTACCTTTTCTTTCTCGCCCTGGATGGCACCGTCCAACTCGCTCAGCCTGCACTGCAGCTGTGCGATGGCCTGGGCCTCTGCTTCTGCCCGCTCTAGCTCCCCCTGCCGCTCCCTGTGTAGCAGCGCCTGCTCCAGATCTGCCTAGGGGGTGGCAGAAGAGCAGCAGTCCTACGGTGAACCCTAGGTTTCCCTGTGAGTATGAGTCCAGACACATAGCACACACTCACCCTGATGACAGATAGAGCTTATCAGCCATCAGAATCCTAAAGTCACTTCATTATGAGGGAAAATGATAAGGGAGTGTCTCTCTTCCTTCCTCTGCCACTTCCTGTTAATTCCAGCACAGGATAATTGGGTACAGGCTTCCTACTGCCTGTCTCCCCCCATCCCCACACCAAGGCGTGTCCAGGGTAGATCATGATTCCTCACCTTCTCCTGGGACTCCTGCAGCTGCTTCTCCAGCTCCGTGACCCGGTTCTTCAGCTTGTCCACCTGGGCCAGGACTCGCAATCGTTCTTCTTCTAGGTCTCCCAGCTCTGGGGACCCAGATTCCAGTGGGTCCTCGCACTGGTGGGTGTGCAGCAGGAGAGTCAGATGGAAACATTCATACATCTCCGTAATGCATATGACACCTCACTGCACAGGATCTCTGCTGGGGGGCTCTCACCTCTTGGTGGGTGCTTTCTGTGCTGCTGCTCTCCTCCCTGAGGTTCTCCTCATCGCTCTCTGGCTGTGTTTGCTCCACACCGTCCCCCGCATCCACGCAGGGTCCCCTGCTGCAGGCAAGTGGAAAGCCGGCTTTCACCTCCTCAGCTACACCCGGATCTCCCTTGTTGTACTCGGCGCACAGGTTCAGGATAGTCTCAAGACGCTGGCGTTCCTGTGGACATGCAAATATCACTGGAGTGGCTGGCCATTTATCCAGCGACGTGCACATTCTGCAGCAGGCAACAAATGGGTCCTCAATTCACACGGGACAGACTAGTGTATTAAAGGAAAAATATAGCAAAGAATGTGCCAGAACTCAAACATTTCAGCTCTAATTATATCATAACACAGCAGGGACTGTGCCAGAACCTGAACATTTCAGCTGTAAATTTACCATAACACAGCAGGGACTGTGCCAGAACCTGAACATTTCAGCTGTAAATTTACCATAATATAGCAGGGACTGTGCCAGAACCTGAACATTTCAGCTCAAATTATACCAATTTCTTATAACACTGGCTTCCAATAAGTGAACATCATTGTCTCACATCCACAGCCTCTCAATGTCTGAAATAGTCTTGATATTTATCCCGCAGTCTCCCTCTCACTCTCTGGGATCTAAAGAATCATGCCTCACTCAAGTGCTACCTCCGGGACCAGGGAAAGACGGAGGCGCAAGATCAGCCAGGACTCGACAAATATCCCCAAGTCCAGCTCCCCTGTTTCACTGCAATTTTCTATCCTAAAAACTGAAATGCAGATAAAAACGTTTTAGGCTTACATCCCACGAACACCAAAATGCCATGTTCTTCAGTAACTTAAAGTTACCTTCACCAGAAATGTGTGAGTCCAAGCTAAACAAATATCTGTAATTTTAAGCTACATAAGTTGGTTTGCTAAAGAAAACATCACACATATTAGGAGAGGTTAGGTCTACGACATGCATCGTGCTATCAGCGCACACAGATGAACTGACCTAATCCAGCCCATGAAGAGACACAGTGATCTATGTATACATCTGCGGCTAAGCAGCCCTACCCTGCTCTCCAGTGAAGCGGCAAGTGCCCAGCCAGCCCACAGCAAACCCCCTTCCTGCAGGCTCACAGCCCACGGACTCACGAGAACGACCTTCCTGCAAGGGGCCTCCGGGTATCTGTGTAAACAGGGGTTGTGCAGATAGTGCACTAATTGCCGGGGGGGTGGGGGGGGGTAAACTCAGTGGGATGTGCAGCATCTCAGACACCCTTAGGACACCCCCCACCTTCATCCTCTGGCCCGGGGGGGTCAGTACTGCTCAGCTTACTCCACACTTACGATAATTTGAACACATTTGAAGTAAAACAAAGGGAAATAGATTCTTTCATTTAGAGCACCCCCGCAACCCCCCACTGACTTTGATTTTACAGAGTTCAGGTCCCATGCACTGTACACAGCAGAACACCTCCACACTGGTCTCTGACTGAGGGAGCCTGGCAAACTCAAGCTGAGTAAAGCTACCAGCACACCCTTCGATAAGCGCACTCCACTCAATCCCACACAAAGTGCAAACAAGCTTTCACAAACATACTCATCTCACTCACTATGCTTTTTCACAGTGTCTGACAACGAAACATAAATAACAGGGCTGCTTAAAATCAGAACGTTCCGGAGTTACCTGCCTCACAGTCGCTATACTGCTCAGGAAAGCAGGCTTCTCCTTCAGCAAAGTCAGTATGCAGACAGTGACGCTGTCCCTGACTTCATCTGCCCGATCCAGTGCTGCCCCAGTGTCTCTGAGCACCAAACGCCTATCCATCACAACCACAGCAGCGTCTGCGTGGTCTGCATGGTTACCTTCCCCTCGGCAGCCCTCGGCTCTCCCAGCAAGCAAAGCCCACCACACTGCACAGCACAACCTCTGAGCTTCAAATGAGGTGCTCTTTCATAACAGGATATGTGCGGGTGCATTCGGGGTAATGATGTCAGGATGTGTGGGGGGGGGGGGGGGGGTTAATTCCCACCCGGAATGTGAGATTTGGATGTGACATTATACAAGAGCGTAGCATTACAAGAGACACAGCAAGAGAGTGAAGGCTGGACTGACGACTGTAAAATGGGCAGTGATTTCCCTGAAAACAGAGAGTAGCAGGTGCCGTTTTTCACAAAATAAAAAGAGATCAGTGTAACAGAATTACAAGATGCACATCCTTCTTCTGATTAGGATTAATCCTTAAAAATTATTAATTAGTAAGATCAATAACCAAAATATCAATTAATAAAAAGCTTAAGGGACAGTTCACCCTTGTTGAAAATGCTCTGAAACACTTTTTTATCTGTGGGAATGAAGGTTCCACACAAAATCCCAAAATACAAAACAGTTTAGGAGGTTGTGATGCCCGCCACCTCACACAATGGTTCAATGTTGTGCAGATAGGACTGGAATTCAAGTTTTGACAAATGAGACAAAGGTATTAATAGTCAAAATGCAACACGCTTTGAACATTTTTAGGATTTTAAGAAGGCTACATGTACTGATGGGAAAGACATTAGATGAAACTAAATTTAAGCCCCAATGCAACTTTAAAATTCTCAACACTGCCAATAACTATTAATTAAAAAAACAATTATGAGAGAGCACCCCCTAGTGGCAGCAGTACTGGCAATGAATACTAGAGGCAGTGAACCTCTGCCATGACTTTTCTTCTCCTGCTAGAATGGAAAGGAAAGAGAAACTTCAGTGTTGCTTGGGAGACATGCTAAGTCATGCCGATACCTTGTTGCTGTGCTTAAATATAAATGATCATCTGCTGAAACTCAACCTGATGTTTATCGATTGACGGGGATTAGTTACCAGGCATTTTCTGGCAAGAAATGGTCAGCGTGTGCGGCCAAGGCAGCGTAGTCAGTGCTTTGCCTGACTCAGCAGAACTGCAAAACTCATGGTCCAAAAATAGGCCCAAGAACATGATTCAGTGTTTTCACCTCATTGGACCACAGAGCAAACAAAGAAATGAGATCTTAGCCCCAGAGTTAGACAAACAGGTACAGCTGAAACGCCCCCCTTTCCTGCTTTCTGAAAATTACTCATGTTAGTTACAATGCCAGCCAATTTGCACATTTAAACCGACAGATTTCACATAATAAACCACTGTGTACTTAACTGATAATTAATAATTGATCCCTGTGGGAAAATTTTCTTTATGACTCCCCCAGCTTGATCTCTGTAGGTGAGAGCAAGATGGCTGCGCCCTGGGAGCTGGGGGTTAAGGGTCTTGCTCAAGGATCCACGGATATGCAGAGACTGGGCTCGAGCCAGCGACCTTCAGAGGCTTAGCCCACTGAGTCACACGCTGCCCCCAATAATTAATAAACCCATAACAGTACAGCTTATAACAGCTTAGCTCTGCTATGCAGCCGTGGGACAATGATGTCATCGCGGGAATCTTTGCAAGGCTGCGCCAGAGATCGCAGGTCCGTCCTGAATGTCTGAGGTGAGGGTGTCTCTACTTGCATGTTTTTAACACTTTACATCAAAACAAGAGGAAAAATGCCTGGGGGAACAGACAGATTCTGCCGTCTGCGATTATGAGGGGGGTTCTTAAGCGTGCAGAAGAAACGGGGGCGGGGGGAGAGGTACAGTATCAGACTGCAGCACATTGACAGTGCTGTGACCGTGTGGAAATGCAACAGCTGACTCAGGTCAAAGAGAATCTACCTGTAGCTTCAGTAAATCCAACGGGACCATCCAGGTCTGACAGGGTCAGCAAAGCCAACGGGACCATCCAGGTCTGACAGGGTCAGCAAAGCCAACGGGACCGTCCAGGTCTGACAGGGTCAGCAAAGCCAACGGGACCGTCCAGGTCTGACAGGGTCAGCAAAGCCAACGGGACCGTCCAGGTCTGACAGGGTCAGCAAAGCCAACGGGACCGTCCAGGTCTGACAGGGTCAGCAAAGCCAACGGGACCGTCCAGGTCTGACAGGGTCAGCAAAGCCAACGGGACCGTCCAGGTCTGACAGGGTCAGCAAAGCCAACGGGACCGTCCAGGTCTGACAGGGTCAGCAAAGCCAACGGGACCGTCCAGGTCTGACAGGGTCAGCAAAGCCAACGGGACCGTCCAGGTCTGACAGGGTCAGCAAAACCAACGGGACCGTCCAGGTCTGACAGGGTCAGCAAAGCCAACGGGACCGTCCAGGTCTGACAGGGTCAGCAAAACCAACGGGACAGTCCAGGTCTGACAGGGTCAGCAAAGCCAACGGGACAGTCCAGGTCTGACAGAGTCAGCAAAGTCAACGGGACAGTCCAGGTCTGACAGAGTCAGCAAAGCCAACGGGACAGTCCAGGTCTGACAGAGTCAGCAAAGTCAACGGGACAGTCCAGGTCTGACAGAGTCAGCAAAGCCAACGGGACGGGACAGTCCAGGTCTGACAGGGTCAGCAAAGCCAAAGGGACCGTCCAGGTCTGACAGGGTCAGCAAAGCCAACGGGACAGTCCAGGTCTGACAGAGTCAGCAAAGCCAACGGGACAGTCCAGGTCTGACAGAGTCAGCAAAGCCAACGGGACGGGACAGTCCAGGTCTGACAGGGTCAGCAAAGCCAACGGGACCGTCCAGGTCTGACAGGTCTGAGTGGAGTGAAACAATAATAAAAATGTTACATTGCCGGTTTAATTTTGAGGTTGCCTCCTGCCCCCCCAATCACACCCCACACCACTCCCTGCCCAGCCCTCCCATTCCCTGGCCCCCCATGTCCCCCCACTCCACACTCCCATACTGCCCGCCTCTCCATGCTTCCCCACTCCATGTCCCTCCAGTCCGCACCCCCCGCACTCACCAGCCTCTCCGCCTCTTGCTCCTGCAGCCGCTCATCGTGTTGCCGCTGGTGGTATGCCAGCAGGTCGCTCTCGCTGTCGATGACCTCAGCGATTCTGCCTTTACTTTCCCACCCACCCAGTAGGGGGAGCCTTGGCTGCTGGTGCCCATTGGGGGCGGCGAGAGGGGAGGGGCTGCAGAAACAGCCCGGTGGCGTTGGGGACGGGCTGCGCTCTCGGCACCCAGCCAGTCTGCGATGCTGCCCGGGGCTTTGCGGCAGCCACCTATTAAGGGGTGGGCTGGGGGGGGACAGCTCCCAAACTCCTCCACCACTGGGCTGTCCCTGGGCAGTAGGCACGGTGGACTCCAGTGCAGGATGGGGGACCCGGGGGGAGCGGGGCGATCGTGAGGGGCTGGGGGGGGGCAGTGCTCCTGTGCCAGTCAGTTTAGGTGGGTCTCTGGGACCACCACCTCCCAAGAAGGAAGGGAAATACAACTGATTGTGGGGGGGTGTGCTCGGGGGGCCCTGGGAGGTATAATGGTGGCTGGAAGAGCGAGTCGACACCAGGGGCAAGCGGGGGGGGCTATAGTTGGAGCCGTCCACTGACGACGGGGAGGAGAAAGGTTGGGGCGAAGGGGCGGAGCTGTTATTATTGCTGTAGCTCACTGGCGGGCTCCTGGGGGGGGACCTTAAATACCGAACCGCATTGCTCAGAGAGAGCTCGGTGGGGCCTACAGGGGACGACAGGGTGTCCATGATTTCCTGCAGGTCCCTCTCCAAAGAGTCCTTGCCATGGGGAGCTCTCTCACAGGAGGCTGCTGGCAGAAACAGACTGTTCCCAGTGACGATATTCTCTGCACCTGCCAGGAGGGGGCGCAATTAGGCTGGAAATTCAACATGCAGATACTAACATTTGTGTGTGTGCAGGGTCAGCAGGTACGAAACACCCAACCATACAGGTCCTGTTTGCTCAAACACCCCCCCTGCAGGGGTCCCTCCTGTCCTAATAGGTCTCCCTCGGCTTCTCTGCAGGGGCTTCGCCTCACCTGCTTGTGCTCGGACCCCTCGGTCCCGATCCAAAATCATGCTCTTCATCCTGTCAGCCTCTTCAGGGTGGTTGAAGCGAAAGAAGGCTGATTGACCAAGGCACAGCATACAGCCTGTGGGGGGTTGGGGGGGGGGGGGGGTAGGGGGGTTAGTGCCAGCCATGTCAAATCTTCCCTCCGCTTTCAAACATCAAATCAATCCCTCTGCTAAATCAATCTGTCGCTAAGCAGCAGATCGAGTGTTTACTTAAGATACACCTGACTGGACATAACCGAGGGTATAACAGCATGTCCCTGGGTTAGCCTGCTTCCTAAAGCAGCTATTCATCAGCTAAGTAAAAGCCCCACTTTTTACACTGATTTCCCATTTCAGCTACATCATACATTTGGTGCCACAAAAGTGACTGTCATTGTCTAACACTCGAACCCGAAGGTTCCCACTTCAGGTGCCATAAGGAGACTGATCTGCTGGAAAAAATGAGGGACACTGTCTTTCAGACCATATTATTACGCTGTCATGGTGCATTTCATTGGAAGAAGGACACAGAGGTGAAAACAGTGCAGGGTTTGAGATGAAGGCTGGCGGGGGCTGCAGCCAGACCTGGGCGTCTGCCTAGCCTGCTACGACTGGACAGCGCCTGCCCACTCCAACGTGACCAGTGGCTGCTACCATGCCAGCAGCAGACAAGCATCTCATTTACTGGTGTCCAAGGTGAGTTACAGAGCAGCCAAGTAGAGAAGGAACACCATGTCAGATGCGGAATGGAGGTTAGGCCTTGCTGGGCCACTGGTCACCTTGATGGTAAACGTACAACCTGCTGGCTGGGGGTAACCCGGCAACAGGGATCCTGCTCAACCAAACTGCAGGTCCATCCCTCCCAAAGCACAGCTAAATTCAGTGCTGAATAAGCTGGTTTGACTGAACATGTTCAGTCCATGGGCATCACAGGACGGCTGCAGTGAACAAAAGCCCATGAAGCAGGCCAGATACCAAGGATAATAATAAACTGAGAGGCAGATTCAGTAGGTGAGACAGAGACAACACCCACCCTCCGAAACAACAAACAATCACAAGCACACAACTCCACTGGCAATGCAGTCCGACTAACCTGGCCTTCTCCTAATATGCAATGCTACCCCAAGGATTAGAACACCCATTGTCTCAGAGTTGTAATATACACTCACTTAGCATCAGTTGGATCACATATGGATTGAATTGGTATAACCTTCAGATTCAAGGAGTTTCTGTCAGGATACAATCTTTATACTCCAACCAATGATTGGAAGGTTTATGAGATTAAAAGAACCATTTTAGCCAGACGCCCAACCTAAGTAGATCAATTCAAAACTGAATAATCCTTCTTAAAAGAGAAAGAGACACCATACAGAACAACATGCATGAAATGGAAGCAGGAAGCAGGGACACATAACAGGACACCGATCACATTGGCCGGGAATAGAAGCGTAATCTTATACAGGAGCTCTGTGACCCTGCAGAAGCGAAATAAGATCATAGCTCCGGTTTAACTTGGATTTTCAGGAAGGCCGTCCACCACATAAATATATCCAGGTTATGAGGCTGAGAAAAAACTCAACCTGAGTCAGAAAATGAGCAGCTCCCAAAAACACAGCGCCAATTCCCAGATCTCTGCTGTCACCATAATCTAAAGGATCTGGGAAGCTGTTAGGATTAAATGGAGGCTACATCCTACACCCATATTAGTCAGGAGCACCATACAAGGGGTGCAGACCCAACAAGCAGAGTAAGAAAGCAGACCAGATTTCTAAGAGAGCTCCTCGAGGATACAAAGTTAGCAAAGATAATACTTAACGAAATGTATTTTTGCCACACATCAGCAAACCTTAAAACTTGGTTAAAACTGAGTGTAGAGTGATATTGTACAGGTCCTCATGACAGCGGAGCATCAAAAGCTCCATCACACAGGCAGGGTAAAACAGGCATTGGGCATCAAAGCGTGTGGAACACTTACGTTTGGATGGGGGGATTATGGGCTGAGGCGTCGCCTATGTTCAAAGACTCGCTGCCAGCACATCCGCCATCACGCGAGATCAGGTCGGACAATACAGACAGATCGTGTTGGGCCCGGTGATGCATCTGCTTACGGGTGACCCAGATAAATGGATCGCCGATGACGGGAGCTCGAAAACATCTCGGGGGGGGGTCGGCTAAAGCACAAAGAACCCTCATAAACCCCCAATGGGAATCATCTTACCGTACCCATAAACACCACCACAGAGACATCCCGCACTCACGGGCGTCTCCTGTGGCCCGCTATGGATACGCAGGGCGATGCCCTCACCCCCACAAACCACACCACTGCAGCAATTCTGCGAACAGCCGTCAGCCCCAACTGACCGGACACAGTGGGGGGTGTGCGGGTTGGGTTTCACCAGACGCATGGAGATCAGCCCTGACAGCTAAGCACTGCCCCTCCAGGGCCCCCAAGCATGCTGAGAGCTGGCTCGGCAGCCAGCAGTGACCAGTGCTCGGGGAAGAACCCAAAAAACCAAAACGATAATACTAATGGGAACTGCAGATGGAGAGACTCTGAACGAGCGAGGACACTGCCACAGACACGCGGCCTTAATCGAAAGATGGAGACTCTGAACGAGCGAGGACACTGCTACAGACACCCGGCCTTAATCAAATGATGGAGACTCTGAACGAGCGAGGACACCGTCACAGACACCCGGCCTTATTCGAAAGATGGAGAGACTCTGAACGAGCGAGGACACCATCACAGACACTCGGCCTTAATCAAATGATGGAGACTCTGAACGAGCGAGTACACCGTCACAGACACCCGGCCTTAATCGAAAGATGGAGAGACTCTGAACGAGCGAGGACACCGTCACAGACACCCGGCCTTAATCGAAAGATGGAGAGACTCTGAACGAGCGAGGACACCGTCACAGACACTCGGCCTTAATCGAAAGATGCAGAGACTCTGAACGAGCGAGGACACCGTCACAGACACTCGGCCTTAATCAAATGATGGAGACTCTGAACGAGCGAGGACACCGCCACAGACAGTCGGCCTTAATCGAAAGATGGAGAGACTCTGAACGAGCGAGGACACCGTCACAGACACTCGGCCTTAATCGAAAGATGGAGAGACTCTGAACGAGCGAGGACACCGCTACAGACACCAGGCCATTGCTAACAGATGGGAGAACAGGATCAAGCGCGCAGCCCGTGAGATGCAACACCTGCTCCAGGTACCTTGCGAGAGGCGCACAGGAGTGTAGGCGACCAGCCCGTCAATTGCACACTGGGTACCGCAGGGATGCAGTGTGATGTTCCCTGCCCGGTTCTCAATGAAGCAATGCTGCGCCTCCACGCCAGGACCCTGGATGCTGATGTCCATGCCGGGTCCACTGCCCAGCGAGGTATGGCCTGTGGGGACATCACAAACAGCAGGTGTTGTGGAGGTTAATGACATGGGTCAGACCTGCTAAACCGACGGTGTCAGATTCAAATGGCTAAAGGAAACATATGCTTATATAACTGAACTTTGTGTTTCTCCCCAGAAAGTCCACACTTTTTCTCCCTCCCAGCTCCTAGTTGTTACTTAGCATAACTTCAAGCCTTGTTAGGTGTTAAACATACTGAGTTTATTTCTATATATATTATATATACATACACACAGTCAGTGACAAAACAGTTAAGCACCCAGACAGAGTGGTGGAAATGAATCTGCACGAGGTGAAACGTCGTGTGACTATCGCAATGATTACATCATCAGATCAAACGGACAACAGAGTAGGCACACTGCTGGTCCCATGTCAGTAGGGTGCGGCAACCCACTGGGTCCGGTGCGGAAGGGAGTCGTACAGCCGCTGTATCCTCTCCTGCAGCAAGCCGGCCTACAGCTGTTGCAACTGGCCCTCAAGATCCTGCAGATTGGCACTGGGTCTAAGACGTCCGAGCTGATACCACATGTCAATTGGGGAAAGATCGGGGGACCTGGCCGGCCACAAGTGGACCTCAATACAATGCAGGCAGTCCATAGACACACAGGGGTAAGATATGTGGATGCAGGATGTCACTGATGTAGCACTGTGCCATCAGGATCCCCTGAATCACTACCAGAGATGACCTGAAGTCATACCCTATGGCTCCCCACACCATGATGTCATACTCTTTGGCTCCCCACACCATGATGTCATACCCTTTGGCTCCCCACACCATGATGTCATACCCTATGGCTCCCCACACCATGATGTCATACCCTATGGCTCCCCACACCATGATGTCATACCCTATGGCTCCCCACACCATGATGTCATACCCTATGGCTCCCCACACCATGATGTCATACCCTTTGGCTCCCCACACCATGATGTCATACCCTTTGGCTCCCCACACCATGATGTCATACCCTTTGGCTCCCCACATCATGATGTCATACCCTATGGCTCCCCACACCAAGATGCCAGGAGTAACACCAGTGTGTCTCTCCACAACATTGGCAGGAATGGTCCTCTCCCATTGGCGCTGCCATACATGCATACAACGGTCATCTGTGGTAATGCAAAACCGAGATTCATCGATGAACATGGTAAAACGTCACATCATCACTCCATGCCTCCCAGTTACGGCACCACTCCAAACGCAGCAGTCTCTGTCGCAGCAGTCTCTGGTGTTAATGGAAGCCTATGCCTGGGATGGTGAACCCATTGTCCGGCTAATGTCGTCGTTGAGACACGTTGCAGGATGACACAGGGTGTGGTAAAGTCAAATTCCTGTGTCTGGATGGCAGGCACAGATGTCATAGGGATCTGTAATGCTCGGCGCACAATACGACGACCCTCCCTTGGTGTGCTCCGTTTTGGCCGACCGGAAATTTCACGACATGTGTGGGTGACCTCACCTGCCCATTGGTTCCAACATTGGGCGTCTGTGACATCTGCATGCCCCACATGCTAGGCAGTTTACGAGTTTGCGTCTAGAAGGCATCCTCTGTGTCTGGTGACTAGACGAGCCAGCTCCATCAAAACTGAATCATGTACATACCCATCGCTGGTTTGCACACGTCCCAGATTACATCCAAATCGGACCATTACTTCTGGGTGCTTAACTTTTTTTGTCAATGAGTATATTATATATATATATATATATATATATGCACTATGAATGGATTCAACTTTTTTTCTAACATTAAAACACTTATATTTACACATCAACTGCCTAGATAAATGTAGAATTAACACAAAGGGGAGTATACAGGTCATTCTCATGAATGTCAGTTTTGTCTAATTCTGAAAAGTGACCACAGACTCAAATTATGCAAAATCTGCTTGACTCATTTCTGTAATAAATTTAGTTTTCCCCATCAAACCCAGGGTAACGGTTCAGGCGATGAGGGTGGGTGGGTAGGTGGGTAGGTAGGTAATAGCATGTAGTTACATTACAGTACTGGTACACAGAATGTGGTTGCTTGGGAGACCATTAAACAGATTACAGTTGCACAGTTTGCCAGCTCACAGGTGAGTTTATTTCAGTTTAGGAGTCCTTCTAAAGGTCACAGGAACCGGAGACTCCTGGGAAGAGCTGCTCCGGGTGATTAACGGCGCCGGACACGCACCTTCAGGCAGAGGTATTAGAGTGACCGCAGTGCTGAGGCGGCCACTTCCAAGACTGACCAGGTGGGGGAGCTCCGACTGGACCTTCAGTCCTTTCTCCATCTCGATCAGGTCCAGAGGGGTGCTCTGTGGTCACCGATAAAACATGACAGCATTTTATTCACACTGACAGGAAATTTGTTATGAAAGGTGAATCTGTACTGATGGGGACGTTTTTCTTCCTAGGTGAGATCTTCCATGACTGCTGCTCATTCCTGGGCCATGGAGCTCCTATCTGAGAGGATCTGAGGGTTTGCTCGGGACGGAAGTTCGACCCTACATTGCTAGACGCGGGTAAACTTCGGATGTCAGTGAAGAAGGTGATCAGCAGCCAAAACAGCATTTATGTCAGAAATATTGTGGATAAACAAGGTAAAAAGATGTCAGTTTAAAGTCCAACGCATCTTTTCCGTGTCCTAAATGTGCTGAATGGCAATGCTAAGAGAATCTTAAGCAAAAACAGTGGCACAAAGTAAAAAAAAAAGGAAGTGAATTACCAGAAAAAAATATAAAAATATAAATGATTATAAAAATATATATTGTGTATAGAAATATAGCCAGGAAAATATACTGGAAGACCCTTGGTTGGCAAAATTTACCCCAGGCAGGCGACTTGATAAATGATGAATAAATGATTCAATCATTCACGGACAGGCCCGAGCACCCACCTGGAGGCACCGACAGGCCCGAGCACCCACCTGGAGGCACCGACAGGCCCGAGCACCCACCTGGAAGCACTGGTGTGCCTGCCTCCCATATTCGGGTCGGCTCCGCATCAGACCCTCCATGCCTGCCAAAGTGTCAGTCACACCCTCACCCACATGGAGCTCCTGCAGAGAAACACGAGGCTGTTTCATACTCCTGAATGGTTTCACTGCACCTTTCCATAACACCACATGAGACAGCTGCACTCTCAAGAGATGCTGGCAATTATTCAGCAGAACGCAGGTGTGGTGACTGCTGTGTTGTCAACCATATAATAAAAACCTCATTAACTCATTCATTACTCATAATAGAACAAACCTAATTGCCTTAATAGACCCATAGCTTACCAAGTTTCCTTTTGCTAAATCCATCCTTTCCACTAAAAGAACAGAAGAATTATCAACAACTCCCATATGTTTCTCCAGTCAGTCTGAGAGATGGGGGCATTATGCCATCCTGAGCTAGCTTTTCACCACAGTCCACCATGTGAACCAGTAACAGGCAGTAAACAGCGTTTCAGGCAAACAAAAACACTCCGAACATCTGCTTGCTGAAATGATGACACTCCACAACGGGAACAAAGAGCCACAACAGGTCATAATAGTTTCCATAACGATCATTAGCCAAGCTGCGTGCCAGAAGCACCCCCCCCCCCAATCACTCATTCAAGCAAGTCACTCAGATGAGACTACGATCCAGTACGCAGAGCCCACCTCCCCCACCAGCACCCCCATACCCCCAGGGCTGTCCAAGGCTGCCAAGGACTCAGAGAACCCGCCTGTCCTCCCCCGGTTCAGAATGCCCCTCAGGAAATTCCATTACCGTAATGTAGAAGCTTCAGCAATAACTGACGCCCCCAAAAGCTCAGAGAACAAAACAACACATTTGTCTATAAAGGAAATCGAAAGTCAATTGGAAATTAAGCAGCAGGCGATTTATGAGAAAGTTCTGGTAAGATTAAGCAGATGACACACAGTGTGCAGACGGTATGTAATGTGCTCTGGCGAAAGAGAAGAATTCATGCCAGAGCAAGTCCCAGAGAAAGAGCACAGAACATGAACAGGAAGATCTGAGCGTCTACCTTGAACGCAAACACACTGTCCTTACGTTATAGCACTGTAACGGAGTATTTCTGAACCGCTGTAGGATCCCACGCTCTCTTAGTATTTGATATCAGAGTCTATAGTTACTGTTGCCAAAAATCCTTTCTGTTTACATCCCATGGGAGCAGAGTGGAACATTTCACTACCGTTATTTACACCATATTATTAAAACAAAGACACATCCAGGGCGAAAGAAAAATCAAGACTAAACAAAGAGCTCTTCTATATAATATTTAGCAAACGAAACCACCACTGAAACGAGATACCAAGAATCATTACCTCTGGCCAATTTTGTAAAGGTGACAAGGTCTCCATTTTGAAGGTTTTACCATGAAGCTGTGCCCTTGTTCTTACTCTACAGCATGCTGTTGACTTTACACAGGATCATAACAGCCCTCTGTCTGTCTCTGTCTGCGTCTGTCTGTTTGCGTCTCTTGTTCTCTCTGGATGCCTGCTTCAACTCATGGGCCAAACTTGTCCACGCTTGCTAAGGCGGCTTAGCCCGACATTCCAACCCTCCAGTCAGCACGCAGATAAGCAGCCTGCGGCTATGAAGAAAAGGAGGAGGAAGCGAAACAAGAGGGGAGAGAGGAGAGAGAAAGAGACAGAGGTGGCCTATAGGGCAGGGAGACAGACAGAAATAGGGTAAAATTAGAAACAGATTAAAATCTGAGCATTTGACCTCTTCAGATGTAAGGCCCCACAGAGAGCCTGTCACTTGACATTCTGCAGTGGCTGTGATCAGTCTCTAAATCCCAGAACTGGCCTAGAACTTTGCATGCTGACATACCTGTGTTCCAACCGATGGACAGAAGATGAAAAGGCTGGGGCTGTTTGCAGGCCCGGAAGCTGCAGACGTGGAGAGTTACCTGCCTAGACGGAGACCCTACGAGGGCCTGAGTGAGGACCTGAGTGAGGACCTGAAAGCATGGCCCTCAGTGACAGCATGGCAGCATCCATCCATAATACTTCCTGCGGCTGCTCTCGCTGCTCCCCTCATTGGATAGGAGGAGGTCACTAAAACCTACGGCAATAGGAAACCAGATTCCTTCCACACCCATCAACCAAATGAAGCAGGAGCTGAAGCCTGGCCCCAGAAAGCATGCCGAATCAAGAGTCCTCACCACAGGAGGGACAGTCGGGTCATAAACTGCAGCTGCTGGACATTCAGCTCAGGAGAAAGAGCCACATTGTAGAGGAAAGGCACAGACACAGGCGGAGTGCAGGAAGGCGCAGTTCTGCCCTCTACTGGCAGGCACAGGCCCTCCGTACAGCGTCACCACAGAGCGTATAGGGTTCAGCTCCAACTGTGTGGCATTACTACAGAGCGTGTAGGGTTTAGCCCCAGCCGTGCTCCGTCACCACAGAGCGCGTAGCGTTTAGCCCCAGCCGTGCGCCGTCACCACAGAGCGCGTAGCATTTAGCCCCAGCCGTGCGCCGTCACCACAGAGCGCGTAGCGTTTAGCCCCAGCCGTGCGCCGTCACCACAGAGCGCGTAGCGTTTAGCCCCAGCCGTGCGCCGTCACCACAGAGCGCGTAGCGTTTAGCCCCAGCCGTGCTCCGTCACCACAGAGCGCGTAGCGTTTAGCCCCAGCCGTGCTCCGTCACCACAGAGCGCGTAGCGTTTAGCCCCAGCCGTGCTCCGTCACCACAGAGCGCGTAGCGTTTAGCCCCAGCCGTGCTCCGTCACCACAGAGCGCGTAGCGTTTAGCCCCAGCCGTGCGCCGTCACCACAGAGCGCGTAGCGTTTAGCCCCAGCCGTGCGCCGTCACCACAGAGCGCGTAGCGTTTAGCCCCAGCCGTGCGCCGTCACCACAGAGCGCGTAGCGTTTAGCCCCAGCCGTGCACCGTCACCACAGAGCGCGTAGCGTTTAGCCCCAGCCGTGCTCCGTCACCACAGAGCGCGTAGCGTTTAGCCCCAGCCGTGCACCGTCACCACAGAGCGCGTAGCGTTTAGCCCCAGCCGTGCACCGTCACCACAGAGCGTGTAGCATTCCGATGCCGAAGTGGGCCAAGCTCACACCTCACTCGCCAGCAGCAACCTCCCCTTACTGCCTCCTGCCTATATCCAGCTTCAAACAAAAGCTTCACATACCTCAAAAACCACATTAAAGAAAAAAAAACAATTTGGTCACACCTATGGGAACCAAGCCAAGTGGGTCACACCTGCTTTGCATTCTAACCCCTCTGCCCATTCCCAAGGTGTAAGAGCTTATTCCTCTGGGCTGGTCTTTGGTGACACAAATGCCACAAAGGGTCGTAATGGCGGGTGGAGTGGCAGGGTGCAGTCATCAAGTTCAAAGCCACCTTCCCAGCAGTGGGAAGAGGGTGAGGATGGGCCAAAGCAACATCAAAAGTTCCACTTACATCGGGGGTGGCCAATCTCATCCGCAAAGGGCCGGTGTGCAGGTTTTTGGGGTAACCTTTAGATCAACTGTTCACACCCAGGTGTGACGACTCTTCAGCCAATTAGTCATCTAATTAGTAAGCTAATTAGGGAGTCGCAATGAAAACCTGCATACACACCGGCACTTTGCCACCCCTGACTTACACCTACATTTCAGGAGAGAGGCTGAACCGCCGCCCAGGCAGCCATTCGCCACCATTGATTATTGCCCTGAGTGTCATCTTGGGCTGGCAGCCCAAGCACAAAGGTGCTGCCACCCAGGAGGTCATTCGGAAGGGGGTGGAAGGCAGAACAGCCACCCAGACAGCCAAGTTTGTGAAGGGGGAGTGAGGAAGAACAACCACCCAGACAGCCATTCGGCAAAGGGGTTCAGAACAGCAAAACACAGGTTTCACATTTGTTAGCTGGTGTAAGCAAGCTATTTATACCAGGCTTAGGACAAACAGCTACATCCAGGAATAGGTGATATAACAGGGGTTTGGGATACATTGTAGGGTTACTGTCACAGCTTGGTGCTGAAACAGCTTTAACGCTGTTTGTGAGACCTGCATCATTTGGCTGCTGCGCTACTGTAACAGTAATACTTCACAAACGGTGCATGTGGAGCAGCAGCATAACCACATTCCGAAAGCCACAGATATCAGCGGGCATCGCTGACACTCCAACCGTTATGATGATGGTGCAATTTTCCTCCCGAATATGTGAGGTGACTGTAGCGTCCCCCATGAAGCGCTGAACAATCTGGAGGACATCCAGAGGCCTGCAGCTATTGAGCTACTGGGCAGAATGGCAGCGGAAACCTGGGGAGCTGAAGACAGCCGCGCTCATATCGGGCAAGGCAGCGCCAGACACCAGGCAGCTCAACTATCTTTACGTGGACTTCCTGTGAGGCTGCTTCCGGTGGGCTGAGGCCCGGCTCAGACAGGCTTCCAGAGATAGGAGCAGACCACAGCTGTCCATATGGGACTAGAAGCACTTCCACAGTCTCCACTCGTCATCCAGGAAATGAGTGCGAGTGATCCCAGCTGACCAACAATCACACAGTGGAAACTGCGAGCAGTGGACAGCGAGGAGAAGCCTGCCAAGCACAATGAGCTGTCATCGGCGGGGTACTCAGAGTCCTCATTTATCTTACTGCTATTTCATGGTGGTGCGTTGCATTTTTACTACGCTTGGATGTGTCCTCATATAATAAAGTAAAACATCTATTTAGAGGTGCACCGATCCCATATTCAGGATCTTTATCGGCACTGATCCAAACCTATTAGACAGATCGGATATCAGCCATTTGTAACCGATCTATGTCCAATATTTACTTTTTTTAGTTTTCGGTAGCCTGTCAAAAGATAACTCCTATTTTTTGTTAAATCGTTTTATACAAACAATTTCATGACGGCTCTTTCCCATTTTCTATGTTTTTGCGGCATTCAAGCTGAACGCTAACGCTGCCACTCACGATTTGCCACTCAGTGAGTGTGAGTGCAGTGACTTTCGCCTGCTGTGATGTCAAAACCCACGAAATAAACTGCACGCAATCGTGCAAGACAATAAAAGTAATATGAAAAAAGCAATAGATGATCTAGGAGTCACTAGGTTGAGCTGTTTTGCACACACGCTACAGCTTGTGATACACGAGGGGCTGCGATCACAGAGAAGTGTAAGTCACGCTGTTGTCAGTGGGAGAATGACAGAGAAGTGTAAGTCACGCTGTAGCCAGTGGGAGAATGACAGAGAAGTGTAAGTCACGCTGTAGCCAGTGGGAGAATGACAGAGAAGTGTAAGTCACGCTGTTGTCAGTGGGAGAATGACAGAGAAGTGTAAGTCACGCTGTAGCCAGTGGGAGAATGACAGAGAAGTGTAAGTCACGCTGTTGTCAGTGGGAGAATGACAGAGAAGTGTAAGTCACGCTGTAGCCAGTGGGAGAATGACAGAGAAGTGTAAGTCATGCTGTTGTCAGTGGGAGAAACACGGTGGGCATTTTAAGTATTAACCTCTCGTTTATCCTCACTTGGAAGATATTCAAATTACAGAACTACAAATACCTCAAAATGCTTAAAACAACATGTACAAACAAGGTGGAACAGTACGTTATGTATGTTTCTAGTGGCCTAATTACAGAATTTTTTGGCGTACATGTTTTAATTTGTATTTACTAGAGCTTTGGTATGGATCCGGATTGTATCAGCATTGGAAAAATAGAATCGGTGCACCTCCACATCTATTCCTTTAAAAGGGGGACCACGTAAAAGATATTTAATGTGGTGAAATGCAGACAAATTAAGCTGCACCAACACAGGAGGAGTCCTCTTTCCACACCCCAGTGAAGCTCCATAATCAGGTGGCCTAAAGATAATGTTTCATAGGCACTTTTATAGCAGGTCATTTCAAAGTGCAGAATGTGAGCCCACTGAAGACTACAGCCCGCAGCTGCCCAGGCAAAGGAAACATCACTCTCTCCATTTACAGGAATAATCCATAAGATTTACGTGGACTATTATTAATAAATGCAGTAACAATCCTCAAAGAAAAGCAAAAAAACACAACAAACAGCTCCTCTCATCCTGAGAGCCTCCGCCTTGGATCTCATCCTGAGAGCCTCCGCCTTGGATCTCATCCTGAGAGCCTCCGCCTTGGATCTCATCCTGAGAGCCTCCGCCTTGGATCTCATCCTGAGAGCCTCCGCCTTGGATCTCATCCTGAGAGATTGCTCTTTCTTTGGCCTCAAAATGTCCTAATGTTGGCAATACGGAGAACTGTCCAGGTGCCAGTGTGTATGTCTGTGGGGGGGGAATACATGGGGGCCATTGTGAACATGATCTTCCACCAAGGGTCTGCTCTGATGTTCCATTGACTTTTGGCCGTTTGCATCCCAAAGACACGGAATTCCACAGGAATTCCAGCCCAGCCAACACAAAGGCGGCCTTTCAGCATGGGTAATCCCTGCAGAGGAGTGGGGAAAGGGGCTGCCCCCCTCCCCCAGGGAGGGCAGGACTGTGGGCTTGGATTCAAGACTCTCTGAGACAGTTATGCAAAGCTCCCCCCCAAATATTGTGAGACCCAGCAGAGCAGGTTAGGAATTATAGATTTAACCCAAAACTCGCATCAAAATAGCATCATTACAAGGTGGTTTATAGTGAACAGAAAAGGATACTTATGTTTGCCCAGATCTAGACCAACAGCAGGTATGATTCAGGCTTAATGATCCCAAGCTGAGCGACATACTTAAAATGACATTCAATACCTTCTTGCGTTTCCACTATTGTATTTTTTATGCAGGATGTCCCAGGACAGCCGTACCACATTCAGAGCAGAGATCTCAGAGGGAAACTTCCAGCCACCCATTATTCTCCCGGCCGCTTCTCCACGACGGAACTGGGCCGCAGGAAAGCGATTATACAGAAAACTCTTATTTATTGAAAGAGTGAAACTGCAAAGCTAAGAACAGAGCCTTTCCCATCCGACAACCGTTCAGCAGCTGACCACGACTGGAACGAGAAGAGCAAACAGGAAGAAGCGTCCAGTAACCTGAGAGTCCCAGTGTCCCATTTAACTCGTTTTATTTACTCTTTTTGCTTCATAAGCATTTGCTGCATCATACATTTTAAGCGAGAGCTCTGATGCCATCTACTGCTGGCTCAGCTCCCTGACCCCGGGGTCCTCGAAATACACACAGCATTCAGTCAGGTAAAAATATGATAAAACCAGCCACTGCTGCCATCATGGTGGAGCCCTGTGAGATTCAGCCAGCCTGCCAAGTGGGAAACTATCCACCGCCAGCTGGGTGGGGGGACAGTTTATGATAAACTTCATGGCAGGAGGTGGAAAAGAAATGACATCACAGAAAAATGCCACTAGCTACTGAAACACATGGACAACACCTGGCTATAGCCGACTCTTCTCGTTTTCAGTACACAACGTCAAGCAGGCTGAGCCAGTGTCTCCCACTCCCTCACCCCAAGCATCTACCCAGGCTATTACTGGGAGGCGAGACCTTCCCAGCACAAAGACATGCAATAAACACTCACTCACAAGTCCAGCTGGCTTTGTCATTCCAGCCAAAAAGAACTCGAAATGTGGTGACATACGAACCGCAGCATGTCACACACACACTCACATGCTGTGTACAGGCAATCTTACACAGAAAACACGTCTGGCAGGTCATCAAACACACTGACACTGCAGCGTTTTACATCACAGAGGCCGAGTGAACGTGAACTCAGAGACACCGTAGATGCCAAAGCAGTTGCTGCCAGCCCAAGATGACACTCGGGGCAATAATCAAAGCATCACACCCACCGCGTGACACAGTAAATCCTTAATCACTCCAGTACTCTACGTTTATTAAGAGGCAAGAGTGTGGAAAACAGAGGTCTCATTAGCGCAGTTGGCAGTATGAATGTGTTTGCTCATCTCCGCTGAGAGGTTAGAAGTTCATCTGGTCACAGATAAGATCTTCATTTCCTGTCAGCTCCTTAAAAGCAGCTTTGTTGGGGGCTTACATGGGCCCCCGCTGGACCAATGACAAGCTCCCTCTCAAGCCATAACATCACAGCTCACAGAAGGGCACTTTCTCCACTTATACAGAACTATCTTTCCTTGCTAGGAGTCAGCATAAATACCTTTCACAGAGGTACCATGACAAGACCTCTCCAAGATCCTGATCCCAGCAATTCAATCACCTCCCAGTGACTGTGGAGATGTGTGTACAAGGTGGAGAACAATGACGCATAGGATGACGGGGCAGCATTTATGTTATGTCTGAGACTCATAAGCCGCAGCCTGTTCGAATTACCTGGAGGGAAAAAGAACTCAGTACTGCAAAACGATACGTGTAAAATAGATATCTGCCTGCTTTACTTACGGTATCGCTTTGCCACCCTCAGACAGGTGTACACACTTTTTTTGGAGGGGGCGACAGTTCCTCAGAGTACAATTACTAGTCCTGGTAGAGTACTTGATATGCACAATTTCCAGCTCTCTTTAAATGCTAACAACCTCGCTGCCGAGAGAGGAGGATAAATTAGGTCGACCAGGGAAAGCATTAAGTCAGGCGTTTAATTTCTTGAGTCCTCTGTAAATCAGTGTACAGCCACCGGGCAACAATTTTAGAGCGGGTCATGCACTGCACATACTAGACACTCAGCTCTGTATCACTTGGGTTTCGCGAAAAATTACTAAATCTATCCAAGACCCGAGTCCATCTAAAATAAGATGCAAATAAACAAAAACTGATACGATAGAGCTGAAGAACACATTATTCTGCGCATAATATTTGTAGCACACAGGTGACCAAATCATGAATCCAACCAGTGTGCAAAAAAATACACAAGGAAAAAAGTAAGGCACATATTACCTGTACGCGACTTTCCCGGTAGTCTAACAGTTAAAGCCCAGTTAAATCAGCCGGCGTTTTTTCCTAAGACAAGCCGTAACTCCTCTTCAAACTGAGTACGTAACGAGGATCGACGGGGTCTTTCTGACAGGAGAATTGTATCCGATCACGATCGCGAAACAAAAATGCCACGATGAAGGAACAAAACAAAGCGAACCCGGCGATAACGGCGCTGTCCGACGCTCTTTACTGCAGCGAGGCCGTCCTCCGCCTCCCGGCCAAAACGATTCCTGTTTTAAAAGAAAAAAACCACGTGTCCAACTGGAAACTTCACCAGGCATTCAAGCACCGTATTTTGTGGTCCAAAAACTCAAATAACAATGGTGCCAATGGGAATTATTGTCCATCTACAGCAGCATAATAGAAAAGGCACGCTGTTCTTATCAAACTTCCGAGGCACAGAGACGTCCGGGAGGGCTGCCGCCTCACAGAGCCAATCCTGCTTGGGCGGCAGCTGTGCTTTACAGTATTTTGTGCGCCCCATAGGCTATAGGCGTACATTTATTCGGTTCCGAGCCATTCTATTTCTACGGCTCTTGCAGTATTAAAATCCCGGGGAAGGTCAAAAAACGCTCCCGTCGCTCATCGGTGTGCTGTTCAGTCCAAAACTTATGGTGAAAGGAGAATAAAACAATTGATTAACAGCAGTTTGTTGGTCTTTCTGTACCAGAAAGCATTTCCCTCTTCTCTTTGTGTATGTGTATAGCCCACGCGTTTGTCTAAAACTGCTTATTCTCATAATTTCTAGACTCCTGTGGTTATTCTTCACAATAGAAAAAGTGTATGCGTGCGTGCCTGTATACGTGTATCTGTGTGTGTGTGCGCGTGTGTACGTCTTTCTCTCTGTGTGTTTGTGTGTGTATACGTGTATCTGTCTCTCTGTGTGTGTATGTGTGTATCTGTGTGTATACGTGTATCTGTGTGTGTGTGTATATGTGTATCTGTGTGTGTGTCTCTGTGTGTGTGTGTATATGCGTGCGTGTATACGTGTATCTGTCTGTGTTTGTGTGTGCGTGTATATGTGTATCTGTGTGTGTGTGTATGTATACGTTTCCCGTAAGGGAAAACTCAATTTTATAAAAATCGGTAACTGCTATGAAAAAACTAGAAATGAAAAAACTCTTGTATTTTGCTTGGTTACTTATGGTTATGGTTAGGGCAGGGTGGGGGTTAAGGTTGTCATAGTTAGCATTAGCATTTTTCCCATAGAAGTGAATGAGCGGGTCCCATAAGGATAGGTATACCCTACGTGTGTGTGTCTGTGTGTATGTGGGGGGGGGGCTTCCAAAGCCGCCAGTGCCACAGCAAAATAAGACTGGAAACAATCTCGACTACAATGTACATTTAAACACGGTGGACGGTTTTAAACTGAACACCAGAGCGACAGATTGGAATTCAGGGAGCTGCTTTTGAGTCAGCACTCTCTGGTAAACACATAGGTTAATAGCCTTTGAAAACTAAAATACACTATATAGGTTTAATTCATTATTATTTAATAAGACTTAAGAACATGGGGCAACAGAAGAATGCACATTTTAGTCCATATTCAACAATGTTTTCGTCAAAAATACAGCTTAACACTGACAGGGCATCTAGATAACCAGAATAATATAAAGACAACGTTACCCAAATTTCTTCTGTAGTCCAAGATGTCATATTCAAATGTGGGTGTGATGATCACGAGGGAAAGACATCCAGATTAATGAAGTATGAGATGTTGCGACGACAATTTGACTGGCCCCTTGGGGAGATGGCAGGCTTCTCTGACTCTGAGAAATTACCTTTGTCTTGGCAGAGAACGTCACTGTAGCTTCATTTTCCAAGGAGAGACGTAAACGTTCAACATACGCTGTTATATGGGTGAAAAAACGCTTTGGACGGCATAAAATTTAGCTGCTGCTCTCCTTTCATCCTTAATGAAAAGCATGTTTCTAGTTACCCCCACCTGGCAAAGCTACATTTCTGTTCTTGTCAGATGTGCAGGGGCTCTGGGATCCTGACAAAGAGGAAATGTCTAGGGAGCGACTTATAGAAGTGGGTCATGGAAGAGGACTGCTTCGTGCCGAACTTAACTAGTCAAATCAGAGGCCTTAAAGGACAGGTTGGCTGACCTGCACCTTGTGATCTAGGCTCTTTTGGAAATAATGCCAATTAGTGATACTGGAGCCCCGGAGACTTACATCTGGGCCATCTTCTCCCCCTAGTGTGTGGTTCCAACGCTCGTTATACTCCCAGATAAGTTTTGACTGCTGGACTTGCAAATCATTTCAGATTTAACAAAAGTTTCGCATTGATGCTACTGACACAATGGTATTGCTCTGCTCTCCATTTTGCAGTCGAATGAGGAAATTTGTATATTAACTAGAAAGGGCATTTCCTGAGGAAAATGTGTAAATGCCTGTGTGCATAAAAGTAGAAAGACACTGAGAATGATAAGATGGAGGAATTATAAATATTTGTGCTTAATTTAAGCAGTTGAGTGCTTGTTTAGTGCTTTTAATTAGCTGTTGAGTCTATATGCAAAGTTTGATTGTTGTAGCTTTTAAACCATGAGACTAATAAAATCAATAGATTTATGTGGAAGGATAGAGGGGTGAATGAAAGAATAAAAGGGTGAAATAGATGATAGTAGGGAGGTTAGCATTAATGCTACCACGGACATTAACATTAGGATTATCAGTAATGCTAACGTAAACATTCGTAATAGCATAAGCATAAACAATGATACTGTAAGCTTTAGCATTAACACTAGCAAATAACATGAACATTACCACTAATGCTAACTATTACACCACCATTACCGACCAGTGGACCACCACTGGACTATCGTTACACCACTATTACTGACGAGTGGACCACCATTGAACTACTGTTACACCACCATTACTGACCATTGGACCACTGTACACTGATTGTCTTCAGTAAGTCCATCCTCCCATTTTCTGAAAATGCTTGTCCTCTTCAGTGTTGTGGGGGGTCCGGAGCCGATCCCGGAGGCTACGGGCACAAGGCAGAGAATTCTGGATGGGGTTCTAACTCCAACACAGACCATTCACACACACATGCACACCTACAGGCAATTTAGTAACTCCATTTAACTTCATCATACTTTTGGACTGTGGGGGGAGACCATGCAAACTCCACACACAGGGAGGTTTGGGTGTTTTATGTTGAAGATTAACTGAATGAAAGCAGTTTCTATGGGGAAGTCTAAGGGAAAAAAATTGAGATAGAGGGATGCAGATGGAATATCAAAAAGAAAAATACAAACAGATTTCTCCTTAATGGGTGGAATGGAGTTTCTAGGTAAAGATCTGTAGGAGAAGAAAGGGTTTGAAAATCACAGGAATAATAAAAAATAAATACATCTAGAATAACAATATGCAATTAAGAAAAGTTTATTTAGGAAAATATTGCTTGAAAAACTAATATTTGGTTCTTGACCTATAGGCCAAGTCATGTTACTGCTTCCCTCATGTAGAAATGAAAAATCTAAAGGCACTGGTCAGGCTGACGTGAACCATGGGCAATAATTCTGGACCTGGTTGGGGTCAGATATCTGTCATTTTTGTTCCACTTAATAAATAAAAGCTATTGATTATAGTCTTAAATTAATTTAGATGTAGTGGGTTAGGACCTGCATAATGTTAACGCAATGAGAATACACTACACAGATCACCGCGTCCTGCTTGCATTTGCTTAGAAAAATATTTCACAAATAATGAAGCTCCACAATGTTGAGGGGGGTGGAGAGAGACTTGCAGAAGCTTGATGGATGATGGACAGTCAGGGAGCCACAACTATTTGAAATTCTTTCGGCACTTTGACCTTCTTCAGCTTCCACATGCTGATGTATCCGGGTCATGTTCCATAGCAATGAAGGTCAATGACAAAGTGAGGCTCAAGGCACCCCCCAGTGGCCATTTATGATGAAACAAGAAGAATAAGTACTTTTGCAGGGCAATCTGGTTTGTTAAAATCCACACAGGCCTCCTTTTGCAAAACGCAAAAACAATAACCACTACCTTTCACTCTTTAGGTGGGGAGTGGGGCTTTAAAGGATCTTTTGCAAAAAGCATTATTTCAATTACTACTTTTTAGTATTTAACTTATGGGGACAGTGCATACTTTTTTTGACATAAAAAGACAACTAAAAAGTGGTTCAGCGAAACAAGCACATCACACTCAAGTTCAATTAAAGAACATTGCAGGTTTAATTAATTTTCTTTTCATTGTTACATTTTTTTAACCTCCACCCTGTCCCACAACACACACATACTGGTTTAGTTTCCCATGCCATCTCCCATGTAGGGTTGCAGTTATGACTAAAATATGTCATTACTTTCAACAAAGCGAATGGGTCAGGACTCCAAATTGAAATTTACTGCCAAAGGTATAACTGTGGGTAAGACAGCAGGGGCATTAATCCTTCAATTAAGCCAACCAGAGTTATTGTTTCTCTATGTTCTCTCTCATCTAGTTGAGACCTCAGATCAGATCTCGCAGTTGTATTGAAATTGCTGCACTTACATTGTGGGAAGTGCTGGTTTGATAGACCCAGCTACTGGCTCTCCCTCCCTGGCCTGTTTTTCTCAGTCATCATGGTGTAGAGACCCATGGCGCTCTGGCCAAAAGGGGAAGCAAAACAACTGGCCGTGAAGTTGCATCTTGCTTCAACAGACTTATATGTGGACATAAACAATTGATTGTTATGTCCCTGAAAAAAAGGAAAGCGGCTTATCAATTGTCCTCTTCAGCTTCAGTTGGTCCTACCCAGGCCAACAGTGCCCCCCAGAGGAGAATCACCACTGTGCAGCCCAATCATAAGCATTAATATTCATCAGTTCCATAAGATCCTAACTGAATCATGTTTGGCACCAGGAAAATCCAACATGCAGATTGTTGCATACAGCTCACTGCTAGCCTTCAACAATCACATTCACACACAGGACAAGAGATCCAACCCAACACAGAGCTGTTCAGCTGAAGTGACACAATGGCTGATTTCAGAACAGTGGTTTGTACACCACATGGGACCTCATGGGCAAAAAAGTTCCCAAAAGCAAAAATTAACCAAATGAATGGAAAAAAGTTTTACACTCAACATCTGAAACATCTAAGTCATTGACATATGTGATACATTAACGCTAATATTACATAACGCTTTCCATTAACTATAAGATCACAATGCCTTAATGCAGTCGTAGAACACTCACTGCACCTTCATAATGCATTCATAGAACATTCACAAGCATCATGTAAGTATGCCTTAAATGTTCTAACATGTAACAATATATTAGTAAACATGATAAACAATCATAATGGTGCTCATGAATGCTCTATGAATGCATTATGAAGGTGCATCGAGCATTTTATGAACACATAATGAATTCATTATGAAGGTACGGTTAATGTAAAGCAATACCAGATATTACAATACACCGGCTCAGGAGAACCCAGCATAGAGGTTTACCTCAGGGGGCATCAATGACAACACAGTCATTTAATTTAAAACCCAAAAACGAGCAACAGGAGTATAATGTGATTTATCAGCACTCATTTGACACAGTCTGTCAGTTAATGAAGAGACACAAAAGCTGAAGGAGACAGTTCTGGGTGGCTGCAGACAAGCGTCCCGCGATGGCCCGGGGATGCGGGCCTGGCCGGCCACTGGTACCCGCCCCGCGGCATGGGGTCCCGGACACAGCCCAAGCGACGGGACCAGGACAGGAGAGGACAGGCATTTCTGCTGGGTCCCGACGGATTCGGAAAACCAGAGCAGGAAGGATGATGATGGAGCGCCTTCCGGGGAGAAAGGCAGAACAAAACAATAGGGGTACTATGATAGTGGGCTGCTGTCGCTACAGGATAAGTGCGGACAGAGGTGCAGGGAGCTGCCTTGCGTGGCCCCTTGGATTCACCCTCCCCTGATGCGGCAGTTCGCTCCAGGGCTGCTCCTCTACACCATCTGTACGGGTATCATTTTTCAATATAATTTCGTCTTATAAATGTATAAATACACAAACAGTACGCCGACGTGAAAAGGGCTTCAGAAGGCTTCTGTCCCGCTGACATACTGTCAGTCAATCAGTCTCCATCTCTCTCAGCAGGATCTCTCTCGCTCTGTCAGTCCACATCCCTACAGGATCTCATATTTGTCCACCACCAAAGCCGTCTCTGAGGAGAACCTGACGGGACTGTCTCCGTCCACCTGAGACACTTTCATGACCTGAAATAAAATGGGAGGAGACATTAACGCTAATAACAGGAAATCTGGCAAACAAAATCAGTCATTCTAAGGTGACCATGTTATGAGTGTAGGTCACCGATGAGAGACACAGAAATATAGGCAGCCAGCGGCAGGGGAGGGACACCTGCCTGTATGTCACAGAAGGTGCGCTTGGAGACGAAGGAGACTGTTACGGGGAAGAAGTCGCTGGGCCGTCCAGCTACGCTGAATTCCAGGCTGCCAGTTTTATTGTTGCTGTCGACAACAGGCAGACACCACTCCAACATGTTGCGGCGACTGTCGTGCCGGTACTCGCCGTCCAAGTCCCCAATCACAGGCGCTCCCACTCCTGACCTGCAGGGGGCGAACCACAAACGAAACATCTGACGTTCTTACACACACCGACAGCAGAGGAGCCCTATGTGGACGTAGCTGGGAGATTCCAACTGGCAGTTTACTCACGGGACAGGGATGGTGATAACGACGTCGTTGAGTTCAAACCCATCTTCCTGCAGCTCGTATTCAATGTTTACATCACAGCCATCACCAGTCTCGGAAGGCCAGCAGTTTACTAGAGAGAGAGAGAGAGAGCGAGAGAGAGAATAACCTGGAGGAGACAGGAAGACCAGCCTGACCAGTGTTACCATCACACTGTGCCCTGCCGCTAATCAATCCCAGTCTAATTTTAAGAGGAATTCATTTAGAATTTACCAGCTTAGGAGAGATAAGCTCAGGGCCTATTAGGAAGACTCATATTTACGTTTAGCTGGGCTGAAAAGCTTCCAGAGGCTAAGTTTAAGCTAAAGTATAAACGGACCAAATACTCCACAGATAAGCACTGGTGAAGGATTAACATGGAAGCTGCGCTTCATTAACTCGGACAGTGTCTTTGGTCTTTAATCTACACAGCAGGCATGCAAGTCAGCCCCCCAAAGGCAGTGCGACCACGACTGCGATCCAGGACACAACGGGCAGGGGGCACGCACTGGTGAGCGGCACCAGCGCCGCCTCTGTGCTCTGCAGCCTCCACTTCAGCACCCCCACATCACTGTTCAGCGGAAACGACTTTTCTGGGTTCTTCAGGCCGATCAGCGAGTCTGCTGTGAAGAGCTTCTTGTCCACGTTGGGGTGGGTCTGTCAGTGGAGGGAGTTTGGCTTTAGATAAAACCTCCAAAATTGTAAAGACCTAAAGGAGCTTAACTCATGCAGGGGTGCTGATCTGTGAGGCCACGCAGGGGACCCCTGGTCTTTACACTGTCCCCTTTTTAATAACAGGAGCCGTCCAATGAGGCAGACCCTCATCTCCGTGGTAGGACTGTAACCCACCTGTAGCTGAACCCCTTTCTTGTCATTGTTGATAACGTGAAGCCGGATTCGCCCATTCTTCTCATCTGACACCCTGAGGATCACCATACCCAAGACCTCCATGTTCTGGAGGCCGCCATCCCGCCCGCAGGTAAGGGATATCTTCTCCTCGATCTTCAGGTGTACGCTGTGGACGTGCCACAACACAAGAACACACACATGGGAAGGTGGCAGAAAGGCCCTGCTTCTGGCTACTACAGTGTGGTAACTCATGCATAAAGACCAAGCAGGGGACGTTAGAGTAAGGCCACCACGTAGCACGGAAGCCACAAACTGCTACAGGAGTTTGGTACCTTCACAGGCAACAGCAAGTAAAAGCTTGTTTCAGCCCAGAATATTTACCAATATCAGGATCAAAACCACAAAGAGAAGTACAATTAAACAGGCCTGCGCAAACCGTACCCCACTATCGGCCATAAAAGGCTGCCCTCCATACCTCTCTACATTAACAGGCGGTGCCAGGGCCTTAGACGCCTCTGGTCTCTTCCCAGTGCTGGGCAGGATGATGTTCTCGCCCTCCAGTTTCAGCTTGTCCACAAAGTTGTCCACCTCCTTGCCCTTGGCACCCAGCTTCAGAGCCTTACTTGGGCCACTTGGCCTGTGGGAGGAATCATTCAGGGGAATAAGCACCATGGCACCATGGTTAAATAGCTAAAGTACAGCTAAAGTACAAAATCACAGTTAATATTGAAATTAGTCAACCGTGTGAACTGCATAACTGTAAATAAAATTAAAGAAATTATAGAAAAACAAAATTTAAGAGAGGCAGAGCAGCAAAGAGCTACGCGCAGCTTATACCTGATGGGAGCAGGCACCACCTTGGGCTTTTCCGGCTCTACAAGCACATCCGAAATGATGGACGAGGAGCCTCCGCTCACGCCGGAGCTGCCAAAGCCACCGAAGCCGGGCGCCTTCTTTCCAGAACGTTCTGCATCGCGACGGGCTTGCTGCAGCTCTTTGGCCTTCCGTCGCATTTCAGCTTTCGCCTCACGCTCCTGGGTCTGAGATACAACACCGAGGGGTGCCGATGACTACAACGCAGGTTCTCGACCTTACTCACGTGTGTTTTGATCTGAGGGGGGTCCTCACCTCTCTGACAGCTCGGAAGACCTTCTCCTCATGCGAGTCCATCTCGGTGAAGGTGCGGATCTGGGCCAGGTTGACGTTCTCCCGGTATCCCAGCGCAACAATCTCGTCAAAGGCGAAGATTAGGTCAAAGCAGTGCTCTGAGATCTCGCTCTCCTCCAACACTCGGCAGTACTCTGGAATCTGTGACGGTGGATTCACACAGTACTTTAGACTGATCCAATCACATCCCACACGGTAAGAACTCAGCCTGAATGCTACAACTACAACCTTCCCACTTAACTCTACACTCAAACCAGAACCACACTTCAAATCCCAACCCAATAACTGCACCCCAAATCTCCACCTACATTCAAACAGTTTATATGCATTTATCACACATCATGCACACAAAGAAAAAAAATCCTTTTAACTTCCACTCTTAGTGATAATAACTGTCTTGCCAATCTCCATAATAAAACTGACTTGACTAAAGTGAGCTTGCCATGGTGACCGATGTGGAGATGGATATCAGCCATACCACTCTAGAGAAGAGTCTCAGGGTCTCCAAGTCTTCCAGAATGTTGCTGTTTTTGGTGGTGATGAGCACCATGTAGAGCTTCTCCAGCGGCTGGTAGACGTAGCGTACGCTCTCAGTCTCCACGAAGGTGTGCTGCTTGCCCGTGTTCATCAGCTTGGGGAAGGCGGCCAGCAAACCCTCGATGCGCGTTCGAGTCATCTCCACGAACTGGCGCGACACGATGGCTTTGCCGGCCTTGGTGCACACCGCTGCGGCCAGAAGTACCTGCGAAGATCAGGAAGCCAATCACTGGGACAGCCATGCTGCTCCAGCGGGACCTAAGCAAGTTTCACTCGGATTGATTTCAAAGGTACAACAAACGGAATAGTTTCCATTGCTACAAGATTACAGCAAGTGAAAGGAACCATAACAACCACTACTGCACACCAAACACCACGAATTAACTTCTGCAGCTTAATACTTTAGTGCATTCGTACATTATTCTGACACGAAAGCATTAGCATTGACATGGGGGCCAGCTACGGCAGATGCTAGCTTCGCTATTTTTAACGACTTTCTAGGCAGTTCCCAGTTCGCCATCACTCACCATTTTGGTCTCCTATGGAGTTTTGCGTGATTAAGTCGCTGGCTGGCTCGCTTTCGTCGGCGATCGAGTCCTTTTTGACCGCGTATACCGTGAGATGATCGGTGAATCGTCCCCCGATCCGCCGCCGTCCTCCTACAGCTTCAATATGGCAGCGGCGTAAAGCCACGTCTCCAACCGGAAAAGCCGTCAGCAGCGGGGCAAGCAGGAGATGGGAGGCGGGGCTGAGTTCTGTGCGGAGAACAATAAAGCGAACGAACAATGGGGAAAAGGAAAAGAAAAGGAAAAGGGCTATAAGCAACAGGTTTATCATGCGTGTCCAGCAGCTGCAGCATAAACGCACTCGAAATCAGAATGTCCAGGGGACTATGTCTAGCTCCAAAACAAATGCAAAAAATAAATGTCTGGGTGTAACTGGTATCCCTACTTTCCAAGGTGGAAGGACTCATAGTAACAAGCGGACTATTTAGCATGAAGGTCTCAGGTTCCAAACCCAGGAGGATCAGCTGTACTTATAGGCAACTAACACCAGTTTTTCCAGTAAACTATGCGGGTTTATATTCGAGTTGAAATGTAAAACTGCATTTACTAAATAAAACTACGTCTGAGGCCAACATGGGTGGTCATACATTCAAATCATTACAATAAAATTGTTTTGAGTATCGTGTAATATTTTTACCCATTACCTAAACCTTACAGAACCGACTCTGAATAAGCATTTAGATTTTATATACAATCAGCCAGTAGCTTTCTAAGGCTGACTAACAGCGTACTGAAACTTACTTACGGAAAACACACATTCGTTGACATCTACATCCTCGCATGCGTAGATTGCTTTTCCTTGCAAGTTAACGGAAGTGACTCCGTGGAGGTCGGCGGTGCGCTCATTCGGCTGCTCTGTCCTCCGTACGCATAAAGAAGATGAATTAACCATCATCTGTTCGTGGCACACAGGCCCGGATCGTCTCAGTGATATAGAACAGCTTTCCTGTTTTATTGCTATCCCTTTGAAAACGCGCTGAAATGTCAGAAGACGGGAATACGAAGGTGGGTCCACTGTGGGCGCCTCGTAACATTTGAACTGTCGCCTGGAACTGGTCCAAGGCCTGATTGGCTTTTTTCAAGTCAATCTTTATTGGCCGGTGCTACGATTGGTGTAGAGAGACATGTGGGCGGATAATAAGGTCATATCTTGGAAACTTGGAAATCTCAGCCTGCTAGTCAAGTGTGATGTGCACTATGTTACATTCATAACATTGATAGCTGATATTTGTGTCTACCTTTTGTATTCTTAACCTACGTTAAATACGCACATATATATAGTTATATATACACACACAATTATATATTATTATGTACAATTATATATATATATACAATTATGTTGTGCACGTATGTGTAATCATGCGTTCTATCTGCAAATCGGATTATTTTACCCCGTTCTTCTAATGGCGGGAATGGAAACCAGTCAAACCCAGCCTCCTTACATTAAAGTATTTCTATTCATTTAGGGCATCGTTCAGATATGTTTTATTGATTCTGAATTTAGAACTAGAATGTCTTTGTGAAAAATGTGGAAGCCATATACTTGATATAAAGGTATGCGTGCAATAAGTAAATTCTGGTGTAACCCACATCTCGCTGTTTTTCAAGTCTTGCTATCACGCACTTGAGCAATGTTCTTAACCAGAACTTTTTTCAGCAAAACGTCAAGCTGTATACGATGAGTTTGATCTAGTAAATGTTAAAAACTATTAATATTCAGGTTGATAACATAAGGATGTTATGATGAATTACAGTTTAATCAGTAGAAATAACAAGGCGAAGTCCATTGACTTAAACCCTCGAGGAGCCTACCAATCAAAAGGGACTCTAGGGAGTTACCACGATTAATAGATGATTAAAATGTTTGGGCTATACTGTAAAATTATTTTGTCAAAATGAATTACTGTTATTGTAAGATGATACCTAAAAGATTAGAAGAAATACTTTAATGATCTGCAAAAATATTAGACCTGTTGTTGGAGTGCAGCAGCCATTGAAAATAAGGTTTTTCGTCTAAGGTTTCTTTCTTTCTTTTTTTTTTTTTTTACCGAACTCTGCTGAGATTAGCGGAGTTAAACCTCAGTGTTAATAAACGTATCTTAAATAAATATTTTGACACGTGTTACGATACCGCTTGAGCTTTCTCATATCTGAGTTTTGGACACACAGGTATGTGTAGCAAACAAATATAAATGAGATTATTATGGGAAGGAGCCCACCGCCAGCACAGGCTTCCAGACCCCATAGCGAGGTAAAAGCTGCCCCACCCGGACCTCCCCAACGGAATGGGCAACTCCTTACTTATCAGCTGGGGCCAGCATAGCGGCGGGGGAGGCTGTGATGAGGCTTAACAAAAAGCTGTGTTTTAACGAAACATCCAGAGCAGTCTGTAGACACATATAGTGACAGTTGCAGCCTAGCAAGAGCAAAACTGTTGTTGAAATGCCGAGTAACCTACAGGGAACAATGGAAGATGGACCATATAAGTACATAAGGGTAAGGCTCTCAGTTGAATGTGTTTGTTAGGCCTATTGTATTCTTATACTTTATAACTGTTTGTTATAAGAATATTCTCTCATACCTAATGTACACCAAACTTTTATGTGGGTAACTCAAGTATAGCTGTGTACAAGGTAGCGAATTGCAGATTGAGTCTGTCAGGGGGAAAGCAGGGGGCCCATGTTTCTGAAATATTATTTCATCTTTACAGGAGGGGAATGGAAAAATCAGTCAGATCATTCGGATCGGAACCCGAAAGAGTCAGGTTGGTGTCAATTTATTATGAAACCAAAAGTACAAGTTCTATTTTGAATTGCATTGGTTGGTAACGGATTGTGGTATGCATGGGATTTGGCTATTGATGTGAAATATAACAAAATGTAGGGTAATTTTTCTTAAGTGCCAATTGAAAATTTGAAGGAAACTTTGCTGTAGGCCTAGTCGGAATGATATTTTGAATCTTTTTTATTCTTACACTTTTCTGTAGTTTCGTAATGTTCACCGTTTTCATTAACTGTGAATAGCGACCATATATTTGATATTTATGTTTATTATATTTACTTTATCCGAAAATACATTGATTGTTCTTTGAAACCAGAACGCATTTTCCTTGGTTGGTGAATTTACTATATTTGCCTACATAAATTATGAAGAGTGTAGGTTTCCAGCTGGGCGCGGTGGAGCCCAGGCGATCCCCGATCAGATAAGGGTTTGGGCGCTGGGCAGCAGCCCTTTCGCCACAGCACAAGCAGATCAAACGGTGCTTTCTGTAGGCTACCTGTGCGTACTTTGCAGTACTTTGCTGTACTCCTTGTACTTTGCTGAATGGCAAATGCTTTCGGTTCCTCCTGCTATTTTGCTCATCTTGCCGTTTTGTTAAGAAAATACAAAATAGTAATCAAACTGTTTTACACGATTAATGAAATCTGTGATACAGATAACGTAATTAAAAGTCAAACTTTAATGGCATTTCAAAATATGCAAGCATGTGATAAAATGAAATAGCGTGTCTTAAAAAGACTTTAAAAACGACTTTACAACATGACACACACAACAGTAATGAATGAATAAATACATATGGTTTAAAAATCCAGAAATGTGTGTAATCTCTTCCATATTTGGTTGTTCTTCCCCTAAACTGAGTGTTTTTGTGTCCTTGGCAATATATGGTAGCTTGCTCGGATCCAGACCGACAGCGTGGCAGACAGGCTGAGGAAGCTTTACCCTGATGTCCACCTTGAAGTCGGTGAGAGACGTAGAATTCTGGGCGCAGCTCGGAAAGGAACCAGCAGGCTGAGAAGCAGGGAAAATGTGATTGATGTTTCAATAGTGAAATAACAGATCAGTGATGTTTCTGCTGTTGGACCGAGCAGTCTCAGGGAACACCTCCCTTTCTGTCTTACTCAGTAGGATGAAGTGTTTCAGAAGGGGGGTTGGTGCTAAGCCCACCATAGACCCCCAGCCTTTGTGTGTGTAACTGCTGAAGGACACCCCTTCCGACTAAAGCCACTTCATTCACATTTACACATCAGGTTGTCTCCATCAGGGTGGGATATTAATCAGTTGGTTTTAGAAGTTGGATGTGTGTTTAAATGTCAGTTTAGGCCTAGATTTTATTTTTTTTGTAAATGTGATATTTTCTCTTTGTAGTTGCCATGTCAACAACTGGAGATAAAATCTTGGACACAGCATTATCAAAAGTGAGTGTCTGTTTCCAAGGTCTGCTAAATTACAACTGAACCATGCTTACTATAGTATGCTTCTTATATATTGATATTTGAGGGAAATGTGTTGTGTTCCACATTAGAAGCATCATTTAGGATAGTGCTGGTCACATGTGCTTCATTTATTGATGGGAGCATTTGTTTGTGATGTGGATGTTTTAGATTGGAGAAAAGAGTCTTTTCACGAAAGAACTGGAATACGCCCTGGAGAAGAATGAGTAAGTATTCAGTCATCTTCACTATGATTTTACATATACAGCTCTGGAATAAATTAAGAAACCACTATATTTAAAAAAATCTGCATGGTTAAATCCTGGTTTAATCATGGTTCTGCTGGCAGAAGGCTACACTGAGTGGCAGGCTGCTTCAAGGCTCAAAGTTTCTAAGACAGCAGTACAGAAGAACAAAGAGAAGCAGGAGATGCTGGCAGTGACCAAAAACCAGCCAGTCACTGCCACGATAGTTAGGAAAGCCAGGACTCTTAGAAGCCATTAAAGATCCAAAAAGCCAGGAAGAAGCCCTGCATCAGTGAGAAGCAGGGAAGAGCCAGGCTGCATAAACTGAGAAATAAGTGAAACTAAAAATGCTGCTGTGATCTCTTAAAATTCTCCAGAGCTGAATACACACAGAGCCTCCTCCCTTAACGACCTACCTGTCTAACAACCGCCCAGGTTCATGACCAGCTCTCCGACCAGTCGGTGTTGTACACTGAGCGAGAACTTTGGTCGTGGTCCCGGCAGTACGTCGTTTCAGCGTCAAGCTTCCCATCTCAAGTCACCATTTCTCAGTCTCAGTCTTGTTCCTGCAGTCGTTCAGTATTCACTACAATAGCGTTCACAATCTCCAAGATTACAAATGTGTCTGTGAGACATATTTTTTAAAAATAAAGGGATAAAGTAATAATTCTTGTTATAAAACCAATATATTTCCAGTATTTTTACGGAATTGAGCAAGCACCCAAGACTTTTTGTGAGCACTGTATTACGATCACAATCTGGGCCTATAAATGTTAGTATCCTATAAAATGTATTGGTGCAAGTGAATACTATGTCTTTGATATTGAAATTTTTATTGAAATGCATCTTGCCTCACTCCTGTTAGCTGTGCCTGTGACTGCGGTATCTGTGTTTCTTGCAGTCACTGTTAAACTTTTCAATACCAATAATTTTGCATTTTTAATAATGGGTGCAAAGTGCCAACAGGGACATCATTTAGGGGCATAATATAGGCTGCATATTATAGAAAGGTCTAGATAGGAACTGACGAAGCAATTTGACATACAAAGTGTACAGCACAGTCGGGTTTGGCGTCATGGGGGGCGGGGGGATCCCTCCAAATGAGCCAATTTTCCCACCCCTCCAAGTGCCACCCATCTTGTAGGCCTATTATGTTTCAATTTTATTTTTTAGTAAAGGCATTTATCCTAAAATGAATAAGCTGATCTGCTGATCCTTCCCGGGAGTACAGCCATGGATATCACCTGCTTATCCAACACTCCACTGCCCCCCCTCCCCAATTAACAACGTTTACCCTCACATAGGGCTGAGCTGTATATTTAATTTTTACAGTATATTGATATATTTTCAAAATGAGATATTGGTGACACAATACTATTTGTATCAACATACTTTCATTGTGTGTTAAAATTAGGGCTCTTAAGGATTTTGAATCAACATAGTTTGCACCCAGGAAGGGAATACTATGCGAGGTGTTTGGTCGTCACATTGCACAGAATCCTAGAATCCACAGCTAAAATCACAATGTTCTGTTAGTGGCATCTCATAGGGAAGCTGATGGAGGGAAAGATCAGAAATTGGTACATGGTTTATTTTCTTTTAAAACATTGATAAATGTGAAGGGGTGACTGTACATATCCTTGAGAGGTTTTTGGATGAAGTGGCTGATGTTGGCTCTATGTGCCCCCCACAGGGTAGACCTGGTAGTGCACTCTCTGAAGGACCTGCCCACTGTGCTGCCGCTGGGATTCACCATAGGAGCTGTGCTGGAGTGAGTGTTCAGGCCAAGTAGCCGCTGTGCTAAGCCTCAGAGCAGCTTTTGCCCCCTTATAAAACCTTCAGACAGCTTCCTGCCTTCACACACCATCAGCTCTTTGTATTTTCTTATAGTATCTTCGCTGAAATGGGGGGGGGGGGGGCGGGCGGGCCATGTCTCAGACAGACCAGGGAACGCTGCTTTCCCTGCAAGTTTTAACCAAGAATGATTGGATGGATGCGTGTGACTGGACACCCTTGATCTAAATTAAGATGTTAGAATCAGGTTGTTTATTTATTTTACACTTGACAATAGCTTTGTGACCTGAAGACATTCCTGCATGCTGCTCTTTTTTGTTGTATTTTTCTGTAGAAGGGAAATCCCTTATGATGCGGTGGTGTTGCATCCGAAAAACGCAGGGAAGTCCCTCGACACTCTACCAGACAGGAGGTTTGTCAACTTACCCCTGGAGGACTAATGGGGTCTGTTGTCCATTTGAAAGTGAGACTTCTGGAGTCCCCAGTGAAGCAGTGGGCCTCCACACTATCTGCCCTTTTGAAGCCGGACCTTGTTTTTAGTTGGCTGGAGAGGTAGAGCTAACTGGCTTTGCTCCACTGAAGGGTGAGAGTGATTCGGGCAGGGCCTGTGAGCCAGTGACTGCCACTGTTAAGGGGATGACACCGCAGCTTCTCCAATCAGCACTCAGCCCGCCCACTCAGGGTACATGGATTGGCAGTAATGAAAGCCAGCTGGCAATAAATGGCAGAAGGCCTGTTGGCTGCCTCCTGGGAGCTGCTGAGGAGCGACGCCACCTTAAAAAAATAAGTGCTAGAGAAAAACTGAACATTTTAAGTGGTCGTCTATAATTGAAAATAACATACAACTTCTACAACCGTATATCTCCATGACTGTTTAATAGGAAAGAACAGGAGTGGTGAGTTACGCCCGGCCCTTCTTCAGTAGGTAACCATGGCATTTTTACAGTGTCATCGGGACCAGTTCACTTCGCCGAGCAGCCCAGCTGAAGAAAAGGTTCCCCCAGCTGGAGTTCAAAGACATTGTATCCTATTCAATGCTGTTTCCAGGGGTCTGTTCTGCCCCTCAACACTTAAAACTTCAGCTTGACATCCTCCAAGTGCCAGGTGCACTTAACATTGTTCTGATATGATCCTTATTTGGATCTGCTTGGTCCCCATGTATTCCTCAAGATACTGGTTTTTCAGAGTGCAGATGAGCCCAGTTGATGCTTTCAGTACGTTTTAATGTCAGTCTAAATAGCATGTTGAGGAATGAGGGCATCCGTTGAGTATCAGAGATGATTATAATCACCCTAACTGCATGGGGGGAAGCTGCATGAATGTCGTCATTCCTGATCAGTCTTTCAGCGGGGCAACCTCAACACTCGTCTGAAGAAGCTGGACGAGACAGACGATTTTTCTGCCATCATCCTGGCTGCGGCTGGCCTCAATCGCATGGGCTGGGACAATCGGATTGGCCAGGTGTTTACCCACATTGTGCAGGTAGATTATGGCAAAGCTCTCAAAAAATGCCAAGAAATCCTCTCACACAAAGACTTTGCTGTCATCCCTTAGATCCTAGACCCAAAGGACTGCATGTATGCTGTTGGACAGGTGGGCACACTATATGCTTTACTGATTGGACAGTGGAACTCCTGACCCTGTGCATTATGGGTATCATGATATACAACTTGGACCACAGGGTGCGCTGGCAGTGGAGGTGAGAGCCAAGGATAAGGACATCCTGGAGATGGTTTCTGTGCTGCATCACTCAGAGACTGTGCTGCGCTGCATAGCTGAGAGGGCCTTCCTCCGACATCTGGCAAGTCGTCTTCTGCCTTCTAGTGCTTAAGATGCCCAGCAGGGGGCATTAGATGGCTGAGTCAGCCAAGCAGTTAAATTCAGCGAGACCTGCAGACTGTAAGTGGGTGTTGTGTGATCTGGCAGAACTGTATGGTACATGGAGTCTGCAGGTTCCACCCACAGTCCGCTGCTGTTACGCAGTTTTTAGACAGGGCTCTATGCAGGGGCGCATTAATACATAGGCTACCCTAAGCTATAGCCTATAACCCTGGAAAACATCAGGGTCTGGTCCTCTGGAAAAATTAACAGTTAGTTAAATCGGCAACACTTGAGTGTCCATGCTGACGTCAGCCTAGGAAGTAAAACCAAAACCAAGCAGATGCAGTGCCATGCTCTCACACTGACACACTCTCTCTCTCTCTCTCTCTCAGGAAGGTGGCTGCAGTGTGCCAGTGGCTGTGCACACAGAAGTGACAGACTCACAGGTACCAAGAGCCTCACTTATACTCTCCATGTTACACTGCATGACCCTTTGTGTGTGACACAGATGAAATATTAGCAGATGTGGTGTTTTTGCAGCCCTGTATAGTGCCAGGGATAGAGGGACCCATAAGTGCCAGTGTATGCAGTCAGTGTATGCAGTGTGTTTCATGGTTTCAGCTGTACCTGACTGGGGCAGTCTACAGTCTGGACGGTTCCCAAAGTTTGAAGGAAACTATGCAGACCAGCATCATTCCAAGTGAACAGGTCAGTCTGTAGTGTGGGACAGGGCGGGATTTAAGAAATGGCTGGCCTACATTAAAATAAGAAATCTGGCTAAAGACATGAATGGCCTGAGGTCTCTACCCCTCCTTGTCAGGTGGAGAGAGGTGTGGACAGTGAGGCCCAGCATGTGGGGGTGACGGCCAGCAACCTCCCTGGATCCCCCCAGGATGCTGCCGAGAGATTAGGTGTGGATCTGGCCCAGCTGCTGCTCAACAAGGGTGCCAAGGAGATCCTGACAGTGGCAAGACAACTCAATGAGGCCTGCTAATCCCTTCGACCCATTCCAGAAGACATCAGAGTCCAGGTGGAACCAGATGCTCTCCAAGAAACAAGCGCATACACACAACCTCCAGAAGGCCCATCTGTCAGACGTCTCTTTTAAACCTCACCACATCTTCTACTAATTGTAAAATCCTCATAGTCTTTCTAACAATTCACATTATATTTTTAATAATTACATGGAATAAAAGGGCAACATATTTAAATAGCAGATGTCTAAAATATGCAAATCCAACCAATGATATAATACCCAGAGACAGCCATGCACTAGCTGACACCTGCTATGTTCCTATCAACAGACTCCCCACTTCAGCACATCCATCCTATCAGTATTCAGCTCGCTGTGTCTGGGCTGATAAATGAAGTTGTTTGCTCTTTCACCCACACACACCATTTCAGAATGAATAACCTAAATATTAGCACAGTTTATTTTCATATAATATAACTAAGAAAGAAAAGTAAATGTCTACCAGTGAAATTATTTCCCAAAGAGGTGCTGCTTCTATTCATAGAAAGTACTTTTTTATGTATGGACTGGCTAATTGGACTCCATCTTAATATGTTCATGAAACACGGTGTCTGTTTTAAAAGACCCATTACACTCCTGAATACCAGTCAATCAGCACTACTAGAATGCTTACTGTGCTCCCAGTTCTCCTTCCTTAGCATGTCACAGCTTACCATATAACGTATTTACCAAAGGCCGACTTGCTGCTACTGCGAACAGGGTAAAAGACTACACACTGAATGTGTACTGAACTAAGCTGTGCTTAGATGACAAATGTGCTTAATATGGGTTTGTAAAAGCTCAGTGTCTTTGAGCGTCTGTACTTATGTGCCTTATGTGTCTGTGTAATGGGTAATAAAAATGACTAGTACATCTGGAAAGTGATTTTTAAGGCCTACGGCTGCTTTCAGAAAGATGATAAATCTCATCAATAACAAAATCATTTGCTGTTAAAAAACAAAAAAAAACACCTGGGTAGACTTGTGAAAGTGTCTAGAGATCCTGCTCTGCTGAATGCGAGGATACTGATGGTTTACAATCATTCACATGTACAGTGGCATGATCCCAAATGCTAATGATTCAGAACATGGGCCGTGTTCATAAATTAAAGCTGGAATCAATCATACTAAACCCCAAGGTTTCTACAGTTAAGAAAATGAAGTTAATCTACTATGAGAAGGTCACGGTTGCTTGGTTTTATCACACTGACTAATTTTGTTTCGAGTTCATTATATATATCACATAATCCCGGCCCCACCATCACCTTTGTGATGTGTCCACTATTGACTAATATTGTGTGACTGAATAAAAATGAACAAATATTACTCATACCGGTTCAGATTGTGAAAAGGAATTGTCTTTAAAAACCTAATATTCAGTAACATATGCGTAAGTTTAACTATTTAGCTGCAGTAACTTAATACTAACTTGATATTTCAATATGTAATTGTTTTTTTACATTTATATGCAACACATTGTCCTCAATTTTTTTTTCCACACTGTTCTGTTTCCTGTGTGCAAAGCATTGTGAGATACTGGAGTGGTAGGGGAGCTGCGTGACCCATCACCGCTACTGACTCGCTTCATGAGGGCATTATGGGATACTGCCAGGGATGGATTACGGACCGGGCCAGCGGGGCTGCTGCCCAGGGGCCCTTGGGGTGCAGGGGGCCCGTGGGGCCCCTAGCCCAAAACAATTTGCAACGCTTATCAACAATGTATTTACGTTTGTCTATTTTAGAGGGCCTACATTCTTTGATCCTCTGCCTACAAGGGCCCCTGACCCTATAGGGAGGGCGATTGGCTGCCAAGGGCCCTTGAATTGTGGTGGTGGCGCTGGTGGTGGTGGTGGTGGTGGTGTGGGGGGGGCCCTCACAAACATTTTGCCCAGGGGCCCACACAACCCATAATCCGTCCCTGGATATTCCCCCTTAGCCATTATTGCTTTGAGACACACTTCAGTATGGGAACAGGTCTCAGCAATGTACAAATGAAGGTGGAGTGGTGAGGCAGGGCGTGGAGGGACTGGTTTGGGCTAGGGCCTTACAACGTGTAACGCACTTTGTGTCCATCATGGAAGACGTTCCCTACAAATTTAAGTTTCGTGTAACTATGTATACGAAGACTCACCCCTAAGTGGCTCAAACTAAGATTAGACATTTAATAGTTATATGGATATTAACAACTTACAGTTTATGTTGTATTTCAGATCAAATGTCATGTTCAGTTGATTGTACTGTTATATTTACAAGGATTGTGGGAAAAACCAAACATCTCAAAAACTAGGATGACCACTTAATCCATGTCAAGAGGGACACTGAACTACTTCACCTTTTACAAACCAGTTTGTAAAAACTAGAAGGCTCCTGAGCTTGGTTAATTAGTTCAATGTTTGTGCATTTACAGACACGTGCATGATTATTGGGGACTGACCAATCAGCACACAACAAGAACTCAGTGCTAGTGAGGAATCCATTCTTTTTAATCGAAATGGTAGTTTACAAACCCTGTTCTAGCTCATAGTGTCCCCCCTGATATGGATTAGGTGGGCACACTCTCATAAACATCAGAATAAGAAATGACCCAGTGAGATGGCCTTATAAAAATCTAACGTGTGCGTTTCCTGCAAGATGGTCTCTTCTAGCCATGGTAACGATGGTTCCTGTATCGGCTAGAGAAAATAAAGTTCGTCCCAAAGCATGCCGCTGTATTCATACTCTACACCTTAATGAAAAGAACGCCATTCAGTGTGACTACAAACAGGGTGCACTCCGTGACAGGAAGGTCTATTTTGGAAAAGGTCCTTGGACTCAGGCACATTACGCATCCAACGTGCCTAAACAGACATGGTGTCAATGATGCGACTGGCACACATGCGCACACGTACACTATACATGAGCTGGTCTCAGAAGCAATGTATCGGGTAACGAAGAATTTTAACAGAGCTTTAGATGACGGGTGTAAAAAATCTGTCTGGACGCCAGCTTTTCCTTATTTTTAATGAACGTGTCAGACTTTAAACTGCAAAAATCTACCGGTACACCACCAACGTCTTTTTTTACTTTGTTTATCCAAAACTTAAACATGGCGGTAAAGGGGTACCTTGATCTATGGCAGAAGACACGGTGTTTGCTGTACATTTGGGATCATGAGAATATCTAGGAACAACTGAATGCAACACATAAAACTGTCATATTTGGTAAAAACTTCTTATACATGGAGCACAGCTAAATTAGTATCACTGCGTTGTGTAATAATACCGAAATTTAAATATGCCACAAAATAAGAACATGAACACAAACTGCACCGTGCTATGCGGTAGCGCTTTCCCCTGTTTTCTGCAGCACAAAAAGTCGCACAGTGATGACGAAAGTGTGCCCGGGCCTGGCACGGCTGGTTCATGGCAACCGGGCAAAAGTGTGAGTAAACAGAAGTGTTGTTTGTGAAGCCGACTCTCTTAAAACGGAGCACGAATGAACTTGCCTGTCCTCATTAAGTAGTTGTAAAGTAGGTCAGTCAATAAATAGACTTAGTTTAAACCTCCCTGTGGATCCACATGTTTTAAAAATGTAGGTTGTACTCTTTATTAATAAATGTCTGGGCGGTAATTAAAATATTTCATTGGCTAAGCATGGAAGCACGCTGCAAGCTAACCTCTTTAGTAATTGTATCATACCCAGAATGTGTTGTACTGAAAAGGGGTTTCGTCAGTTTTCTATATTATTTTGATTCTCTTTTTGCCCAAGAAAATATCCCTGAAAATTCAATACACAAACGTGTTGTACTCAATGAGAAAAAAAACCAGGAAACAATGAACAAGAAGTTTTAATCTTCTTTACAAGAAATTTGCTTGAAATGAAAAGTTAATATCTGCACAATTCATGCTATACAGTTTCAGGTTTAGTGTAATTTAAAAAATAAGCAATTACAAGTAACTTTCTTTCAGAAAAGATATATATATTTCACAGAAGCCCCCCCCCAACAAAAAAAAGTAATAACATTGTTTTCACAATAAAGACCTATTACTTCAGATTAGCTGATCCATAACTTAACACATAACTCATTGTAATTATGGCTGCTGGTGCTGCCGTACATCCCCATCTGATCTGCTGTGCTTGTCCATTAATTTAATGTTCTGATCACCCATGCTGTGGGTTGGGCAGCCAGTTGTCCTGGGACCCTAAGATGTTTTTTTTCTCCTTAATTGGGAATTTTCGGTTCCTCTCCTCTGTTGATATCTGGCTTTCTTTCAGTTCTTTGTCTTCCCATTTCCCTGTTTTTTATTTTTCTGTGGAAATGTTGTAGGAATGTTTCACAGCACACCCATGTAAAGTGCCCTGGGGTGACACTGTTGTGAAAGGCGCTATATAAAAATAAATTGAATTGAAGAATGATTTTGCCCAGCAGACTGAATCAATACATATCTTATGTCCAGTATTTTCAAACTAACGCTGTCAAAAACATTGCCATCCCTAGCAAAAGTAGAAGCTCACAGGTAATATAACATTCAATTTACATAGATACAAAAATGTTTATTTGTTAGGCATATATCTGCCGCATGTTAACCTTGCTGACATATAATTTAAATCTACTCATCTATAAAATCCTTAGTAACCAAGAATCATCCTGGTCTTCTGAAGGTAGCCTGTAGATTACGCCCTGATATTGGTAAATTGAATTCACATTATTCGCTTTCCATCAGTTACTAGTCTGAAGGCTGTCCGTCATTTTCACAGATTAGCACCCTGAAGATGTACCGTTGCTTTAAGTAATTTGTATCCCTGTCCAGTTGGCGGCGAGTCTCCACCAAGTCTCTTAATTTGCTATTCTCTAATCTTGTCTTTGATCTCATGTGCATGATGTCGTTGACTTATACAGATAAACTTGCTGAATGGTTGACAACAAGCACCAGGGCTAATTTGGAAGTTATGTGGAAGTGCAGGGAAAAGCGATGGAAGCAAAAATTGAGCAGATGGAATTATTGCTGTACCTCAGCTACTTTAATGTATTAATCAATATCCCTTTCCTTGCATCTCCATACTTCTGCATCAGAAAAGTTGATCGATATAACCCATATACCTTTGCCTAAGATTGCCAGGTGCTGGTGGATCGATTTAGCCCATATACCTTTGTCTAATATTGCCAGGTGCCGGTGGATCGATTTAGCCCATATACCTTTGTCTAATATTGCCAGGGGCCTGGTGGATCCTTTTAGCCCATATACCTTTGCCTAAGATTGCCAGGTGCCGGTGGATCGATTTAGCCCATATACCTTTGTCTAATATTGCCGGGTGCCGGTGGTGAAACTTGCCAGCACTTATTGGCGGAATAATGTTTTTATTGTATGAAAAATGAAAGATTGATCTGCTGGTCAGATTTAATAATGAATTATAAACATGTCACATCGAATAAATTAAATATAAATAAAAAGCTGCGTCCCATTTTTATCGTAATTGATACCCCTAAGAACCAACAAATAAACGATTTGTTCATCCTGTGGTGAGAAAGCAACACATGAAAGTGGCCAGGAGCTACAAAAGTTCCAGGTAGAGATGGCCCAGGAACTTGGTTCCTGAACTTAATTAGAAAACCATCTATAGCCTACTGATAACGTTTATCAGCCAGCAGCAGCTAATCTTATGGGGCAAACTATGTTATGTATGTCACTGCGGAAAAAAACACATTTATTTGGTTTTTGTGGTGTTGACATAATAAATTACGGCACGGTCATTGTCTCTGCTAATCCTTTCTTTCCATGTCCTTATAAATGGATATAAGTCTGCTCTGTATATTATTTATGAATAAAATGAATGAATGAAAATTAACTGCTATTAAATATGTCTTATTATCTTTAACAAATGAAAATTAAAATGACAAGTGATGATAGATTATGGCAGAATTTTTACGACCCTGTCCATCAAAATGACAGACAATAAGCAGCCTCTGCTGGCTAGAGACACAATTCAATCTCAGAACTGAAAAACATTAGTGGTTTCCTTCTGGTGAATCTGAAACGAAAGAGATGATTCCACAGTACTTTGAGGTGAAAACCTCACCCACATGACCTGCTCTCCTGTCCCCCGCCTTCAGCCCAGACCCCCACCCAGGTTGGACTTCCCCCCAGATCTGGAGCGGAGGGAGAACCGCTTGATGAGGCGCCGGGAAAAACTGCTGGACCTTCTGCGTGGTGAGCAGCCGCTGCTCGAATCGGCAACATCCTCATGGGACCGGCTGAGACTGGGGTCCTTCTGCCGAGACTTTTTCCGGAGCAGAAGTCTGGTGCTGCTGCGGAGGAACCCCCCTAGAGTGACCACACAACGATGTGACAAGACATTTTACTCACTGTTTACTCACTGTAAAATGACAATGCATGACTGAACATGAAAGTGTTATACAACTGCAGGGCACCTTTCTGGTCCTTTAGACTGTGTGTCTCCAGTGCTCCTGTGGAACCCAGCTCCCATCCAGGGTCGTACACAGAAGGTCGCTCGCCATTGTTGGAGTGTGCGACCTCCCTCATCATGCCCGACTCATGTCCCGTGTCCATCGCTGTAAGACCTCCAGCCAATGAGGTGGAGCCATCCTCATCGATCAGGGCCTGATGGACAGCAGGGTCTAAATGAACTGTTTCCATTAGCATAATGATTGCATTTCCATTAGTTTGGGCGGAGGACGGTGTACAATCCCCCTCCCACCTCACCAGCATCCCTTAATTCTCTGACCTTTACTGCCTCTCCGTAAGACTCCCTTCACCTTTAATGCACAACCATTTTTACTGATGAACACATGTGTTCCTGTTAAAAGAACATTGAGTGTATTTCCAGAACTTCCCAGAAGAAAAAGCCCTGACCTTCAGCGTGACCCTCTTGGGAGGTGTCCCCTTTGCTGCTTTCTCAGAAGACTCCACCATTGGCTGAACAGCAGCCCCAACCTTGGAGTCCTGCCTGTCAGAGACCTCACTGTCCACTGGAGACAAAAAGTTAGAGACGCACATTGAGAAACAAATACATCTATATAAGGACTGGACATGAGTGATGGGTCCGAGAACAAAGTATTTTTATATGACATCACAAGTGGCTATAACAGATATATGATTATGGATGGATGGATGGATGGATGGATGGATGGATTAGAAGTATTCAGTTATAGATGGAGACTGTAAAAAGATCCCTGTGACATGATCTGTGGGAATTTCCTGTTACTGTCTCAATGTGGAGGGAGGAGCAGGTGTAACTTACATGTTTGGATGGGACTGGTGTCCACAGGGTAACCCACTGAATTCCCTGTAGGCTGTCTCTCCACCACATCCATCTTTAAAGAGGAGTGACAGTGTGACTCTGTCAAGACAGTGGGAGGTAAAGATCTCACAGGGTGATCAGATTGGGCACTGGCAACAAGACGTCAGGATCTAACCTAGACCACAATCCACCCATGGTTGTGCCTGGATTGTTTCCTTCACTCTGCTAGCTGGCAATGTGGCCCTACCTGGCACTCCGGAAAGGACAGGCAAGCTGGGATTCAGGTCTCCATGGTGGCTGTTTTCTTCCTGGGACTGTCAAGGTGGAGCATAGAGGAAAGAAGCTCATTGTTTCCAGCTGATACTATAAGCCTAAGAGAAGCTCGAGCCTGTGGGCACCTGTGACACTCACCGTGAGTTCTGGATCACCGGTTCTGAGGCAGAGAACCACAGCAGGCTGGCTGTTGATAATAGTGCTCTTCACTAGCTCACCCACTACGTTTAAGTCAAACTCTGTGTCAACCTGCCAGGCAAGAAAGCTGGTAAAGCAGGTGACATCTTTTGAATAAAAGCCTGACTGCTAATTGTTTCTCCCTGAGTCATTTCAGGGTGCAGTCCAGCAGAATTACTAATATAAATAGGAGATTAAAAGGCAGTAAAAAAATAGATCAATGCTGTATGAAGTGACCCTCAATGAATCACACCTTTACCTCTTGCTGGACTTGGCATGGCAACACTGTCAGGTGCAATAGGGGCTGCTGGGAAAAGGTCCATGATGCAAGAAGACCTTCTTTATCCATGTCCTCCAGATGCACTACCATCTGAAGAATGACAAGATCAATTTAAATCATCAATGAAAAAATACATAGTACATGTGAAAAGTTTGGACACACTTACCCATAGAGATGTTTCTTTGTATTGTTTTCTACATTTAAGAATAATAATAAAGACATCATAACAGCTCTGTGGGTTGTGACTCAGAAGGTTGCTGGTTGAAATCCCTGGGTCAGTAGAGTGATGTCACCATTGGGCCATAAGCAAGGCCCTTAACCCCAATAGCTCCAGCGACTGGCTGACCCTACTGTCTCCTCAGTTTCTTGCTCTCCTTGGATGCTTTTCCAGCTGTCCTAGAGGAGATTCCACATATGCTGAGCACTCATTGGCTGCTTGTTTAGGTCAGGTGACCAGGTCATGTCATGTGACACTATTACCATTCTTTGTAGGAGGCTTGGCGTGTCCAAACTTTTCACTTTTCACTGGCACTGTGTGTGTGTGTACATATATATATATATAATTTAGAAATTAATGATTCTTTGATTAACATATAGAATTATTAAGGAATTCTTATACCTAAAATACAGCAGACAGTGTATATTATTAAGTATACTTCTGTCTATATGATAAACATTAGTATCACCTGTGCCTGCACCGGTGCTATGGTAACCTGGAATGTATCCACAGATACTGTTGCAGGTGACTGCTGGGTGACAGTCACAGGAAATGTTACTGTTTCCACTGTACAGTTGCAGTGCAACACCTGTTCAGAAGAAGAAAATGGACAGAAAGTCAGGAGGGGGGTGTTAAAAAGGGAAATATGGGCATGTGGGTCATGTGAGCTTGTTCAATATGTGAAGTAATGTTTAAAATGATTAAGGTTTTCTTTATGTGAACGAGAAACTGCCTGTGCTCCATATTGCGTGATATTCACACTTACCATGCTGTGTGCTGATTGGTCAGCATATGTTATGCAGTCAATGCTAGCAGACGCTGGAAACGGCAGGTTCTCTCCAAAGTTTATTCGTATTGAACTCTAAAAACAAAACAGATTTTGTGTTATCATTCTGAGTTTGGAAATATTTGAAATGTTTAACTATATGCGGAAGCACCCCCCCCCCCCCCCCAAACAGTGTGTTTGCGGAAAAACAGCACACTCTTGCGATTAATAGGTATGTGCTTTCGCTGTTTGTTTGTGTGAGTATGATTGGCCATTTCTCACTTGGTCACATTTCACCTAAAGCAGCACAACTGCTACGGAGATACAGGTGCAATAGAATGAAGCAGGAAAGCACACCGTCTATAGCAGACAAATTCTTCCGCATCCACAATAATTTGAACATTCCGTGTTACATTTAGGCCTGTATTGTTTGAGTATACAGACATTTCGGTGCTTAAAGAGTACCCACCCCGGGTCTGCAAGCTTGCTTATTGAGTGCTTGAACCCAAGCCTGGCGACAGTTTTCCCTCATGGGTTCGAACGAGAGCAGCGACGACAATAAGCTTTTCAGCCCGTTATAGGTGTCTTCTTCCTGCCATCCGAAACTCAGCTTCAGCAAAGAGTCCCATACGGCTGGCGGGAAAATTTTGGGTTTTGAATTAACAGAAAGCGGCGAAGCCATCTTACGAAGAGCCCGTTTGCCCAAACTATGCTGTACAGCCCAGCCAACGACGGTCAGCAACGAGAAGAAAAAAAGGATCACGAAAAAGATGTAACTGATGTAGTCAAATACCGTCACGGCCATGTCGTAGGAAGTATGCAGAAAAACAACTTTCCTTAAATCTTATCTTTAAACAAAAATCTGATATTTAATTTACATTACAATATATACATGTATATATTTTAATGTTGTTCCTTGTGGATATTTTGAAAATAAATGAAGTAATGATGCATCCTCGGCTTTAAACGGTATAAAAGCTTAGATAGTTTTAAGCGCATCACAAACGGTCATTAGCATTCAAACCATCATGGGCTATAATAAAGTGATTAATCCTTATTATTAGCTCTTCACATATCTTGTTTTCTTACGTGGTTCAGTTGTTATTATGTAGCATCCCACTGTCCGATATTAATTGATTCTACACACCGAATCATGTTGTTTAATTAATTGTATAAATGATTATAACAAACAGGGCTTTTACATTCACACAGTTAGCTACAAAATAATCTGAGAGGGTACTGTAGCAATGTTAAAATGGCATTCCTTTGGTCAGCATCACTCGCAAGCGCCGTATTCCGCAACACAGCAAGCATAAAACTGGAAGCTTAAGTTATGATAACTGACATGTATACCGATATCGCAGAAATACTGTATGCGAGCCATTAGATGAGCAAAATTAATTGCAAATTTGATAAGCTAAATCTGCTAATTATAGTTCCCAATCGAGTTATTTCGCCAGTAGTTTTCAAGATGTAAAGCTGAATAGCTTATATAAATATATATATACATTTTTTATTCTATATTGCACGGACGACCCCTGAGTAGAAGACTTGATTTTCTTCACATTTCTCTAGAAAGACATGATCCTGTTCTTAAACAGTGCTCCTTCGCTGTTTACGGAGATCTCGGTACGGCGGTCGCGTTCACACTCCTTCCAGCACTAGACAGCGCCATAATCGGGAACGCGCAGAAACGGGAGTCAAACCACATAGCTCAGTGCGTGGACAACACATATTTAAAGGGAAAGCTCACGATTATTCACAAGATCTCGTCGTCCTGCAAGACCACATGTACTATATGTTCATGTAATAACACTGTTTTTAATTAAAATTTTGACTTATTGATTCAAAATCACTAGCGGTACATATAGCTTTGCTACTGCTCAAGGTCTGGAAGCAAAAAAAACAAAACAAAACCTACGGAGAGTTAGAGGTAGAACAGCGTAGAACAATGGAATAATAATAATTCTCGATTAATGGTGACAGAAACATAATGAAAGCAAAATAAAGTAAATAAATAAATAAAGTTTGTTTCCCTTAAAACACGAGAAACGAAAAGTCCGCTGTCTTCTTTGACAATACATTGATCTTCAATGTAGCGAAGCAGTTCATTACTCATTTTCACCGCTGGACGCTTTCTAATAGGGTCAAGTAAAGCAATCCTGGCTGAAAAGGTAAGGTTGATTGTGACTAAATACCTCGAATGTAAGATCGTAGCACAGAAGTAAACTGCTTCAAGAATAAAGTGTTACTGTACTTATTTAAAAGACAAAAACTTTGTTAGTGACACATCGGTGCGTACTTGTGTGTGTTCGCTGAGGGGCACAAGGAGCCGCACTACCTCCGGTACAGGATTTCTGTGGTTCGGGGCGGAGTCAATAAGACGCCTTCCGCTAATGTGTCACCAATAAGTATGTCCGTGTACACCTTACACATATTAGGACCTCATTTTACCTAATATTTCCATCTTATAAATTGTGTGTTGTGTAATCAAAGAGAATTATGTTTAGTTAAGCTGGGCTTTCTGTACTATTTTGTTTATTTTTTTCTCTAAAGGCGAATCTACGTGTTAATATAACCGGAAGTAGACGTGTAACTGGAGAATTGGTCCTACAGCTCGACCAGGAACAATTGCAAACCGGAGTTTTCTCAAAGAGAGCTGTCATGTTGAGACAGCATGTTTATTAGATTCTCAAACAGTAGTTATGGGACTCAGAGTAGAAATAGTTACACGGCGTTCATTGCATTATTAGATTAAAAAATGATATGATTGTCGTTTTTGCTAATTAGCCTAAACTGCTTAACTAAGTTAAAGATCGACCGATTCATTTGTTAATTTATTGAAATTATTCTCTCATCTGTCAACTAGCTAATGACGTAGCTAAAATAGTTTTCCAAGTGACTCTGCTTTATGGTAAAAGTGATAGGTAGCTCATTATTAAATCTTACTTTATACATCAGGACTGTATTGGTACGCGATATGTACTATGTATGTACATAATGCATAATCAAACAGCGATTTAAATGCCATGGGAAGAAAACTGTTTGTGTTTGTTGGAAGCATGTAATCTGTAGATGTAGGAAACGGTTCGATCCGTTTAGTACATAGGTAACTACCAGTTAGACCAAGCGCCTTTTCTTGTTTTCAGTCGTTCTCAACAAAGTAGGTTTTTTCGTTTGATATAAAGATGTCCCAGTTGCCAGTGCTCCCGCTTCTGATCAACCTCTGCTTGTCTGTGCTGGGATGTTTGGCCACAGTAAAGCTCATTCCAGCTTTCAAAGAGCATTTCATTACGGCCAGATTGTTTGGCATGGACCTGAATAAAACCAAGAAAACGGAGATGTGAGTGAGCCTCTGTAATGACTTTTCAGTTGTCCTTTCCATGGTAAACGTTTCTACTACTAATGTACTACTTGCTGAGTTAAAAAAAATCTGTTGGACTGAAATGAAGCATGTGATATTAATAGTGCTTTAAATATAGGTACAGTATTTTGTACCTTTTAGTTTCCTAGTGCAGGAAACATGCTTTTAGCAATTAATGGGATTAGTTCTCTCTCATCTCTTAGTCCTGAATCTCAAGGTGTCATCAGTGGAACAGTGTTCCTCATCATCCTCTTCTGCTTCATCCCGGTGCCCTTTCTCAGCTGTTTCATGGGGGAGCAGTGTAAGGCTTTCCCTCATGATGAGGTAAGGAGTAATATCTCTATTTTTTCCATTTTTGTCTGTTGAACAATGCAAACAGCTTATTAGAGGTTCCTTGTTCACGGGGAGAAATTCTTGTGCTCTCCAAACATGGTGCTTGCTGATATTTAAATATTTGATTTGTTTTAGTCATATAATGAAAGTATTGTGATACTATGTTATTTCAACTTGGCAAGGCCTAGTGAATTAGCCTGCCTTCAGTCCGCACAGTTGTGGAGTGTAAGCTCTCAGGCTTTGGTAGCATTGGATGATGTGTCCCATTGATCGCTTTGACCTTTGTGGCAGTTTGTTCAGTTGATTGGTGCCCTGCTAGCGATCTGCTGCATGATCTTCCTGGGTTTTGCCGATGATGTGCTGAACCTCCGTTGGCGCCACAAGCTGCTCCTGCCCACGGTGGCCTCATTGCCCTTGCTCATGGTCTACTTCACCAACTTTGGCAACACTCTCATTGTGGTGCCCAAGCCCTTCCGTGCTCTGCTGGGCATGCACCTTGACCTGGGTGGGTTCGTTATTCCAGACCAGTTGCTGGTTGTGCTCAGAGCAACTGACATGCTGGTTAGACATAGACATGGAACCTGAGGGTTGCAGTCTCAAGTGCCTGGACAGACCTCTTGTAGGAGTTCCTTAGTTTAATGTACTGTACCTTGTAGGAATACCCAACAGTAATGTACTGTACCTTTTAGGAGTACCTAACAGTAATGTAGTGTACGTTGTTGGAGTACCTTAGAGTATTGTACTGCTAATTGTCACAGTTATTTTGCAAATAATCATGATAAAAATATTTTAGGAACCAATATTTTAGTAACCGATTTAATCCACAGATGCAATTTCAGGTTGTGAAAAACTGCAGTTTAGTCATTTATAGACAGTGGATTCAATTTATGTTGGACCAGTGTGATGAAGATTTTGTTGTTGCACTGCATTCCTTTTCTCTGTGGTTCCTCAGGGATCCTGTACTATGTGTACATGGGGATGTTGGCTGTGTTCTGTACCAATGCCATCAACATACTGGCTGGCATCAATGGCATAGAGTCTGGGCAAGCTCTCTTCATCTCAGGCTCCCTCATAGTCTTCAACATGCTGGAGTTGAATGGTGAGAGGCATGGATTCCCAGATGGGTCAACAGGTGGTACTATGGCAAAGGAACTGGATGAGCGAAACATTTTTGCTGAAGTTCAAAGAGCTTTGGGATTTGCACATTGACTTGTGATTCACTGTAAATCGAATCCTGAATGTAGAATGTCAGCGTATTTGTGCTTTTATACATCAAATTAACTGACTGATGATCCTAATACTTTCTGTTTCCATTGAGTGCGTTCCAGTTGTGTTTGCCATGGGTTTTGTAACTGAATTCATTTCTACCTGGTACAGGTGACTTCAGAGACGACCACATTTTCTCCCTTTACTTCATGATCCCCTTCTTCTTCACCACGCTGGCTCTCTTCTACCACAACTGGTTTGTTTGATCTTTTCTAGATCTTAAATGATTTGTTATGGCATGTTGGCCACAGGTTTTAAAAGACTTGTTTTTTGAGTATCAGATATGGATCGCCCTCTGTCTTGGCTCCAGGTACCCATCAGCAGTGTTTGTGGGTGACACCTTCTGCTATTTTGCTGGGATGACCTTTGCTGTGGTTGGAATACTGGGCCACTTCAGCAAGACTATGCTGCTCTTCTTCATACCTCAAGTGCTTAACTTCCTGTACTCGCTGCCTCAGCTCTTCCACCTGGTTCCCTGCCCACGACACCGTCTGCCCAGGTAAGCCGGGGTCACCCTGATACGATGGTGGGTCTTTTTTTGGCCAGATGCCTGTGAGACAGAGGATTGAAGCAAAGTGTTTTTCCTCTGTTTGGGCTGCTGAGTGAAGACTAAATCCTGAAACAGGAAAACTGGGCATGAGCTACTCCAAATTTAAGAAGAAGGACCTCTGCAAATTAGGAGCCCTCATTCTAAAGGTAAACCGTGTTTATGGGCAGGTTGGCAGCCCCTCCTCTCATTAACCACCTTTAATGCGTCACTCTGAGTGTCTTGGGGAGATCTGCCCCACAATTTAAGGAAGAAAGATTTCTGCTTTATTCTTACTTGCACATTAATAAATCAGATCACTGATGGGCCTTTTCTGTTTTTAGTGTTTTTTGATTTTACTGCAGTTTGCTTTTTTTCCCAGTAGGTGGCAGAGACATTAAAGCTTGTAGATGTGCAGCAAGGCCTAGAGGGAGATGGAGAGTTTGTACAATGCAACAACATGACCCTCATCAACCTGGTGCTGAAGGTTCTGGGACCCATGCATGAAAGAACCCTGACGAGCGTAATGCTGCTCACACAGGTGCTGTTGTATGACGCCACATTTATTCGTCCTGGGATCTTGTTTGTTGCATGGCTGTCTGATCTGCCCCCGCTTCTCTGCAGGTGCTTGGGAGCGCTGTGGCTTTTGGGATTCGCTATCACCTGGTACGTCTCTTCTATGATGTGTAAATGGCATGGATGGAATTCTGAGGGACACCACAACATCCTCTCTGGGATTTAGGTTTTATTCAGTTTGGTATCTGCCTTTTTAGTTTTTAAGAATGTACTGAATTGAAATCGTAACTTTTTTCCTTTTATTTTTTTGTTCAAACTTTGAATGTGAAGGAGCCTCAAAATTATGACAATTTTGAATTATATATGCAAAATGGCATTTAAAATGCCTACAGACAGATTAAATGAACTAGGTTAAAGTAAATGCATTAGATTGTGTTAATTAATGGACAGAAAATGCATACATACTTTATAAACAAGAAGCAGAAAGAATTTCAAATCATGCTCAAGAAAGGAAGAGTAGGCCGAGCTGTAACTGTAGGTCTCCATCTGAAGGTTCTCTGAAACTTTGTCATATGAAACATTGTTAGATTATATGACAGGTGTCCTCACAGATGGTTCCTTTGATGTCATCCATGTTGGTTTTCATACAGCAGACAAGGACTTGCTCTGATCCTGAAAATCTAAAGTTCTGTTTTACCCCGAACCCTTAAAGAAAGTGTAGGTGTGACTACTGACCTTGTGCTGGAATCATGACCAAACAGTTACATGAGGCAGCTTCACCTTCCATGAAGCTTTTCACCTCTGAATTATTTCACCTGGTCTCTAGATGCTAAAACTATAAGTCAAATAAATGATGTGATGAAAAGGTTTGTGTGTTCAGTGGGTTTTTGTCTGAACTGTTCACAAGAGAATTTGTTCATCCTGCATATATGTGTCGGTCAGTTATTGAACTGAATAATGACATCATGAAGAGTATTTGTTTTTTTCTTTTTGATGAATTTATTTCACTGACAGCGGCAGCTCCAAGGGTCAGGCTTTCATGTGCTGCAAAATCTCTCTCAAGCCTGATCCTTCTCCAAACTGCTGAACGTCTTCACCACTGGTCATATATAAAGACGGCGTGGTCGTCTGGTTTTGGGATGAAGCAAGCGAATCCTGGAAATGGGGACACAACACAACCATTAGTTTCTGGATACCATTGCAAGTTGGGTGCTAATAATAATAATAATAATAAAGGCACCTTACTGCTCCCTGTGCGGAAATTCTCCTTTGGCCTAAACTACACACAAACACACATGTAGGTGAGAGAAAGCTTGGCAGCGAAGGGCAGCCACCTGCAGTGGCCCCCAGGGAGCTGGGGGTTAAGGGCCTTGCTCAAGAGCCCCCAGACATCATCATTCTGCCGAAGATGGGCTTGAACCAGCAATCTTCCATTCACAGGCACAGGCAGTTTTTTAGGTGATTTACTTAGTCTTTTGTTTACTAATAAATGTCACTATTTTTATAAATTCACCAGATCTTCAATTCCACAGTTTCCTCGCAATGTGATCTGTCTGACTTCATCAGTGATTTTTTTTTCCCTCACATTAACAAATCAGTAAATCTTCATACTTGCTATTTCAGGATCAGTTTAAGTCACACTACAAAGTAACTTTTCTTTCCATCAGTTTATGTCAGATTAGGGTCAGTGATGTATCGCAGGTTGAGTTCTTCCATCCTCACTCACCATTTTTGGGTTTGAAGACCCTTCCATTGGCACGCTCAATCCAAAGCCTCCAGTAGATGTTGTGTTCAGGGTCAGCTAAGTCACCATTGATGCTTCTCAGGAAAGGACCATAATCATCATTCTCTAATACCTCGTACCTATGGAGACATGGGGGTAAGCTTGAACCAAAATGCAAAATTAGTTTCATTTAATCTAAAATTCTATATTTACAGGAATCATTTTGTCTTGACCTGAAGTCATAATCATGACCACTCAGTCGTCTCATGGCACCCCGGAGTATTCCCTTATCGGCGACTTCCACACTGAAAGTCTTATTGGGGGCATGTGAGATTCGGTTGAAAACAGTTATACTGATTGAGTACGCCAATTCTGAAAATCCAGTACAAATTGCAAAGGTAAGTCACATAGTTTTTCATTTACAGTTAAATCATCCGAAAAAAAGTTGTAGAATATAAGAGTAAAAATAAATAACATTCTCACCTGTTACTGCGCCACCTGCTTCGACATGTGGGACCAGAAATAGGGTGCCCAGAGTTATCAGAGAGACCACAGTCATCCCTGCCAAGGCCATTCTGCCTGCCGTGTTGGTCTGAGGCTCCCTGTCGTCACCTGTCACCTGTGCTCTATTTATACCATCGCTGTCACCATGGCTGCCAGGTGAACGATTTTTTGGCTAAAGACTGTTCACTGTTGTAAGGCAGGGTGGGGTGAGGTCATGTGAAAAGCCATGTCATTCATGTGATGTTAATTTGTAGTAATATAAATGTCTTCTTTGTTTTACGGAATCGCTTATCCTTTGTGCAGTGGCCACCCCGGGGGGGTGGGGGGGTGAAGACTGTCAGAAACTTTTACAAAGTGCACAAAATAAACAATTTTCTTCTTGAATTGCACAGTCGTTATGGCTATAATCACAAGTTATGGTAAAATCTATACTTCAAATTCTTATCTTTCTCTAAAAACGAAGACACTTCTCATCTGTATAAGTTTATTTATCTTCCCAATACATTTACGCTCTTTTTTTAATATTCAGCACAACTGTGAGAAATGCAACTTCATAACAAATGTTTTCCACAGTTCCCATGTCAGCAACCCTCAGGCAGCTGTGGAATGAGTTGGAACCACGTGTCTAAGCATTGCTCAATGTGCTCAGTCACGAAACATTACTCTTGTGCCCATAATTAAGATTATGACCAATGTGTACCTGCGTAGCCCTTCTGCTTTATACCAGACAGGATTGCCTTCATTCACTCGATCAGCCTTGACGTTATGGAGAGGCTGTGAGTCAGTCACGATTTGGCCCTTGTCAAAGTCACTCATATTTTCATCCCTACCCCTTTCTTCTGCATTTGACACATTGACTACAAGTACATAAATGTTGGCATATTGTCTCTTATATCCCAGATATTTTTACAGTTTCACTCGATATGTGGGTGGTCATAAGGTTTTTGCTCACTGGTGCATATAAATTTCTATAATTTAAAAAAAAAACTGTTTGTTTATACCAAATGTCTGAAGAGATGAGTCTCCAGTCCATGTTGTAAGAGTCCTATATCATGGAGAAGGAAATTGACATTGACAGGAAGGAAAGAGTTGGGCCACAGGAAATGACACGGTAGGTGTTTAGGCCTCAGGGAGATACATATATTGCCAAAAGTATTGGGACATCTGCCTTTAAACACACATGAACTTTAATGACATCCCATTCTTTAGGCTTTAATATGGAGTTGGCCCACCCTTTGCAGCTATAACAGTTTAATCTCTTCTAGGAAGGCTGTCCACAAGGTGTAGGAGTGTGTTTATGGGAATTTTTGACCATTCTTCCAGGAGAGCATTTGTGAGGTCAGGCACAGATATTGAACAAGAAGGCCTGAGTTGCCGTCTCCATTCTAATTCATTCCAAAGTTGTTCTATTGGGTTGAGATCAGGGCTCTGTTCAGGCCAGTCAAGTTCCTCTAAACCAGACTTGCTCATCCATGTCCTTATGGACCTTGCTTTGTGCACTGGTGCGCAGTCATGTTGGAAAAGGAAGGGGCCGTCCCCAAACTGTTCCCACAAAGTTGGGAGCATGAAATTGTCCAAAATGCCTTTGAATGCTGCAGCATTAAGAGTTCCTTTCACTGGAACTAAGGGCCCAAGCCCAACCCCTGAAAAACAACCCCACACCATAATCCCCCTCCACCAAACTTTACATGCGGCACAATGCAGTCAGGCAAGTACCGTTTTGCTGGCAACCACCAAACCCAGACTCAACCATTGGATTACCAGACAGAGAGGTGTGATTCGTCACTCCAGAGAACATGTCTCCACTGCTCTAGAATGCAGTGGAGGCGTGCTTTACATCACTGCATCCAACGTTCATCATTGCACTTGGTGATGTAAGGCTTGGATGCAGCCACTCGGCCATGGAAACCAATTCCGTGAACTTCTCTACGCACTGTTCTTGAGCTAATCTGAAGGCCACATGTAGTTCTGAAGCTAGGAGGTCTGTAGCTATTGACTCTACAGACAGTTGGCGACTTCTGCACACTGTGCGCCCCAGCATGCATTGTCCTCAGTTTGTGATTTTACATGGGCTACCACTTTGTGGATACTGTTGTTCCCAATTGTTTCCACTTTGCTTTAATACCACTAACAGTTGACTGTGTAATACTTAGTAGCACGGAAATTTCACGAATGGACTTATTGCACAAGTGGCATCCTATCACGGTACCACGCTTGAATTTACTGAGCTCCTGAGAGCGATCCATTCTTTCGCAAATGTTTGTAGAAGCAGTCTGCATGTCTAGGTGCTTGGTTTTATACACCTGTGGCTATAGAAGGGATTGGAACACCTGAATTCAATGATTTGGAGGGGTATCCCAATACTTTTGGCAATATAGTGTATATCGTGTTTACCTGCTGTTCTCAATTTCTCCCTTGTCTCAAGCTTTTAAATGATGAGTTTCAAAAAGTTTTGCCAGAACTGGCTGAAATTTTCAGTAAAGTTGTCATGTGATCCGTGTGAGCACTGATTAATAGAAAAGTTAATGGTTTCACCACGTAGTGAAACTATTTGTAGAAAAGATTTTAGTTTATTTCTCATAACTTGAGCCTCATCTAATGCCTTAAATACCAAGTTTCAAAATGTTTTGTCACTTCTGGCTGTAATTTGCAGTACAGCTGTCATGTGATCCGTATGAGCATTGTCTAATTGACAGGTTAATTGTTTCACTACGTAGTGAAACTATTAGCAGAGCAGATATTAATTTACCTAGTGTTTGTGCCGTATATTAAGATATGGAGAAACTGAGATTTAACCTGCTTTCTTGACAAAAAGAATGTGGTCATCTGTAGATAGTGAAGATTTATTAGGTTTATTAGGTGTTACAGGCAGTCCCCGGGTTAAGAACATCTGACTTACGGACAGCTCGTACTTACCAACAGACTGCATATAATGCCTGTAAATACAATGGTTTGTAATAACGAACACACACCCTACTTTGTGAGACTCATAAAAACACTGTGCAACTTCTATGAATTCTTGGTTTGTGGTACAGTACAGTTCATTTTATTATTATTAGAATTTGAAGATCAGTGGTCATTGTTGACACACCACAGCACACAGCGCACAACAACGAAATGTGTTTTCTGTATTTAACCCATATGTGACATTGTGACATAGCAGGGGGCAGCTAAATCAACGCCCGGGGGGCAGGGCTTCCCCAACCATTAAGACACCACTGCCTACGTTATTATTATTATTATTATTATTATTATTATTATTATTATTATTATTATTATTATTATTATTATACAAATTCAACTTAAAGACAGACTCAGGGAACAAATCTTGTTCATCGCCTGCATACTGCCTGCATTTATAAACATAACATCATGTATCCCATTGGGAGAGTAGTTATCCGAATTACCACATACTTGTGTGTAGAGAAATGAAGAACTGGAACGTTAAATGTAGCAGAATGTAAACTGAGCAACTACTTGCTGACATACTTGCAACACCCAGTGGCCGAAATTGTATGATTTTAATCTACAGCCTTGGGTTTATTGCTCACGCTTTTATTTGCAGTCCAGTTCATGAATAAATGCATTTGAAACATGAGCTCTAAAATCTGTTTTTTCATTTCATTTCATGGTCCTGGTAGCTTATGCCATGTTACATGATATGTAATCTAGGCCTATACATTACATGTATTGAAATACAGCTGTGAAGAGTTTTATAGAAGAGGACGGCGTTCCCAGTGACATCAGGGAGGCACGGATACCCCGGCACATTCAGGCAGTTCAGTACTTTATAGATGAGTTTCCCGTATTTCACTGTGTGGACTGGAGACAGCAAGGAAGCTTTTTCCGAGGATGGGGGGTGGTTTTATGTCAGCAAATGTAGCAAAAATGTCAGCAAGAATCATATGTATTTGCCTGAATTGGGGTGAATCCCACTTTGTTAGATAGCATGTGGATTTCATGTAACATTATTATGTGTAGTGCTGTAAGTGCTTCTTTGGCTGAGCGTTAAATTGCCTGAAAGAAGAGTACTTCCGGGGTGGCTTCATTAGGTTTATGTTTTTTTACGAATCGCAATAAAATTCTTCCTTTGTGTGCTGGATGTCATGCTTTCTGATTCAGTGTCCTGTATAACAGACCCTGACCCTAACCCTAACCCTGTATAACGGACCCTGACCCTAACCCTAACCCTGTATAACGGACCCTGACCCTAAGCTTGAGCCTTCCCTCTTTTTTCCTGCTGCCCTTTCCTTTGCTGTGCGCTGCAGGTGGGAGTAATTGTGAGTCTCAGTCATGGGTGATACCCATAATACACATGGTTTGGGACCGTGCCTCTTTCCTGGATCATGTCCATATAAACCCTAAATGCGCCACATATGTTACATACGATACTATGGTTTCAATGGGATACACTGATGTCAAATGTCCCATGTGAGCAAATACTGAAATTAGTGGACGTATTTGGGACCCGCTTTGGTGTTGGTGCCAGTGCCTTCTTTTAAATTTATTTTAACAAAGAATACAGGTTACAGTACACAGCATCAGGCACAATCATACAACAGTCCTTTAACAAGGTGTGACAATAAAAAACAAAAAAGGGAAAACATTCCAATAATAATAATGTAGGTATTATCCACACTCCTGAATTACATACATTAAATGCATTCAAGAGTTCTGACCAGTGAGAGCTGAATAACGAGATGATAGTAAAGCACTTTTGCAATTGCTTATGAGTTTCTTCGAACCCAAAATATTATCCATTTCTAGTAGAAATGCCTCTAGAATAGGTGGGGTGTCTGGTGTTTCCGCTTATGAATGAAAAAAATACCCACATGTTGCAAGATGCTATTTGGGGCAATAAAGTAACAGCTTATATCTTTTAATGTAAAGGTATAAGAGCAAAAACTAAAAATGTGTTCACCCAGGTCTGACCAAAATAATTGTACCACATTACAAATGAAAAACAAATGGGAAATGGTGTCTTTTGATTGATTGCATTAAGTCCAGAGATCTGTGACATCAGCAAACCTGGCAACAAAGTGGTTAACTGGGTAAATGCACTGTAATATTTTAAATGGATTGCCCTGGCCTTATTTGAGATTGCATCTTTATAAGGGAGTAACCAAGCTTTTTTTCATGAGATATCATCTATAATTGATCCCCAATATAACTTCCCTCTTGGTACAACTTTAGTTTGATTGTAAAGAAATTCCCTGATATATTTATAATATAACAATGGGCTCACCATCCATGGGAGGGCCCATAGGGGTCGGGTGCGATGTGATTTGGGTGGCGGCCAAAGGCAGGGACCTTGGCAGTCCGATCCTCGGCTACAGAAGCTAGCTCTAGGGACATGGAATGTCACCTCTCTGATGGGGAAGGAGCCTGAGCTGATGCGCGAGGTTGTGAAGTTCCGGCTTGGGCTCTGGAACCAGTCTCCCTGAGGGGGGTTGGACCCTTTTCCACTCTGGAGTTGCCCACGGGGAGAGGCGCTGAGCGGGCGTGGGCATACTTATTGCCCCCAGGCTGGGTGCCTGTACATTGGGGTTTACCGCAGTGGACGAGAGGGTAGCCTCCCTTCGCCTTCAGGTAGGGGGACGGGTTCTGACTTTTGTTTGCGCTTATGTGCCAAATGGCAGTTCAGAATACCCACCCTTCTTGGAGTCCTTGGAAGGGGTGTTGGAGAGCGCTCCTCCTGGGGACTCTCTTGTTCTGCTGGGGGACTTCAAAGCTCACGTGGGCAATGACAGTGAGACCTGGAGGGGCGTGATTGGGAGGAACGCCCCCCCCCAATCTGAACCCGAGCGGTGTTTTGTTATTGGACTTCTGTGCTCGTCACGGATTGTCCATAATGAACACCATGTTCAAGCATAAGGGTGTCCATATGTGCACTTGGCACCAGGACACCCTAGGCCGCAGTTCGATGATCGACTTTGTAGTCGTGTCGTCAGACTTGTGGCCACATGTCTTGGACACTCGGTTGAAGAGAGGGGTGGAGCTGTCAACCAATCACTACCTGGTGGTGGGTTGGCTCCACTGGTGGGGGAGGAAGCCGGCCAGGCCTGGCAGGCCCAAGCGTATAGTGAGGGTCTGCTGGGAACATCTGGCGGAATCCCCTGTCAGGGAGAGTTTCAACTCCTACCTCCGGCAGAACTCCTCCCAAATCCCGGGGGAGGCAGGGGACATTAAGTCCGAATGGGCCATGTTCCGTGCCTCCATTGTGGAGGCGGCTGGCCGGAGCTGCGGCCGTAAGGTGGTCGGTGCCTGTCGCGGCGGCAATCCCCGAACCTGCTGGTGGACAGCGGTGGTAAGGGATGTCGTCAAGCTGAAGAAGGAGTCCTATCGGGCCTTTTTGGCCTGTGGGACTCCAGACGCAGCTGACAGGTACCGGCAGGTCAAGCAGGATGTGGCTTTGGCGGTTGCTGAGGCAAAAACTCGGGTGTGGGAGGAGTTTGGTGAGGCCATGGAGAACGACTTCCGGATGGCTTCGAGGAGATTCTGGTTCACCATCCGACAGCTCCGGGCGGGAAAGCGGTGCAGCATCAACACTATTTATGGTGGGGATGGTGCGCTTCTGACCTCAACTCGGGACGTTTTGGGTCGGTGGAAGGAATACTTCGAAGACCTCCTCAATCTCACCGACATGCCTTCCGATATGGAAGCAGAGTGTGGGGACTTGGGGGTGGACTCGCCTATTTCTGGGGCGGAGGTCACTGAGGTGGTCAAAAAGCTCCTCGGTGGCCGGGCCCCGGGGGTGGATGATATTCGCCCGGAGTTCCTCAAGGCTCTGGATGCTGTGGGGCTGTCCTGGCTGACACGCATGTGCGGCATTGCGTGGACATCGGGGGCAGTGCTTCTGGACTGGCAGACCGGGGTGGTGGTCCCCCTCTTTAAGAAAGGGGACCGGAGGGTGTGCTCCAATTATAGGGGGATCACACTCCTCAGCCTCCCTGGTAAGGTCTATTCAGGGGTCCTGGAGAGGAGGGTCCGCCGGATTGTCGAATCTCGGATTCAGGAGGAGCAGTGTAGTTTTCGCCCTGGCCGTGGAACAGTGGACTAGCTCTATACTCTCAGCAGGGTTTTGGAGGGTTCATGGGAGTTTGCCCGACCAGTCTACATGTGTTTTGTGGACTTGGAGAAGGCATTCGACCGTGTACCTCGAGGAGTCCTGTGGGGAGTGCTCCGGGAGTATGGGGTACCGGGCTTCCTTTTAAGGGCGGTTCGGTCCCTGTATGACCGGTGCTAGGGCCTGGTCCGCATGGGCGTCAATAAGTCGGACTTGTTTCCTGTGAGGGTTGGACTCCGTCAGGGCTGCCCTTTGTCACCGATTCTGTTCATAGCTTTAATGGACAGAATTTCTAGGCGCAGCCAGGGCGTTGAGGGTGTCCGGTTCGGTGACCTCAGGATTAGGTCTCTGCTTTTTGCAGATGATGTGGTTCTGTTGGCCTCATCGGACCGTGACCTTTAGCTCTCACTGGAGCAGTTCGCAGCCAAGTGTGAAGCGGCTGGGATGAGAATCAGCACCTCCAAATCCGAGACCATGGTTCTCAGCCGGAAAAGGGTAGAATGCTCTCTCCGGGTTGGGGATGGGGTCCTCCCCCAAGTGGAGGAGTTTAAGTATCTCGGGATCTTGTTCATGAGTGGGGGAACGATGGAACGGGAGGTCGACAGGCGGATCGGTGCGGCGTCAGCAGTCATGCGGGCACTGCATCGGTCTGTCATGGTGAAGAGAGAGCTGAGCCAAAAGGCAAAGCTCTCGATTTACCAGTCGATCTACATTCCTACTCTCACCTATGGTAATGAGCTATGGGTAGTGACCGAAAGAACGAGATCGCGGGTGCAAGCGGCCGAAATGAGTTTCCTCCGCAGGGTGGCTGGGCTCTCCCTTAGAGATAGGGTGAGGAGCTCAGTCATTCGGGAGGGACTCAGAGTAGAGCCGCTGCTCCTCCACATCGAGAGGAGCCAGATGAGGTGGCTCGGGCATCTGATTAGGATGCCTCCGGGATGCCTCCCTGGGGAGGTGTTCCGGGCATGTCCCACTGGGAGGAGACCCTGGGGAAGACCCAGGACACGCTGGAGAGCCTTTGTCTCCTGGCTGGCCTGGGAACGCCTCGGGATCCCCCCAGAGGAGCTGGATGAAGTGGCCGGGGAGAGGGAAGTCTGGGCTTCCCTGCTGAGACTGCTGCCCCCGCGACCCGACCCCGGATTAAGCGGAAGATGATGGATGGATGGATGGATGGATGGATGGATTTATAATATTTTTATCAAGTATGTTGATCCCATCTAAGAGTAGTTTACTGTGTATACTTTAAATGTCACTATAACTGAGAGTTAGATACTTTATGCAAGTAGGGATTTGCTTTAATAACTGAATTATAATCTGTAATAGGAATAGAGAGATCAAACTGGTATATAAATTGAGCATATGAGAGTAGGTTACCAGAGTTAAAAAAGGTTAAGGCTTTATGGAGTTAAAAGTTGTGGATGTAACACATCATCCAGGACAAGAGCACCTGTTGATTAAATTGTTACAATATTGACAACTTCTCTGGCACAAAATTACAGGACAATAGAAAGCACAAACCACCAATTTTCTTAAAAATGTTCTCAGGAATGTAATTCCATAGAAAGTTAGGGTTAGACAAGCACTTTTTAAGCCAGTTTATCTTAAACATGAAGTTAATGTTACAGAAGCCCAACGGCTCCAGCCCACCTTCAGCTTTTTTATCTGAAAACACAAATTGTTTGACCTTCTGTGACTTGTGTTTACAAATGAAATTGTAAATAATTTTATCAATTTCTTTACAAATCTTTATATCAACAAGCAAAGACAAAGAGGGATATATAAAATGAAAAAGTATTTCTGCCTTGGATAAAAGGACTGTATCCTAGCAAGAGAAATCCCTTTGGAGCCAGATATTACAAATGCTCTCTTTAATTTTGTCTCTCTTTATGGTTTTTGTGAGATACAGATACCTAAATACACAACATTTCTTCTAACAGGGATATTCTCCATTGTTGCCTTGCAGCACCGAAACAGTAGTGGATCTAGAAAAATCTTCATGAGGTGGCATGGAGGGTGGGACGTGGGAGTTCTCGTGTGAAAATACATTTGCACTTCTATAGGTAAATGTACTAAACAAAAGCTCCATGAATACATTTTAACAATATTTATTGTGACATTCTGTTAATACACACTTCCTCAAGTTTATCTTAATAATCGACAATAGGAACAACAAATCAGCGTTCATGCAAAAAAACCTGTGCAGCTCCTGCAGGCTCTGCACTACCCATCTGCTCATCATGTCTGTCCACATTAAGGTGATGGATGTTGTGCTGTGCACCAGAGTAGTTCACAAACATATCCAAGTTAAGTGCTTTTGCATGCTGGTTCCCAATGCTGAGAACAGCTAGATTCCTCGGACGGTCATCTGCCATGGTTGAACACAGGTGATTTTGTTTTGAAAAGCTGCATTCACACCCAACTGGCAACAAACTACTTAAACGTTATGGATTGAATCACACCAGTGTTTAGCGGCTCTTTTTGTCTTTAGCATAACATTGACTGGAACTGACCAGGCAGTCTGTAAAATGACAAGAACTCGAAACTGAGCAGGGCAGTACCTTCATGTAATCAAACTATAAACGCTGGGGGAAGCTTTCAATGGTCCTAGTAATGGCAATTTGACTGGTGGTCCTGTGTCCAGGTTCAATGTAGCTATCCATTTACGGCTGATATCGGCATTTATTGAGGCAGATGTAGACTCAGTCTTTAACTTGTTTGCGTGGATGGATGTTCAAGAGTGGCCAGTCAGTGAGCCTGTACTCAAGCTGCAATGCATATTTACCTGGAAAGCACAGCAAGCATCAATGGCATTGAGTACAGCTGATATCATTGTTGGGGCCCCACATACAATATACAGTGCTGCCGTAACAACCAGAAAAACAAATGGGGCCCTGGACTGCAGCTGTGGTTAGCCTGCGCACTGGTCCAGCCTTGACTAGAGCTAAACTGGGATTAAAAATAGCCCATACAGACCCACCACACATACATACCTATGGTAAAAAGTGCAGATTGGCTGGTGATCCCCATGACAAATTGCTCTGCCCACAACCCCATCGACTTGCCGGGAAAATGCCCTGTATGCCCAATGGTAGCTGCTACCCATTGGCAGTCGCTAATTTATTATTCTGATCTTTAAATATTTATTTCTGTAGCATCACAATATCCTGTTTTTCTCCTCAGGATATTTCACTTGTGTACTCAGTTAATTAATTTATACTTAGCACTACACTTACTTGGTTGCACTGTGTACTGCTTTGCACTTGGTCTGTTTGGCACTATATATATGTTTATATATGTTGCTGTATGTACCAGAATTCTCCCCAGGATCAATAAAGGGCATCTGAATACAACCCAAGAAAGGTAGTCCAAGCCAGGATTACACAAATGTAAATATCGGCTGTCTTAAAGGCTTATGATTCATTTCCCGGAACATAACACCTGAAGTTCTGTAAATGACAACAGTGTCTAGATCAGTCCCATGTTGAATTTGTGTGAGAAATAATCACACAGTGCTCTCGCTGTTGTACTGCGAGATATGAAGTCTCGAGTGACTTGTTTAATCTCCTTGTTTTGAACCAATATAAAAACATCCTCCCGGTGTATGTGGCAACATGTCTTGCCAAGTGGGATCTGCATACTGCAGCAGAGGCCACAGAATTAGCAGACAGTATGAACTGTTCTAGAAATAGCATGTGGATTGAAAGTAAGACTTTGGGCTCTTTTCTGCATTTCCACAGAACCCCTGCTGCCCCCAACCTGACCTGCCTGTGATGAGAGGAGATGGCCACCCAGCCTGACGAGATTTTTCATTACTGTTTCAGAAAGGGGGGGGCTCTGAAAAACAACTGCCAGAGGAAAACCATGGGGGGGGGTGCCTGCTAAAGCAAAGGCTGTAGCTGTCCTGGTTCCATCTGGGACTAACATTATGTGGTCCCAGTATAACTACCTCCAACCCCCAGGTTGCTGCAGGGCAGCTATTTGCCCTTTGTTTCAGAGGGGTATGTGGCACTCGTGGGAAGCAAGTCTAAAGCTCCTGTTACATATTATACACGACTCGTCTGAATAGTTTGTCAGTTATTCCATTTTCCCGAAAACGGATACAGGGAACACTCTTCTAATTTTTGCCATTGGTCTTAACCACTCTACCGTGCCAGTACACAGGTTGGTTCTTTGTTCCAACTTGGTGGAAGGCAGAGTGGAGTTGGCCGTGTGCCCTGCACTCTCAGTGGATGATGTTTCCATCACTCAGCAACATCTCACATGACATCTCATCCCCTCTGGTGGTCTCAGGGATGCCACCTTCTAAGATAGAAGCTGATGACAGTCTTCAGCAGTGACCAGAGCTTGTGCTGTGACACACTCTGTGCTGCCCTCTGCCAAGGAACCTGATAAAGATGCATTGGGGACGACACTGAAGATGAGAGGTTTTTCTCTCGCCGGTGCTTCTTTGTCCTTCATGAGAGGAGCTGGGCAGAGAACAGAACGTATTATGAACCAAGCGCAAGCTTCCTGTATTAATGGTGGTGTGTTGGTAAGCAAACAAGTTCCACATGGAGATCATTTTGCTGGAGCAACAATTGTGGAAAATTGTTGTGCCTTCTGTTGTCTGCCAGTTGGTACTCAAGACAGGATGAGACCGAATAAAATGACCGTTTGACCATCATAGCCTGCTGGCCATCAGGAGTTCTAAGGAGGGGATCAGGTTCTCACCCTCTTGCCAGTGTTTGGTTCTCTCTTCAAAGCACAATTTGTTGTGGTGGCAAGATAATCTATATAAAGTATATTGTGCATATGCCTCACAGGAAGAAGAAAGCTTGACTTTGCCAGGTGAATTAATTAAAACCATATTAAGAGTGGGCCAGAGTAGAGCCAGGTGATACTGTGTGGCCAATGGCACTATATTGACTGGTGACAGTGGTAGAATAGGATGATATTAAAGTGCCAGTTGACCATATAATGTTTGCCTGCCTGAACTTGTTAGTAATGTTGTTTCATCTAGATGATGAGAGGTGCTCAGAACTTACAAAACGTATTACTCCATTTCTATCCCTGTTTTCTGATACACTGTCCCAAACGAAATGGATGAAACATGATGTTGAGGTTAGGGACATGGCCCATATTCTCCAGTGGTTTTGTTGTTTCGAAGGAGAGATAAAAAAGATTCTGAAAGCCAAATACCATTATTTTTGGACAATGGTCTCATCCAGTTGCCTCCACTTACCTCCTGGTGAATGAATTTGATGGTACATAGTGTTTTTGCACCAATTATAACAAGATGAATATTGTAACCAGCCATGACTCTTTTCCTTACTCATAAATGAAGGAATATGCTGATCAAGTCAGATCTGCTCAGTATGCTGGCAAATAAAATTTGTTGAAGGGCTACTGTCAGGTCCCTTTGACTCAATGTGCGTGAGGATTCTGCATTTATTACGTCTGACGGACTATACTCTTACAAAGTTATGACATTTGGGTTACGGAATGCGCCTGCAGCCTTCCAACACCTTATGAATAGAGTTGACTCAGGGTTGGAAGGTTGTGCTGTGTATTTGGACAATGTTTCTGTTTTCAATGATATGTGTGAACATGTTCAATGTATTCATGGTTTGTTCATTTGGCTCGCTCAGGCACACAACACAGTAAATTTAGGAAAATGTGAGTCTACCAAAGCCACGGTAACATATCTTGTAAGGTAGTAGGTCAGGACCATGTATGTCCTGCAAGGGCAAGCCATTGATTGCTTTCCTCCAGATACTACAATTAAACTAAAGTGTTTTCTAGGTATGCTAGGTTATTGCTGTCATTTTTGAAAAACGTTTCAATAGTGGTTACACATTTAACCAATTTGTTGAAAGCATCTGTTAAATAAAATTTTTTTGCCAGAGTGCTTATGAAAGTTCTGACACACTCCTCACTTTAGCTGTAGTACTCAGCTGCCTCAGTAGGACAAACCCCTCACAATGCAAATGGACACCGGTAGGGGCTGGGGCGATGCTCCGCCTGGAGGACAATGGTGGGATTGATTGGCTTGTATCTACCTTTTCCAAAATCAAATTATTACCAGATGAACTTCTTCATTATTGGAAAAAGAAGCCATTGTTGTGGTTTGGGCTTTACGACACTTTGATGTTTATGTAGGAGGGGGTGCCTCTCCTCTAGCGATTCACTGTGATCATGACCCCTTAACCATCCTACATTCTCATCACAACCCCAATCAGCCGCTGATGCAATGGTGTCTCTTTCTACATCCGTAGCACCTGGACATACTCCATGCTAAGGGTGCTCATTATTACATTATTATGGATATGTTCTTCTATCCCCCTACCTCATAAATCTATTATCTGCCCCTGTTCACAGGAGACATGTGAGAAGAGCGAGTAGAAGTCAGACTAATTAAGCATTCTTTTAACATACCATCATGAGGACGTGATGGTTCTTAGTGCAGTTATTACACTCTCATATTTATTTGTGATTTGAAGAAACACCTTTGGGTTCCTGTTTGCCATACCATTCATTTTTGCCTTAGTGTTTTTCCCTGGTCCCTGGGCGGCAGTATAGCTCAATGGGTTTGCGGCTCAGAGGCAGACGCTGCTTCCATCATGAGTTTGAGGCTGACTTTAGACCTTTAGACCTCACCTCTGTTTAATATTTTGGTTTTATTTTGTCCTTTAGTTTCTAGTATGGTTAATTTGTCTTTGCTTGTGTTTCCTTGTTCATGATTACCCTGCCTGTGCCATGTTTAGTTATGTTCAATTTAGTTGTGGTCCTATTCTCTCCTTGAGTAGAAAGCCCTCAGTGTTACTTAATGTCTCCTAGTCTCTACTGCTTGTTAATTGTAATATACCATACCCGTTCAACAACAACAAACAACAAACAAATTTATTTTTGTATAGCACAGTTTCACGACATTATCGTCTCAAAGCGCTTTACAGCATCCGCACCCAAAGCCCCCAGTGAGAAAGTCAGAGGGGACAGTGGCAAGGAAAAACTCCCTTGAATCAAGAAACCTTGGGAGAGACCAGACTCAAAGGGGGAGCCCATCCTCCAGGGGACGGCAGAGAGAGTCAAATAGGAGAGATGTTCCTTGTCGTGCTGAGCCCTTGGTGATTAGTTGATTGGTTATGGGTCTCACCTGTCCTTCATCTTCTCTTTTTAGTAGTGTATTTAAGTGCCTGCTTTTGTTCTGTTCATCAGTGGGTCATCGTGGCTGTTGCTCCATACTGAGGATACCACCCTGGGCTGGTTTTCATTGTACCTGACAGACAGGAAATAGTTCATTTATATTGTTGGTTGCTTATCTTCCTCCTCTGCAGTCACTCAAGGGGTCCCACAAGGATCAGTTCTTGGGCCCCTGTTTTTTGTCCTGCATACTCCCCCTCAGACGCATTATTCATCAGTTTTTTCTCAATTACCAGTATTATGCCAATGACACCCAAACCTACCTCAGCACTAAATCGATCTACTCACCACCTCTGTTCCAAGTTGAAACATGCATCTGCAATTAAGATCTGGATGACTCACAGTTCCTCAAACAGTGGAAAAACACTTGTATTATGCTTTGTTTTGTTTATATTAATTGTGCCATGGTGTGACTCTTCACAATCATGGTGTTACACCCTGCTTCACCAGGGCCCAGGTTAACCATATGGGCAGTTGGGCACATGCACAGGGGCACCACATCCTTTGGGGATACCCAGCAAAGCAACCCCTTCATAAGCTCCTCCCCCCCTGTTCCAATTACAAATGTCTTTAATCAAGTTATTGCAATCTAATATGATTGTAAATTGTTCATTTGGGATGCTGTGATTGTGCAGTGGTTAGCACTGTTGCATTGTCCCTCTTCACCATGGCACCATCCATCCATCCATCCATTTTCCAAACCGCTTATCCTACTGGGTCGCGGGGGGTCCGGAGCCTATCCCGGAATCAATGGGCACGAGGCAGGGAACAACCCAGGATGGGGGGCCAGCCCATCGCAGACCATGGCACCATGTGTGTGGCATTTGCATGTTCTCCTTGTATCATCTTGGGGTTTCCTCTGGGTACACCAGCTTCCCCCCATAGTAAAAACATGCTGAAGTTAATTGGAGTTACCAGTTCAAATACCAACAATTATTGAAAACTCTGACAGGGACTGTCACCAGCTGGTTCTGAAATAGCATTCAGCAGGATAGCAAATTCTGCAGAGGGTGCTCCAGAGCCTCCAAATCATCTGCATGAAATGATGTAGATCCAGGACCAGGAAAATCAAGGACCCCAGACACCCCAACAATGCCACAGCTGTCTAAAGGCCAGCACTGAAAGGCTGAGGAGAAAAGTCTTCTTCCCGTGAAAGTCTTCAACTCCGTTGTAGTTGCCTTGCCTTAATTGCCCATGTGTTGCACATGTGTCCCCTTCTTTATATGTTGAAAACATAAGGTTGAAAAAGTTCTGTGAAATATTTTTTTAATTATCACAGTAACAAGATCAAGTGTCTGAGGCTGCCCTTCTTTTTGCTATCAATACCCAGTGCTGCTTTGATTTTGGTGCAGTTTCTCTGAAAATTTGATACGTACCACACATTCTTACTGCTAATTTTGCTAAATATGTAAAAACCATGTTTTTAGTAAAAAAAAAAAAGCTGAATATATTTTACTGTAAATTAAGTAAATATGGTGTTTATTGTATTTTGAAAATGAGATTATTTTTAATATTAGAAAATGACATCATGTGAATGATATGGCTTTTCACATGAACTCACCCCTCCCCCCCCCACCCCCCCCCCCCCCCCCCCGCCTTACGACAGTGAACAGTGTTTAGGCAAAAATCCTCCCAGCTGAGAAACGTTCCCCAGGTAGTCATGGTGACAGCAATGGTATAAACAGAGGACAGGGGACTACAGGGAGCCTCAGACGAACACAGGTGACTACAGGGAGCCTCAGACGAACACAGGTGGCTACAGGGAGCCTCAGACGAACACAGGTGACTGCAGGGAGCCTCAGACGAACACAGGTGACTGCAGGGAGCCTCAGACGAACACGGCGGGTGGAATGGCTTCAGCAGTGATGACTCTGATCCCTTGAGTCCTAACAAGTGAAACACATGCAGGTGAGAATTATATTTCGCTATGTGATACTTGGGAGGGTGTCGCAGGCTGTGTGAGACTTACCGGTATCATTGAACCCCCCACGGGCAATATATATGGTTGGGGACCAGTGCGCCACCACAACAGACACTTCCTCATTAAGACACTCAGAACTTACACTCAAATCAAACACTCATGACCTCTTCCTTATTCCAATACACTCTTTCTTTAACATGCATACAACACAATGGTAAGCATGCTTCAAAACAAGTATATTCAGCTACTCCACAGTCTACTAGACTCCTCCATAATCATTGTACATAATGCTAATACCCAAGTTTTTTCCATTAAAATTATGAGCTTACTTAACGTTAAATCTTAGATGAATGCAATGTCTTCGTTGAATAGATTAGAAACATTACTATACCAGAACAGAACAGAAAAATTGTTGCTTTCAAGCATATTTTGGCCTCCAAAGAAAAGTTATAGGAGCTAAATAAAGGCTTCGTGCGAACGAAAAATATCAGAAACATTTATAGGATTTATAAGGAAAACATGCTGAAGAGGTTCGCACATTTACGAAAGTTCCATAGCAGTCATACGAACGTTTTTTTAGAAAAAAGAAAAAAGCGTCATTTAGAGTTCATATTGAACTGTCCATTTAAATCAAATATACGGTTATTTTAGCGGTTGGTGAAATTCGCGTCAATAAATATAGAAGCATTTTTATTTTTCTATTTAGTGTACAACTAACATTCAGTGTTTTGTTGTTTAAAACGAATGGCTTTAAATATATGGCAACATATTTATTATGTACAACCAAAAAGAAATATGTGTACTGAATTGAGCTGAAATCAGTTTTAGGTTGGATATTCGACGCACTCTCCAGATCGAGCGGCGGAGTGTCACTCACGCTGGCCGGCATTAATAGCGAAAGGCTTCCAGTTCAAGTCCACAGGCTAGCAGATGATAGTTTACCGCTGATTTATGGACCGTCAACTAGTTACTGCCCAAATAACAAAATACTAATTGCTTGCGATAGCATCAATTGCATGAAATCCAGTGACTCCAAAATGCGTGCATATCGTTGAACTACCTGACACACATAGGACACAACGACTTTTCCTCATTTTAATCCTTTATTGTATTTGATATGATGTTTTAAATGGGATTTTTCTTTTCAGTTGCTTCTAGACTATGGGAGCCAGCGACCCCAAATGAGCGCAAATTATACAACCTGAGACTCACAGGAGACATTAAGTGCCATTAGTTTTTAACCATTTGCGTATTTTACGGGATTTTTGTTTGTTTGTTATATATATATATATATATATATATATATATATATATATATATATATATATATATATATATATATATATATATATATATATATATATATATAATTTTAATAGCTTCTAGGCTGTGAGAGAACCAGGTGTAGATTATAGTAGACCTACTACCTGAGACTCACAGGACAGCAACTTTTATTCATTTTTTACTTTTTGTGTATTTATTTAAATTTTTCCAAGAATTGAGGTTTTTGCAATTCCAGTAGAAAATGGAATTTAGAGATCCTAAACCGGACTATAATTCAATAACAAACATTGTTTTTCTCCACTTAAATTATCGGTGGTATTTGGCTTTACTCCGTTGCACCATTTAGCCTAAACAATAGGCTATTTTTGACATATCGGAAGTGCCACTGAACAAATCTTTTTGATGAACAGAATTAAATCATATACTACTACAATTTGTACCTGGTTTTGGATCACTGGCTCCCAAAGCCTAGAAGCTAAAATATTTTTGCAAAGCTAACACAGGGTTTGCAAACTACCATTTCAGTTAAAATACCTTGATTTCACTTTAGCACAGAGTTCTTGCTCTGCGCTGATTGGTCAGTCTTTTACAATCACACATGTGTCACTAATGTTAATGTGAAGCTGGATGGGTCATTCAATCAAGGAAAGAAACAAGTCAAACCACAAGAAAAATTTAACTCTTTTAGCCAAACACATGAGCCTTTCAGTTTTAAAGTAGTTTGTAAAACCTGAAGTAGCTCAGTGTCCCCCGACATAGAATAGATGGTGACCTTGGTGCCTTTGAATGTCATTTCTGTCTTGATTGTTGTTCTATTTGGGAACATTTTTAAATCAAATGTTATTTGCAAATAACTTACCTGTTCTAGATTTTTGCAATACATTATTTTTCTGCATTCATGTACAATAAATTTAGTATCTTCATTTTCACATACATAATATTTCATTTCAGTGGCTCTCAAACTATGGTACATGTGTCATAGTTTGTATCTCAACCTTTTGGGGGCGTAGATGCTTATATAAAACCTGCTGTACAACATCTCGCATCCACCCAGGAATCTTATCCGAGGTGATGTCACTCATCAAAAGCCACGGTCACTTACTACAGATGTGTTTCTCATATGCAGAAGTCTGCTTGGGGGAGTGGGTGAGGATCTGTGCTGTATGAATGCGATTTATACCAACCCCCATCATGCAGTGAGATCAGCTGTTAGTAAATGGTGTGTAAGAATCCGTGTTGTTAGCCAGAATATCTTTGTTATTGTAAGAGCAGGTGGCATGGCAGGATTGGAAAGAGGCAGCAGAGAGGTTCAGATAAGTATAATTTCATTGTTATGAAGTGTCTTACCTTAGAAACAAATCTTTCAAAGTAGGCAGGATGATTGAAAACCAGAATCTTTATGTTATCTTCTTGCTAAGACCTGGCAGGATAGTAACGATGCTCCTGTACTTAAGGAAACCTTCCCAGTTTTAGTTTTTTTGTGTCAATATGTCTAGATCAGGGGTGGCTAATCGTATCCACAAAGGGCCGGTGTGTGTGCAGGTTTTCATTGCGACTCTGTAATTAGATTACTAATTACAGGACTGATTGGCTGAAGAGTCCTCACACCTGGGTGTGAACAGTTGACCTAAAGGTAACCCCAAAAACCTGCACACACACCGGCCATTTGCGGATAAGATTGGCCATCCCTGTTGTAGATTATACGGAAAGAGAGCTGGTGTAGCGTGTCTATTTTGTAGTGCTTTATGCACTAAGCAAGGGGGGCCTTTCTACCTTTGAACACTTTGCAGTGAATCTCACGTTTGATAGATTATCAGCAGAAGAACAGTTCTATCATCCACCATGCCTTAGCTCCAGGTTTCTTAATGAGTTTGGGGACATTCTCTCTTATATTTTAACTGATTTTCAATATAACAACTGGTGATTATTAACATTCACATAAACAGGGCCACATGTCCTAAAATCAACAATTTTCTGAGATAACAAAACTCATTTGACTTGTTGCAGCATATGTCAGACCCACTCAGAAAGAAGGTCATGTCCTGAATTTGGTGATATCTCATTGTTTGGACATCAAGGCTTCTCAAATCGCAGATGTTTTGGCTTCTGACGAGACACTGCATCTTCTTTGAGATGGCAGTGTTCACCATGAGCTTCAGTGATAAGGGGAAGGTCACTAAGTGCTATTTTATGGGTTATTTCACTGACACATTTAACACCCAAAGGGTGACTGGCTCTTTAAAGCTATGGGCCCCACACTATGGAACTCCTTGCCGGCTAATATCAGATTTTCTTCATCCATCCCTTTAAAAAAAGTCTTAAAACGTTGTTTACTCAGGCCTTTAAGTGAGTACAGCTGATAAATACAATGTCCAGAGCCCCTCTGGGGTGTAAATGTTTTCCCTTTGGGGTGATTTATTTCTTATTTAAGACTTATTTAAGACAGTTTTATCTCTATTTATTTATCTAGTTCTTTTGATGGTGTGAATTGTGTAGCACTTTGGTGAACATAAGTTTTCTTAAATGAACCTTAATAAAATGTACTTACTTACTGTATGTACTTACTTATGTATTTACTTATGTACATACTTATCAACCTTGTGCTCTATTCCTCCTCCCCCTCCCTTGTAATGCATTTGTTGAGAGATTTATCTCCAGAATTACAGAATGTACAAATACCCCTCCCCCACTGAAACCTAGGACTGTATCAGATAGAGGAAGACCCCCATGAAGGAACTCAAGTCCAATTTTAAAACACAAAAGAGACTGCAGACATGCAGAAAGAAGATATTCATTGTGACATTTACAAAAACATTCTTAAACAGTGAACTGAAGAATTTGCCAGAAAGCTCTACTTTTCAAATGTGATAGAAAATCAAGAGTGAGCTGAAAAATCTATTTTACTACTATTGATAGATTGATTACACCCCCCCACACACACACACACACAGACACACACTCACACACCTCATGTGAGCTTCTTACAATTGATAAATGCTGTGAGTTTGCAGCAATAAAACTGGAACCATAAGAGGGAACATAAGGCATACTCATCCTCAGAACCTGAACCTTAATCCACCACACTGTACTGTCCTGTAATCTGTCTATGTTCTCTCTGATCGACCTTCATTCACTAATCACTCACATTACTTATAAACTCATCAAATTGTTCTCTTGATCCCCTTCCCACAAAGTTTTTAAACAATTTCTAAGCTCATTGTCTGCAAATGTGTATTGTTAATCTTTCTCTGAAAGAAGGAATTTTTCCACAATGTCTTAAAACCGCTCTTGTCAGGCCTTAGTCAAAGAAAATGGTACTGCCCTCAGTAATTATAGGCTAACCTCTAACCTTTCATTCTCTGAAAGTTTCAGCTTTCAGATGTGCCGCCGCATTGAAACAGCTCTTCTCAAAGTGCTAAATGTACCTTCTGCTTTCTTGTTCTTCTATATCTCAGTGCTACCTGTGACACTATAGGCCAAGAGATTCTGTTGAACCAGCTGCAGAACAGGGTTGGCCTCTCTGGTACAGTATTTTGACACCAGGAATCGGGCCGTACTGGACCCATACCGTGAAGTGATGGGTTTTCATTGCAATTCAATTGCGAGCTGTACCCGACCCATACCCGACCCATTCCCGACCCATTCCCGACCCATTCTCGACCCATACCCGACCCATTCCCGACCCATACCCGACCCATTCCCGACCCATTCCCTGCCCATACCCGACCCATTCCCGACCCATACCCGATCCATTCCCAACCCATACCCGACCCATTCCCGACCCATACCGACCCATACCCGACCCATTCCCGACCTGTGCTGACTCAGCTGACACTGACAGTATGCAGGGCTGAAATCGTGTGAACAGTAAATAAGCATCTGTGTCAGTGCTGGCCATCTCTGTCGTTTGGGGACTTTGTGGTTGACTTGTGGGTCACCAGGACGGTTGACCCCTCAATTGGGGGCAATGCAGCACCGCGGCACTTATTATTATATGAAATCTTCCTGGTTAACGGCATTTCTTGTACCACACCACGTTGATGTGCAGTATGTAAATGTAATGTAAGGTGTGTCTGTGTATTAACGTTGCTATTATTAAGTGTTGTAACCATTTAATTTTTTACTGCAGAATGCACGTTTCCATTACCGTCTACCCCCAGTGTAAGTGAAATTAATTGTTGTCTCCCTTGTTTGATGCTGGTTGTCTCTGGCAGTGTGCTATTAATAAATATGGAACTTTTGTTCCTTTTTTTTATAAAGAACTTTCTCCTTCTTATTATAAATCATGCCCCACTACACTAATCCAGCTACAATATATTTATAAAGCATGAATTTAATATACACACAATGTTTAGACAATGGTTATTTTACTTTCGGTTCACATTGAAATTGATACAAAGATGTACATTTGTAACAGCATCTACAAAATCTTATTGTAATTCAATGAGGTGGTGTTTGTGTTCTTCATCCAGGCTGCTTGCTATATCCAATATCTAAATCCACCAGATGTCGCTGTTTAGTTTATTGAAACAGCGATTTATGTCCTGACACATTCACAGAGATCCTTTGCATGCTTCATGACATTTCATTTTCTCATGACGACTTTTTATTAAAAGCTGCTGGAAGTTCAATGAATGTCAGAAGTTGTTGGGTTTAAAAAAATGAAAGCTTAGCCAATCAGAAGTGTCCCTCACTGAACATTACTGAACTATTAGTGGCAAAATGTTGATGAAAAGAACCAAGGGAAGCCAAAATGAACTTAGTTTCCTGCCAATAAAATCTCTTAATTTTCTAAATCACAAACATGCTGTAATAATACCATATCATGCTTAGAAAATTTATGGCCTTCAGTTTTTAGCGAAGAATGACTGAGAAGCTGGCCTGCAGGGGGCAGTAGCAGGGTGAGCAGACCGTGGCCTGGGATCCCTAATGATTGTAGTGGCGTTCCTCCAGCACCACCTGGTGTAGGTTGCCTGCAGGGGGCAGTAGCAGGGTGAGCAGACCGTGGCCTGGGATCCCTAATGATTGTAGTGGCGTTCCTCCAGCACCACCTGGTATAGGTTGCCTGCAGGGGGCAGTAGCAGGGTGAGCAGACCGTGGCCTGGGATCCCTAATGATTGTAGTGGCGTTCCTCCAGCACCACCTGGTATAGGTTGCCTGCAGGGGGCAGTAGCAGGGTGAGCAGACCGTGGCCTGGGATCCCTAATGATTGTAGTGGCGTTCCTCTAGCACCACCTGGTATAGGTTGCCTGCAGGGGGCAGTAGCAGGGTGAGCAGACCGTGGCCTGGGATCCCTAATGATTGTAGTGGCGTTCCTCCAGCACCACCTGGTATAGGTTGCCTGCAGGGGGCAGTAGCAGGGTGAGCAGACCGTGGCCTGGGATCCCTAATGATTGTAGTGGCGTTCCTCCAGCACCACCTGGTATAGGTTGCCTGCAGGGGGCAGTAGCAGGGTGAGCAGACCGTGGCCTGGGATCCCTAATGATTGTAGTGGCGTTCCTCCAGCACCACCTGGTATAGGTTGCCTGCAGGGGGCAGTAGCAGGGTGAGCAGACCGTGGCCTGGGATCCCTAATGATTGTAGTGGCGTTCCTCCAGCACCACCTGGTATAGGTTGCCTGCAGGGGGCAGTAGCAGGGTGAGCAGACCGTGGCCTGGGATCCCTAATGATTGTAGTGGCGTTCCTCCAGCACCACCTGGTGTAGGTTGCCTGCAGGGGGCAGTAGCAGGGTGAGCAGACCGTGGCCTGGGATCCCTAATGATTGTAGTGGCGTTCCTCCAGCACCACCTGGTATAGGTTGCCTGAAGGGGGCAGTAGCAGGGTGAGCAGACCGTGGCCTGGGATCCCTAATGATTGTAGTGGCGTTCCTCCAGCACCACCTGGTGTAGGTGGCCTGCATACTTGAAAAAGAGGTGGTTTTGCTTTCAGTTTTTGGTCAAAACAAATGAAGTACAGCTACAGTCACATTTCATAAAGTTTTGGTGCCAAATGGATAGAGCATCCTGCTGTGGTCAATGGGGTTCTGAGGTCTAAATGCAATTGGTGGTTGTTTTACACAAAAGCACCCTCTTCAAAGAATTTTGATCCAGTAGAGGGGAGGAGTTCTGCAGTGGTACCATTGAGTAAACTACTTCACTTGAATTAGGTTATGGAAATAAAAATATGTATATTTTAATAACAGATTCAGGAAATTTAATATCAGGTACAGTACATGTATCCAAGATTAATTATTTTGTGAAAACTGCGATTTAATTATTTGCTGTCCATGTAGCTATTTAGAGATGCACAGGCAGAGATGCTGCTCTTCTTCATACCTCAAGTGCTTAACTTCCTGTACTCTCTGTTTGGGCTGCTGAGTGAAGACTAAATCCCAAAACAGGAAAAATGGGCATGAGCTACTCCAAATTTAAGAAGAAGGACCTCTGCAAATTAGGAGCCCTCATTCTTAAGGTAATCCGTGTTTATGGGCAGGTTGGCAGCCCCTCCTGTCATTAACCACCTTTAATGCGTCACTCTGAGTGTCTTGGGGAGATCTACCCCACAATTTACCCCACAAAGATTTCTGCTTTATTCTTACTTGCACATGAATAAATCAGATCACTGATGGGCCTTTTCTGTTTTTAGTGATTTTTGATTTTACTGCAGTTTGCTTTTTTCCCAGTAGGTGGCAGAGACATTAAAGCTTGTAGATGTGCAGCAAGGCCTAGAGGGAGATGGAGAGTTTGTACAATGCAACAACATGACCCTCATCAACCTGGTGCTGAAGGTTCTGGGACCCATGCATGAAAGAACCCTGACGAGCGTAATGCTGCTCACACAGGTGCTGTTGTATGACGCCACATTTATTCGTCCTGGGATCTTGCTTGTTGCATGGCTGTCTGATCTGCCCCCGCTTCTCTGCAGGTGCTTGGGAGCGCTGTGGCTTTTGGGATTCGCTATCACCTGGTACATCTCTTCCATGATGTGTAGATGCCATGGATGGAATTCTGAGGGACACCACAACATCCTCTCTGGGATTTAGGTTTTATTCAGTTTGGTATCTGCCTTTTTAGTTTTTAAGAATGTACTGAATTGAAATAGTAACTTTTTTCCTTTTATTTTTTGTATTTTTTTGTGCTAACTTTGAATGTGAAGGAGCCTCAAAATTATGACAATTTTGAATTATATATGCAAAATGGCATTTAAAATGCCTACAGACAGATTAAATGAACTAGGTTAAAGTAAATGCATTTTGTGTTAATTAATAGACTCAACATGCATATGTACTTTATAAACAAGAAGCGAAAAGAATTCAAGGGAATTTCAAATCATGCTCAAGAAAGGAAGAGTAGGCTGAGCAGTAACTGTAGGTCTCCATCCAAAGGTTCCCTGAATAATAATAATAATGCATTTAAAATACAAAGAACGTTTCACTAGAACAAAATAGTTGATAAAGAAAATCAGAAGGTCTTAAGAAGTTTTAAGACCAGATTTAAATTAGACTGAAATAGTTCAGCAGGTTTTCATCTGTAGTGTTTGTGTGAGAGTGAATTCATCAAATAACGTGATGAAAGATTGCCAAAGGAACTGAATTTGTCAATGACAATTCATTTTATTTTGTGATTAAAATTTTTTATCTATCATACTAACTGAACCACAGTAATGGTCGTTTGCTGTGTTTTATAAAAGAAGATATGTTGGTGAATATGCTCTGATTACGTGTTTTCTGACCCAAGCTTAGTTCATAGTTTTTGCTTTACGCAACTTTTTCTTTTTTTCAATATTGTAAATTAAGGCACTATAATTGAGTTTGATCGTTTCTTTAATTCTCAATGAAGGTTTAGGGATATTTAGTAGGTTAATTTCATAGCTAGCTTGCCAACAAGATAATAATTTCTTCCAAATAGAAAGTAGAGCAGAGTTTACACATGTGATCCTAGCCAATTAAAATAAGAAAAAAGCAACCTTTCTGGTTATACTGTCTACTATTGGCTGTACTTTTCCCATTTAAAACTCATCATCTGCCATTGTCACTGACAGCAGTGGCAGCCCCAAGGGCTGAGCTTTCGTCGGCTACAGAGTCTCCCCCAAGCTTGATCCTTCTCCAAAGTTCTGAGCATCTTCACCACTGGTCATATATATAGATGATGTGGTCGTCTGCTTTTGGGACGTAGCAAGCGAATCCTGGAAAGGGAGTACAACACAACAATTAGTTTCTAGATACTATTGCAAGTTGGCTGTTAGTATTTGTTTAGTCACATTTAATTTAATTGACTAATACATTATTTATCTTTGCCAATCAAATGCTTAATTCCACGTTAGTGATTTGTCTGACTTCATCAGTGATTTTTTTCCTCAGATTAAAAAATCTGTAAATCTTCATGCTTGTAATTTCAGGATCAATTTAAGTCAGACTACAAATCTTTCCATTGGATTACATCAGATTAGGATCAATGATGTATCGCAGGCTGAGTTCTTCCATCCTCACTCACCAGTTTTTGGTTTGAAGATCCTTCCATTGGGACGCTCAACCCAAAACCTCCAGAAGATGTTGTGTTCAAGGTCAGATAAGGCACCATTGATGCCTCTCAGGATTGGACCATAATCGGGATTCACTAATACCGCATACCTACGGAGACATGGGGGCTAGCTTGAACCAAAATGCAAAATTAGTTTAATTTAAGCTAAAATTCTATATTTACAGGAATCATTTTGTCTTGACCTGAAGTCATAATCATGACTCATCAGTCGTCTCATGGCACCTTGGAGTATTCCCTTATCGGCGACTTCCACACTGAAAGTCTTATTAGGGGCATGTGAGATTCGGTTGACTAGAGTTATGGTGATTGAGTACGCAGTTTCTGAAAATCCAACACAAAGCACACAGATAATTCACACAGTCTGCAACACCCTCCCTTTACTGTATTTTTCGTAAATGACAGCTAAATCACTTGAAATCCAGAATATAACAGTAAAAATAAGTAACATTCTCACCTGTTACTGCGCCACCTGCTTCGACATGCGGGACCAGAAATAGGGTGCCCAGAGTTATCAGAGAGACCACAGTCATGCCTGCCAAGGCCATTCTGCCTGCCGTGTTGGTCTGAGGCTCCCTGTCGTCACCTGTCACCTGTCACCTGTCCTCTATTTATACCATCGCTGTCACCATGGCTGCCAGGTGAACGATTTTTTGGCTAAAGACTGTTCACTGTTGTAAGGCAGGGTGGGGTGAGGTCATGTGAAAAGCCATGTCATTCATGTGATGTTAATTTGTAGTAATATAAATGTCTTCTTTGTTTTAGAATCAGAATCAGAATCTTTTTCTTCGCCAAGTATAGAGAAGTACAGGGAATTTCTTTTGGTGTGGGTGGTATCATGACATAAACAAAACACACATACAAACAAACATCTAAAAGTAAAGATACAAGGATTTTTGTTTTTTGTTTTTTTTTACAGGAGATGTGCAATGCTGAGTCAAGCATGTGGACAATATAAATAAAGAAATAAATAGATGATAGATTAATGTGATGTGCAAAGAGCTTAGGTGCAGTGCAGATGAGTTTAGTTAAAATATGATAATGAAGCTTGAACAGTGTGTGGTTCCATTATGACAGTTTTTCATGGGTTCTTATTTATAAGGGCGATGAGCTGACGGAAGAAGCTGTTTAGGTGATGATTTGTCCTTGTGCTCAGGGCTCTTTGCTCTCGCTGGGATGGAAGATGCTGGAAAAGGAAGTGGCCAGGATGCAGAGGGTCAGACTTTATTTTTCTGGCTCTGTTCAGAAAATGAGTACAAAATGAGTACAGTGCTTCAAGGGGGGGGGGCTGACAACTGAATCGCTTATCCTTTGTGCAGTGGCCACTGCAGATTTTTTTTTTTTTGGGGGGGGGGGGGGGGGGAGGGGGACTGTCAGAAACTTTTACAAAGTGCATGAAATAAACTATTTTTTCCTTTACACAGACATTATGGCTATAATGTTTTGTCCTTCATGACAAGTTATGGTAAAATCTATACTTCAAATTCTTATCTTTCTCTAAAAACTAATAAGACACTTCTGATCTGTATAAGTTGCTTTATCTTCCCAATACATTTACGCTCTTTGTTTTAGCCTAAAAAACATCTAAGGCTTTTGAAATCATTGAGTCCCATTGAAAACCAAATGGTGGCTATTTTCTTCTGTTTTGGTATCTGATCATGGCAGGTCTTCATCATAAACAAGGAAGGGTTTGTGCAAATTGCCTGACATACAAGCAGTTTCTTATGTACCCATGTATTGGTCTTAGTGCCCTGCCCCACCAGCTTTTTTCCAAAGACAATCTCACTTTTCATTGTTGAGACAGAAGCTTGAGTGGAGAATGCTGTCCAACTCCATGTGGAAACATTAAGTTGAAGGTACTGAATGACTGATGATACGAAGCATCATAGCGGCGAACTCAGTACCACATAACCTTCTCTAATATTGACCTCTCAGATCCCTCTAAGCCCTTGAGGGTGTGTAGGGCGGATCCTGTTCTATTCAGGATGTAAAAGATTCCTATTAAATGAGTATGCTGTCTACCGGGTTAAATATGATTCTGATGTTGCAAATATTATTCCAGGTAGCTGGTCAGAATCCAACAGTAAGACAAGTGGGACACGCGTAAATGCTGTAGGCTGAATTTTGTTGGCCTTGTTTTGGTGTAGACATGAATAATGTGTGTAGATCTAATAGGGTATCTACCTGCATGAATGCTTATGGAGCGTGAATGTTGGAACCACGTGTCTAAGCATTTCTCAATGTGCTGAGTCACGACACATTACTCCTGTGCCCATAATTAAGATTATGACCAATGTGTGCCTACGTAGCCCTTCTGGTTTATACCAGACAGGATTGTCTTCATTCACTCGATCAGCCTTAACGTTATGGAGAGGCTCTGAGTCAGTCACGATTTGGCCCTTGTCAAAGTCACTCATATTTTCATCCCTACCCCTTTCTTCTGCATTCGACACGTTGACTACAAGTACATAAATGTTGGCATATTGTTTCTTATATCCCAGATATTTGCCATTTTTACAAAACAGTTGACATTATTTACTCCATATGTCGGTGGTCATGAGGTTTTGGCTCACTGGTGTATATAATTTTTTATATATTTTTTTAAATATTTTGTTTAATAGTCTAAATAGATGAGTCTCCAGTCTATGTTATAAGAGTCCTACATCATGGAGAAGGATGGCCAACATTGACAGGAAGGAAAGAGTCAGGAAAGAGCCACAGGAAATGACACGGTAGGGAAATGTAGAAGATGATCTTGGTGTTTGGGTGCCAAACTGGGGAGATGTCCTATGTTTATCTATTGTTCTCAATTTCTGTCTCATCTCCTGCATTTAAATGCAGAGTTTCAAAAAGTGCCACAACTGGATGAAATTTTCAGTAAAGTCGTCATGTGATCCATGCGAGCACTGATTAATGGAAAAGCTAGTTTCACTACGTAGTGAAACTATTTGCAGAAAAGATATTAATTTATTTATTGCTCATAATTTGAGCCTCATCTAATGCCTTAAATACCAAGTTTTAAAATGTTTTGTCACTATAATTGCAGTACAGATGTCATGTGATCCGTATGAGCATTGTCTAATTAACAGGTTAATTGTGTCACTACGTAGCGAAACTATTAGTAGAGCAGATATTAATTTACCAAGTTGTGTATAAAAATATGGGGAAACTGAGATTCTTGACAGCAAAATGGTCATGTGGAAACCATAGCTGCTCTCACATTAACAACCACTCTGTTATTTGATTCTTTACTTATTTGTCTACATGCTTCTCCTATAAAAGACATATTTTTACTTTATTCTGTTGTCTTCATATTTTTACTTTTAGATTTTTAGTTGTATTGTATGTGCCATTCGCGTTCATTTACTCTTAGCCATGTTTGTTAGATACATTAGTGTCTTTGGCTAAAAAGTTCCCACTCAGCCAGCTATCCAGTTTAAAAGTACTCTTTGTTAGGGATAGAGGGCCTGTCCACCTGTCTCATACAGAAAAAAAAAATCACACTGGTGGTCACAGTGAGGACAAAACATTTTTCAGCCTCAGTAGGGCGACGAGAATGATTCCTGGTCTGAGAGGAATGTCTTATGAGCAGAGGTTAGCTGAGCTGAATCTGTTCAGCCTTGAGCAAAGGAAACTAAGGGGGGACATGATCCAGGTATACTATATAAGATTCTAACAGGTAGGGTTGCTGTTCAGCCAAATGGCTATTTCAATGTTAGTTTAAATACTAGCACTCGTGGCCACAAGTGGAAATTAGCAGGAGAACATTTTGAAATGAATTTGAGGAACTTCTTTGCACAGCGTGTAGTTGGAGTATGGAATAGTCTTGCTGCTAGTGTAGCGCAAGCTGAAACCCTGGGTTCCTTTAAATCAGAGCTAGATAAGATTTTAGCAACTCTGAGCTATTAGTTAAGTTCTCCCCAAATGAGGTTGATGGGCCGAATGGCCTCCTCTCGTTTGTAAATTTCTTATTTGTGTAAAATAGAAGTGCCCTGCGATGGGCTGGCCCCCCCTCCTGGGTTGTTCCCTGCCTCGTGCCCATTGCTTCCGGGATAGGCTCCGGACCCCCCGCGACCCAGTAGGATAAGCGGTTTGGAAAATGGATGGATGGATGGATGTAAAATAGAAAGAGTAACACTCTACTGATTAAAATGTACTGCAGTGCTGGGCAGGCTGAGGCATTACGAGCACAGCAAAGGAAAAGGTGGCTTACTTGCCCGGCCAAAACACACTCTTTATTCTAGTCCTGAACAGGACTATAACAGGCACCCAATGAGCACCAAACATAACACAGTAGGAAAACACAGGAAGGTCAGATGCTGGACCGATGCTAGGTAATTTACACAATACTAAAGACACACAAGGATCGTACAGGGTGCACATAAAACACGGGCAAACATACAGGCCACAATTGGAAACACAAGTATTAATCATAACTACAATAACCACAGCAATACTAGAGCTGTTTACAGTGACTCATTGATAGACTTTGGCTTGTGGCTTGACCTTAATCACAGCTTGTACCTTGCTTTTAGCAAGCAAATCCACTCTTTTCTGTTTTCAGTAATGCTAAGATGCCCTGGTAGGGTTAGGCAGACAGTTGACCTTGTTATTACTTAAAAAAGACAAAGATCCCCTCCTCTGCTCCAGGCCAATCTCCTCCTTAATTAAATGTAGACCTGAAGATCTTAGCTAACGTGCCACCTCCCCGTCTTTAAGAGGCATTTCCTACTTTAATCTCCACAGACCAATTGGGCTCTATGTTGGAAATGCAGTCTTTTCACAACACAAGTAAGTTGCTTGATGTTCTCCTGTCCCCCAGTTTTGACTCAGCTGGAGTTGTAGTAACTCTGGATGCTTTTGACAGGGTAAAATGGTTAATATTTGTTTTTTATTCTACAAAAATTCTGCTTCAGCTGCAGCTTTATGTCGTGGATTTGACTACTTTAAACCTGTTCAGTAGGGTCAGTTCATACTGATGCATTCATTCTGCATCGTTCCAGCTTTATAGCATACATACATAGCAACTCTTCCATCTAAGCACAGGTATATACTGCAGCAACTGTATTTATACCATTAACATAACAAGGCAGTATGATAGAATGTCAATTTAATTTTACCTTTAGTTTATTTCTGTAATTTATTAGAATATTTATATATGGGGTTATTGTGTTATTAGAGATATTGTAATATTTGTAATTTGTAATATATTGTATTATCTAGTATTGGTATTTTAACATTTCTGTCCTGGAGCAACTATAGCTGTTTAATTTCCTTAGGGATAAATAAAGTATTTTGATTGACTGATTGATTGATTGATTGATTGATTGATTGATTGATTGATTGATAAAGCCTGTTCTCTTTCTCCTTGGCTATTTGCCCTTACCACTGGTCCCCTTGCTATTTGGTTTCACAGTGAAGACGGTGTCAAAGGCATCAAGGTTAGTTAAAACAATTATCTATTAAGGCTACTGTAACAATGCATAAACTTCTGGGGCCAAATGGATAGTGCATCCTCCTGTGGTCAATCGCTTTAATAGGTTTCTGAGGTCTAAATGCAATTGGTGGTTGGTTTACACAAAAGCGCCCTCTTCTGGAATTTTGGTCTAGTAGAGGGGAGGAGTTCTGCAGTGGTACCACTGAGTACACTACTTCACTTGAATTAGGTTATGGAAATAAAAATATGTATATTTTAGTAACGGATTCAGGAAATTTTATATCAGATACAGTACACGTATCACCAGATTAATTATTTTGTGAAAACTGTGATTTAATTATTTCCTGTCCATGTAGCTATTTAGAGATGCACAGGCAGAGATGCTGCTCTTCTTCATACCTCAAGTGCTTAACTTCCTGTACTCGCTGCCCCAGCTCTTCCACCTGGTTCCCTGCCCACGACACTGTCTGCCCAGGTAAGCCGGGGTCACCCTGATACAATGGTGGATCTTTTTTTGGCCAGATGCCTGTGAGACAGAGGATTGAAGCAAAGTGTTTTTTCTCTGTTTGGGCTGCTGAGTGAAGACTAAATCCTGAAACAGGAAAACTGGGCATGAGCTACTCCAAATTTAAGAAGAAGGACCTCTGCAAATTAGGAGCCCTCATTCTAAAGGTAAACCGTGTTTATGGGCAGGTTGGCAGCCCCTCCTCTCATTAACCACCTTTAATGCGTCACTCTAAGTGTCTTGGGGAGATCTGCCCCACAATTTAAGGAAGAAAGATTTCTGCTTTATTCTTACTTGCACATTAATAAATCAGATCACTGATGGGCCTTTTCTGCTTTTAGTGTTTTTTTGATTTTACTGCAGTTTGCTTTTTTCCCAGTAGGTGGCAGAGACATTAAAGGTTGTAGATGTGCAGCAAGGCCTAGAGGGAGATGGAGAGTTTGTACAATGCAACAACATGACCCTCATCAACCTGGTGCTGAAGGTTCTGGGACCCATGCATGAAAGAACCCTGACGAGCGTAATGCTGCTCACACAGGTGCTATTGTATGACGCCACATTTATTCGTCCTGGGATCTTGCTTGTTGCATGGCTGTCTGATCTGCCCCCGCTTCTCTGCAGGTGCTTGGGAGCGCTGTGGCTTTTGGGATTCGCTATCACCTGGTACGTCTCTTCTATGATGTGTAGATGCCATGGATGGAATTCTGAGGTACACCACAACATCCTCTCTGGGATTTAGGTCTTGTTATATTTGGACCTGCTTGCAGATTAATGTCATAGCCAGGATGGCGCAATGGCAGGTTAAGGGTCTTGCTCATGTGCCCAATGGAGTAGAATCACTCCTGACATTTATTGGATTTGAACCAGCAACCTTCCAGTTGCTAGCATACAGCCCTAATCTAAGAGCCACCACTCCATCCACACTAATCATTCAAGGGTTCTTTTAAAGTTTATTATATGAAATATAATAATAATAATCAATACTTTATTGAAATTGTCTTTATGCTTCCTTAACTTGCTCTTTTTCATAGAGTAAGTTGTCTGCAAAGGGCTGCCACCTGTAGCGGCGCCCAGGGAGGTGGGGGTTAAGGGCCTCACTCAAGGACCCGCAGTCTGAGGCTGGGTTTGAACCTGCAACCTTCTGATTACAGGCAAACAGGCTTAGCCCACAGAGCCACACGCTGCCCCCTATTTAATTGTAATATGTTCAATTACATGACAGGTGTCCTCGCAGCTGGTGTTTTTTGATGTCATCCATGTTGGTTTTCATACAGCAGACAAGGACTTGCTCTGATCCTGAAAATCTAAAGTTCTGTTTTACTCCGAACCCTTAAAGAAAGTGTAGGTGTGACTACTGACCTTGTGCTGGAATCATGACCAAACAGTTACATGAGGCAGCTTCACCTTCCAAAAAGCTCTTCACCTCTTAATTACTTCTCCTGATCTCCAGATGCTTAAAACAGTGGGTCTTGCAATAGAAGTGCTTATCAAATAAATGGTATATTAAGAAGTTGTGCGTGATCAGTATGATTTTTGATTGTTGTGTCTGTGTTAGAGTGAATTTGCTTATACTGCATGTATGTGCCGGTCAGTTATTGAAGTAAATAATGCCATCATGAAGATAATTAGTTTTTTTGATGAATTTGTTTATTTTTTTGACAGCAGTGGCAGCTCCAAGGGCCAGGCTTTCATGTGCTGCAGAATCTCCCTCAAGCCTGAGCCCTCTCCAAACTGCTGGACATCTTCACCACTGGTCATATACAAAGATGATGTTGTCATTCGGATTGGGCATGTAGCAAGCGAATCCTGGAAATAGAGGCACCACATAACCAATAGCTTCATAAGTTGGATGCTAATAGTACCTTAGTTGATTAACTCTTTTGTTTACTTAACCCTAACCCTAACCAAATTTATAATTTCACATTTCCATCACAATATGATTCATCTGACTTCAGTAGTGAGATTTTCCTCATCTTCTGACATGCGATTTCTGGATCAATTTAAGTCAAGACTATCCATGAGCGTACCTCACGAAGATGAGGATCAATGTCTTATCGGAGGCTGAATGAAGATCAGGCTTTGATCTTCCATGCTGACTCACCCACGTTTGGTTTGATGATGGATCCATTGGCAAGCTGAACCCAAAACCTCCAGTAAAGGTTTTGTTCATGGTCAGCTAATACACCATTGATGCTCCTCAGGAAAACCCCATACTCCTCGTGTTCTATGATCGAGTATCTACAGAGACAAAGGGGTGAGCTTTAACCCAAAAACTAAATATTTTGTTTTATTTGTGCTATAATCCTGTATAGACAGGAATAATTTTGTACTGACCTGAAGCCACGGTCATGATCAGCCAGGCGTATCATGGCACCCCGGAGTAGCCCTCTTTTGGCCACCGTGGCCGAGAAGGTCTTATTGGGGGCTCGCGTGATGCTGTTGACCACAGTTATGGTGATTGGTGACATGACCATGGGGGCTGTGAAAATCCAGAGCATATATAAAAGCAAGTCCAAAGCAAGTCTAACAGTCTCACCCTCGTTACTGAGTATCTCATAATTTACTGCTTAATCATGTGAAAACAAGTTATAGAATATATCACAAAAAATATAATATTCTCACCTAAGTGTGGGCCAGCTGCTGTAACACATGGGATCAGAAATAGGAAAGCCACGGAGACCAGAGTCATCACTGCTGAAGCCATTCCACCCGCCGTGTTTGTCTGAAGCTCCCTGCAGTCACCTGTGTTCGTCTGAAGCTCCCTGTAGCCACCTGTGTTCGTCTGAAGCTCCCTGTAGTCACCTGTATTCGTCTGAGGCTCCCTGTAGTCACCTGTATTCGTCTGAGGCTCCCTGTAGTCACCTGTCCTCTATTTATACCATTTCTGTCACCATGACTACCTGGGGAACGTTTCTCAGCTGGGAGGATTTTTGCTTAAACACTGTTCACTGTGGTAAGGCGGCGGGGGGGGGGGGGGGGGGGGTGAGGTCATGTGAAAAGCCATATCATTCACATGATGTCAATTTCTATTAATATCAATAAGTCTTGTTTTTGTTTTGCAAAATTGTTCTCCTTTGTGCAGTGACAATTCCAAATTATCTTCAGGGGTGGGGCGGGGTCAAGGTGGGGGCAGGGGCTAAGACCAAGGCTGTCACCAACTTCTTTTTACAAAGTGCACAAAGTTATTTTTAAAATGCGTACTTCTCCCAGTAAAATCTGCACTCTTTTGTTAATATGTATATAGTGCAATTGTCAACACAGCTTCAAAACAAGTGTATTCCTCAGGTTGCATGTCAGCTACCAAACCTAACTCATGGGCTTCAGAGAAAGTTTGCTATTGGGAAGGGTACACAAAGTGATACTATTAAAAATATATACCAATGCAACAATATATAGCTTAAACTTATGTTTGAATTCAACGGCAACAAAATTGCTAAATCTGAAAATTAAGATATTGAATCAAAATACTTGTATACATCAATACATGATAATCACAGAACTTAAACATATGCTGCATAGCTATATTTATGTGTACGAAAAGTACACATTCATGTTAAGAATCAAGAACATTACAAAGTGTTGATATGACAATTACTATATTTATAGAAGTTAGCTTCAGTAATTCATTATTAAAGAATCCATGCTAATTCATGCTGTCTCTCTCTGTCTCTATATGACACTACAACAATGCAAACAATGTTGTAACATTTTCACAAGTTGCCCACTGTGATATGTTACTGATTTTTGGGATGATTTACTGGTTAATGTTGTAATGCTGGGTGGCATGGTGGTGCAGTGGTTAGCCGTGGGGGCGGCATGGTGGTGCAGTGATTAGCACTGTTGCGTCACACCTCTGGGACCCGGGTTCGAGTCTCTGCCTGGGTCACATGTGTGAGGAGTTTGCATGTTCTCCCCATGTTGTCGTGGGGTTTCCTCCAGGTACTCTGGTTTTCCCCCACAGTCCAAAAACATGCTGAGGCTAATTGGACTTGCTAAATTGCCCGTAGGTGTGCATGTGTGAGTGAATGGTGTGTGAGTGTGGTCTGCGATGGGATGGCCCCCCATCCTGGGTTGTTCCCGGCCTCGTGCCCATTGCTTCTGGGATGGGCTCCGGACCCAGTAGGATAAGCGGTTTGGAAAATGGGGGGCCAGCCCATTGCAGGGCACACTCACACACCATTCACTCACACATGCACTCCTACAGGCAATTTAGTAACTCCAATTAGCCTCAGCATGTTTTGGGACTGTGGGGGGAAACCGGAGAACCCGGAGGAAAACCCACGACGACATGGGGAGAACAAGCAAACTCCACACGCATGTGACCCAGGTGGAGACTTGAACCTGGGTCCCAGAGGTGTGAGGCAACAGTGCTACCCACTGCACCACCATGCCACCCCCTCAATGAACACTGGGGTACTTTATTCTTAGTGTTGGTACAATAATGTGGCTTATTGTCTGCTGTTGTAGAATTTGAATAGCATCCAGTATATTGAGGTGTAAAAATACAGACAGGAGTGTTAAAAAGTAAATACTGGACATTTGCATTTGGTGTCATTTGTTTAGCAGACACTTTCATGAAGAGACATGAAAACAGTGTTTTTCTACGTTTTTATCTTATTTAACTGAGTGCTTGGTTGTGCAATTTTAATTTACTTCTAGTACCACTAATATACTATTGTACAATTACTGGTCTGGAGAGAGCCACAACACATGTTTCTTCAATGACCTGCAAGGACTATTTCTAACAAGACTTTTTTAAAGAAAACGTTTTTTTAAAACAAATTGTGTGAAAAGGTGAGTCTCCAGTCTGTTGTTATTTGAGTCATGTGTCATGGAGAAGGAAGCCGGAAAGAGACACGGGAGGGAAATACAGATGATGCCGTTTGTGTTTGAACCCCAAACTGGAGAGAAGTACTTTTTCTTGTTTATTGCTCTCAGCTTCTGCCTTGTCTCATGTGTTTAAAGTTTCAAAGTGTTCTATGACTTGCAGCCATATTTTGCAATACAGTCGTCATGTGATCCTCGTGAGTTTTGTCTAATGGAAAGATTAATGGTTTCACTACGTAGTGAAACTGTTCACAGAGTAGATATTAATTTACCATGTTTGTGCTGTGTGTAGAGGTACGGAGAATTGGGGTGTTAAACACTTGTTTGGCAACAAAATTGCAGATCCTGAAAACTGATTTATTAGGTGCTATTTATAAATGTCTGCCTATGCACAGCAGAATGTAACCTGTCAGAAGAGTAGCCATTATGCTATGAAGTACTTATGCTGTGTATAGCAGTATGGAGAACTGGAATGTCAAACATAGCAGAATGCAAACAAAGCAGTGGCTTTGAGAAAGTAAATGGAGGGTTTAAGGTTTCTTCTCTGTCATTACATTTCTGTAATTGCTGGGAGACACCAGAGACAATGGAGCAGGCTCACAATACAGATGCTTCCATTTCAAATGGCACCTTTGACTGATCTTACCCTGTCTTGGAACCAGTTTGTCAGCTGCCTTCTTCCTTCCACAGGTAACTGTAGAAATTCATCTGACTGCCAAATCTATCTGACTGAGGAATCTGTCTGACTGCCGAATCTATCTGACTGAGGAATCTGTCTGACTGCTGAAGTTGGTCATGACATCATTGGCTCTTATGAACATTCCCCCACATCCAGGCCTTAGTTTTCAATGGAGATGCAGCATTAAACAGGATAAATGGAATTTCATGGAATTGATATTGTTTGCAGTATTAGTGGCTGTGTTGTGGTCCGATTATCAGCTTTGTACCGGTCACTGGCTTCAGTGCTCTTCCTGTGACTCTCAGTATAGGAACCTGCTATTGGTGGTCAGCTGAGGTCATATATAATATTTTAGCAAACGCTTGTGCGCATGAGGCATGATGGAAGTAAGAAGACACGTTGTGACACCATTGGAAGCTTTAAAATGTAGTTACTCATTTCTTTCAGCAAGAGCAGCCCTATCATTCCATGCAGAAGGTTTTCTGTCATGAAAACTTTAAATCTCTCTGATTCCACAAAACATTCACCAGCGGGTGAATTTAAAGATGATGTGCTCAGCTGTGTGCTCCTTTTCATTGACATTTGGGATGTAGCAACCAATCCCTGGAAAAAAGCACAACATAACCATTAGACTACGGTCAGGTTGAAGATATCACCTGACCATCTGTACCCCCACCCAGGCCCCCCAGAACCCCTGGACTGAAATATCTTCTAGTTTTTCCTCCTTTATGCACCGCATGCTTTGATGTCTTTGCAAAGACTCCTATTGTACTTGTACAATGCAGCATTAAAATTAACATTGTAACAAGGTGCTAATCTTCCCCTAGACATAGAGTTCATAAAGAATGCATAGTGACAGTCTGACATAAATGATGTTCTACAAGCTACATTTGACTTGTTTTATAGCCTTATTTCTGTATGAATTGAGGTCAAAATCCTGTCGCTCTGACACTCACCCACATCAGGTTTGAAGATGGTACCATTGCTGAGTCGAACCAGGAACTCCCAGTAGGTTTGAGCAGCTTCATTGCCTGCTATGCCATTGATGCTCTCCAGGTAGGGGCCGTAATTGAAGTTCTCACGCACCGTGAACCTGTAGAGATGGTAGTTTTTGTGTACATGTTCGACCCGTCCTCTTTAGTGTGATGCAAGACTCTGTACATGATTTTTCATGTAGCCTTTTCAAACAGAAAGTTGTCTGAAATGAACGAATGAAGGAATGAATGAATGATACTTTTTAATCCATCTTGTTCTGGGTACGTGCCTGCTAGACAGTAACACAGATATGAACTTTGTATCATTTTCTCACTTGAAGTCATTCGATTCCATCATCAGCCGTCTCATGGCGCCCAGCAGTACGCCCCTGTAGGCAATAGTTGTGCTGTAGGTCTGATTAGGGGTGTTTGTGATGCTGTCAAACACCGTCAAACTGAGGGGGGACATTGCAGGACCTGTACAAAGACAAGATTGGCTATTCTGCAAAAATGCTGAAATTACCTACAGCCAGAATCTGTGAGATTTATGGACAAAACTTCCATTTTACTATACACTTGGATGCTTAGTGAAGACAGTGTTTAGGACCAGTATAGCCAATATTCTCAGTCTACTTAACACACACACACATACGCGCATGCACACACACACAGATTTGTAATTATATCTTTGTGGGGACTCTCCATTCATTTCTATGGGAAAACTCAAACCCGACATGATGACCTTAATCCCTACCCAGCCCTGACTTTAACCATAAGTAACCAAATAAAATACAAGAATTAGGGGATTTTTAGGTTTTTGATTGCATTCTCAGATTTTTGTGGGGACCTGAAAATATATATGTATATAGTTTATTTTTCAATGTTCAGTATTTAATGATTGTTGATACGTTATGTTTATACGTTATGTTGATACATTATGCCTTATGCCTTAAACTTATGCCTCTTCACAGTCTGGATCTAGACAACTGGCTATTTTGCTGCACATTGTACTGAATATAATTGTGTATCTGACACATAAAACTTTGAAACTTGAAACATAATAAGACAATAAACAAATAACTAAACCTCAAACTACATCTTATTAAATTTATCAGCCACAAAGGCTGTTGCTGAGAAAGACTTGGATGGATCATTGTGTGCCTGAAATTAACATCAAAAGCAGGTAGAATTTTTCCTATTGAAGCCTGTAGGGCATATTCAGTTTTTTTTCTTAGTCCACACTAATGCAGAGGTCACTAACAGGCAGACCGGACCGCATATACAGCCTTTAGTGGTAATAGCAGCAGCGATGCTGACACCCGCAACCAAAACTGTCCTGAAATCATAAAGAAGAATAAATTTCAAACACAGTATGTATTATATAATGTGTTGGATAAATAGATATAGTTTATTGGTGATTTTATGTTCGATGAAGTTTCCACTTTTTAACTACTGTATAAAGTATTGTTTTGTTATATAAATTAACTCAGATGAAACAAAAAATGTATGTTTTCATGACTCCCAAATCTCAAGCATCTGGCATGATACTCATGCTTTCAGACTCACGCAGGAAATCCTACTGCAAATCTATATTATTCCATTATAAACCTAAAATTAGCTACGTAAAAAGTATATTTACGTGGTTAAGTACAAAAGCAGGCTATTTACAAGGTAAGAACTGTTACACTTGTGTGCAGACAATTCGAACTGAAAATCTGACTCCAGTCAGCTGGCCGAAGTTCTATGTCACATGACAATAAATATTGTCAAAATGTTTTGAATTGTACTGAATTAATTTGATTTCACAGTCAAGTATTGATTGCATGCAATGTTGATACAACTAATAGGCTACTTAAATATATATCACACTAAATAGTTAGACATTATGATCTTTCGGACCTTTGCTTCAAGAAATTTTCTCTCACTGGACCTCTTTAAATTTTAGTTAAATACCCCTGCTCTAGTGGATCTAACGGATGTTGGCTGTAGCAGAATGCTAAATCTTTCTGCATGTCTCCTACCTGCCAGCGCAGGAGCCCGGAGGACCAGTAGTAGGACAGCAGTGACAAGGAGAATCATTGTAGTTGGCTTCATTCTCTCAGCCCTCATGTGATGCTATTCTCTCACCTGTTACCTGTCCTCTACCTATACCTCTCTTTATACTACTGACTGAGAAAGCCCTTGTCAGCACAATGTTCCTTTGCTGTGTTCACAAGATTGTTTAATGCATGATCTGGCATGCTGCTAGTATTCAAACAATGGAAGTGCTTAATATTTGTTTTCACAGCTGCGAGGAAAGCCATGCATAGGAAGGTTATGTAAGATATTCTGACAAGTTTTTGCAATTGTTTTAATTTGTAGCCTTTACCATTATTTTATTTGTGGTGCATTTTATAAATAAAAGCCATTTCCTTGAAATAAGAGCTCTAAATTCCTTTTTCTTTTTCAATGGACATGGCCTTGATAACATATTCTGGTTTATGTGACATGTAATGTATACAGTATAATGTAACCTTCATTAAAATCCTGCTGTCAGCAATTCTCCAGATAAGGATGGTGTTCCTAAGTAACACTATCAGAGGTCGGGTAAAATGTAGATAAAAACAGAATTTGCCATGATTTTCAAATCACATAAACCCATATTTCATTGAAAAGATAACAAACATAACATATCGAATGAGATATTGAATTGTTTTATGAGGAATATATGCTTAAGGTGAATTTGAGGTCAAACATGTTTCAAAAAAGTTGGGATGGGGCATGTTTACTGTTGTATTGCACCGCTACTCTCACAACATGCTGTAAACGTTCTGGAGCTGAGGAGGGCAGCTCCTGCAGCTCTGAATGTGAAATGTTGGCCCATTCTAGCCTGATATAGGATTTCAGCTGCTGAACAGTTCGGGGTTTGTTGTTTGCTCCTTTGTTGTACTTTTTGTTTCATGATGCACCAAATATTTCCGAGCTCTGGACCCTGAAAGATCAGGGATATTATTCAGCTATAACCATAACCAGGACAAGCAGTTAGATGATGGATGAATGGAATTAATGGATGAACAGATAAATGGATGGAAGAAACATCAAGCATTGTATTATATACTGGTAGGGCAGTGTGTGGTGAGGTGAGTTAGGGTTCTGTACCTATGATCGGAAAGTCGCTGGTTCAAATCCCTAGGTGGGCAGATTGATGCCACCATTGGGCCCCTGAGTCCTTAACCTTGACCCCTAAGGTTAATCTCATCTCTATGTGTGTCGCATGGGGCACAAGTCAGACAAAAAGGCAGTTTTCCCAACTGAGTAACACTGTTTTTATAACAGCCTCAGACATGTGTAACACCAATTGTGCTTTCATTTATCAAACTAACCAATGAACTCATGAAACTAACTAATGTATCAATTATAGCTACAGTCACATTCATGGGTTTCTGGTATTGAATAGACGGATGCCCTCTTGTGGCCAATCGATTTAAAAGTTTTCTGAGCACTAAACTGGCTTAAAAATTAATTTGCGCCAAAGCGCCACCTCCTGGAATTTTGCATACAGCGTTATTGGATGAGGACATAATGTTGTTTGTGATTCGGCCTTATTAGTAAAGTCAGATTTATTGTCATTGTTCATATGCAATATGAAATACACATAGTAATAAAGTTTGACAGTGGAATAGATAAATAAAAAATACATTAAATCTTATAATAGTGCAGAAAAAAGTTTGCTGAGTAAGGTGCAAGGGTTACACACACACGTACACACACACACACACACGCACGCACAGTCACTATGAAATCATTTACGCTCTGTGGTAAACAGGGCAAATTTTGTCCTTCCCATGGGAAGCAGCACCATGTCTGGGCTGCTTAACACAGGCGTAGTAACCCTGCCGTCCTTCAGCTTTCACTGGGAACTGATCCTGACTGGAAAGTGCCACACTTGCACTCATGAAAAGTGCTGGGCCCCCTGAATCTGTCAGGGTATCCATGTCCCTACTGTGGCCCCTGTGAAGTGCTGGGTCCCCTGAATCTGTCAGGGTATCCATGCCCCTACTGTGACCCCTGTAAAGTGCTGGGCCCTCTGAATCAGTCAGGGTATCCATGTCCCTACTGTGGCCCCTGTAAAGTACTGGGCCCCCTGAATCTGTCAGGGTATATATGCCCCTCCTGTGGCCCCTGTAAGGTACTGGGTCCCCTGAATCTGCCAGGGTATCCATGCCCCCACTGTGGCCCCTGTAAGGTGCTGGGCCCGCTGAATCTGACAGGATATCCATGCCCCCCCCCCCCCGTGGCCCCTTTAATGTGCTGGCCCCCCTGCATCTGACAAGGTATCCATGTACCCCCTGTGGCCCCTGTAAAGTGCTGGGCCCCCTGAATCTGTCAGGGTATCCATGTCCCTCCAACACCCCTGGTTGCAAACTACACCCGAACAGCTCAGAAACAAAACCTAACCAAAGACATGTACCTGTTCATAAAGATTGGAAAGTTTCCCAAAAAGAAAAATCCACTTTGCTTAAGAATCAAGCAGAGGTTTTCCCATGTTGTTCACAGTTCATGGAACAATATCTCCAATTTATTATCCCTCAGAATCCTCTACTTTCAGATCATTACTGTTTGGAATACAGTGCACCTTCCATTCTGCACCAGAACTGAACTATAGTACTAGCTGTTCCATAGCCTCATTATCCACCACAGTGTTTCTTGACCCACTTCCACAGTCTTTCAACTTTACATATGAAGCCTTGTGTGAAAATGAACTTGAACAGGTAACTGCAAACAGGGAGAAATCGATTCGCAGCCTCTAGATCTTGTAGCTCCGCTTAAGAAAACAAGGCATAGAGAGAAAAAACCTGCCCCCTGGTACTCTGATATACACGTGAACTTAAACAAACTGGAGTGCAAATGGTGCTCAACTAACCGAGAAGTTTTCAGATCTGCCTGGAAAAAGAGCCTCTCTAAGTACAGACAAACACTAGTGACGGCTAGGTTTGTGTATCTCCCCAGAAGAGAATAAAACCATCCTAAATTCCTTTTTGAATGTCTGAGTTAACAAGGAATCCTTCAATGTTAAACTCACAAGTCCCATAAGGCTTTGGGAGTGATTACTTAATTACATTTTGAATGGTAAAATAACTAAGATTAGACGGACCATCCAGAGCACATGCTTAGCAACGTACAGCTAACAGTCATCTACTAGTCCTATTGGTACTGATAATGACACATTTGAATCTCTTTCCTATAAAACAATCAGAACTTCTTAACTTAATTGCCTCCTGTAAATATACTACTGGCCTTGTAGACCCAAATCCTACGAAACTCAAGGAAATTGCACCACTGGTTACCACGACCCAGTTAAACTTGTTAAAATCGTCTCTTAGGCATGTATATGTTCCAATACCTCTTTGCTATTAGGCCTGCTCTCAAGATATCAAATCATGAAACTAGCGATCTAGGAAAGTATAGTCTTATCTCAAATCTTCCATTCATTTTCCTGCAGAAAAATAATGCCAATGAATTATTTCAGTTGGGCTTCAAACCAAAGCATAGCACAAAAACAGCCCTAGTAAAAGTAATGAATGATTTGTTTATGTCAGAGCAGGAGATGTTCACCCCTCCGCGTCCAGACTGCAAATGAACCGCGCATGCGCGAAGCCGCCGCTGGCTGATCCTGCTCTGGCTGTCAATAATATGTAACTCCGCCAGAGTAATCAGATATAACTCATAAACGCAAAACATTTCATACTGAAAGATGGATTAATAAGGGTTTTATTTTAGTTAGTCAATTACTGAATGAAGATAATCTGTTGTTTATATATGAGAGGTTTTTGTCCGAGTATATTCCTGTTTCTCCTAAAGAATATTGTATGGTTTTGACGCGATACATAGTGGGGCAGTCTTCCTGCTATCATCGGCTGTAAAGGGCAGAAACTGCACTCTCCCTCATCTGGCTCCTAAGCATCTGTTTATAGGCAACATGTGTCCTCTTCTGAGCAAAGAAGCGACCAACAAACGCATTAGACATATAATACATATAATAATGTTATCCAGTGAATTGAAAGATTGCCAAATTTAAAAGAGATATAAATGTGTCCTTTTCTTTTGGATGTAATGCTTTTTAAACTAAAATTTATTTATTTTGGGATTTTAGATACAGTAATATATTCTGGATAAGATATTCCATCCATCCATCCATCCATTTTCCAAACCGCTTATCCTATTGGGTCGCGGGTAACATATTTAATAGGTTTTTGTTTTAGTTCTATTCTACCATTTATATTGTCACAGTAAACTATATCCAAAGATGTGCTTGTAATATTTTGTATATAGTACGGCATTTATAATAATAATAATAATAATAATAATAATAATAATAAAACTCCGCCAGAGTGTCACTTTTACCGATGTTGAACAACTGTTTCAAACCCGGATATAGAATAAAGTTCATTTGTCGTTCTAAACGTATTTATGGTGTTTTTTAACCACTTTTTGTATCTCCCACGACATAAATACTCTCTCCTACAGCGTCCATTACAATTACGTGCACAATACGCAAATGAGGCGATGACGTCTTTAGCGACTTCTGGAGCAGCCAATAGCGACTTTCCGTGTTGAGGAGTTGGCAACAGTGCTCCTTCCAACCAAGGAAATATGACTAGAGAGCAGCTTCACTGGTAAACCAGAGACAACCTGCGGCAACTCCGTATTTGTTTACCTACTAAAGGATGAGAGGTAAATGAATCGGACCGCCGAGTTATACCAAACATCTGATTCTTTGAAGTGCATTTCGCTGGAAATCGACACTGAATAATAACTTGTTCGCCTTCGTGTATCTTGATCTATTGATGCTTGCCAGCTAATTTGTCGTTCTGACATGGGTAGAACTTATCTTTCTTGATTTTACTTGCCAGTTAAGCGTAATTATTGTGGTGACAGCGCGTTGTGTATCTCGATTTTTTCCGCCTTGCCTGGTTACTTCCTACTACGCTGGCATTCTGTCACGTGAAGCCCACTGACGCTAGAGCAGGGGTATTCAACTAAAATTTAAACAGGTCCAGTGAGAGAGAATTTCTTGAAGCAAAGGTTCGGAAGATCATGTCTAACTATTTAGTGTGATATATATTTAAGTAGCCTATTAGTTGTATCGTCATTGCATGTAATCAATACCTGACTGTCAACTCAAATTAATTCGGTACAGTTCAAAAACATTTTGACAAAATTTATTGTCACATGACATAGAACTTTTAGGTTTTATAATGCAAAAAATACAGATTTGCCGTAAGATTTCCAGCGTCTGAAAGCGTCATGCCAGATGCTTGAGATTTGGCAGCCATGAAAACGTAAATTTTTTGTTTCACCTGAGTTTATTTATATAACAGATTACGTTATAGATATGTTAAAAAGCAGAAATGTCAACGAACATGAAATCAAAAATAAACTACGTCTATTTATACCAACATGTAATACAATACATACTGTATTTGAAAACTTTTCAGCTTTACGATTTCAAGACAGATTAGCCACTCTCTTACGAACATTACGGTTTTTCGGTTACGGGTGTCAGTTTTGCTGCTGCTATTAACACTAATGGCACATTAGCAGACAAAGGGCTGGTAATTGCTTCTCGGTCAAAGGCGTTTGACGTTCATTCGCGTGGGAAACGGCGGTTTTACTGCTAAACCACTACCGAAAAGACTACTAAAGCCGCGCCGAATAAAATAGAAGTGCCCCGTCAGGTTTTAAACAACTTTCTGTTTTAGCTATCGGTCCGGGTCTGTACATGGGATAGCTTCTGGGTCCGGACCCTGACCGTGGTACGTTTGTTAGTGACCTCTGCACTAGAGGATGTTGCCGTGGTACTTAAACAAAAGTTAACGTCGTGGGTGAAGTGTAAGTGGGTGTTAAAGGATCTCATCAATATTAATTCCATCCATTGCGATTTCCTGAGATCCCTGCTTATTTCAGGTTTAATTCTTATATGTGTCTTGTAACTGACGTTGTATTTATTCTATCAGATTGATATTGATGTTAGATTTTTATACATGTGGGTGTTTATACTAATTTCAGTAAGAATAATTATTGTGAGTTATAACTTTGCCTATTTCGTGTTTGTTTGACAAACCAGTTCAAAATAAACGCAAGCATATGTCTTCCCTGCTTAAAGTATGAAATATTGGTCTCATAAATATTGCAAGCAGTGTAACATGAAGGTGGCTGTTTTTATGCACGAGCTTCGCATTCAGCAGAAAAGGAATTCTAAGACGAATTGGAGCATAAAATGTATTACACTTTTCATAATCGTATTGTAAATGTGTGATGATTCATGTTACCTACCAGCTGTACTCAGAGAGAAGTGATCAGGATTTTAGTTGAGAAACACAAAGATGTTCAACTGATTACACAGACAGCCCCCTACCAAGGTGCTGCTGTCCAATGTCATTACTTGGTAAATCGTTCATTTATCTGCAATTAAAAGCTAGTGGGAGGTGACATGTCACTGTTTTGTTTCAGTTAACAATAGTCTGGAGTTATCTGGAAGTCTGGCTTGGAACATGCAGAATTAATTGCAGGACTAGTAATAGCCTTAGTGGCCAGGTGGAATGTTAACACGCAACAGGTTTCCAAGGAATGTTTTTATTCTTCAGTATGTGGGATTGATGTGAGTTGGGACTCCATGATGTCTTAAATCATCAGCTTTGCATTTACGTGGTAGTGTAAGGTCATGACACCCAGCTCTTAATGATTCAGTTGCAGAACTGAAACCAGTTGCCAGTCATTTCAACAACTTTCTCAAGTTTTCTGCTACCAGGTTCGTCTTGGTGACCTGTGATAATATATATGTTTCACGACAGAGATTCTGACAGCTACCACGTCCGGTAATGCTAGTGAGTTAATTGTTTTGCTAAATGATGTGTTCTGTATCCTGTAATTTCCACTGATCTGTTTTGCACCAATGCCCTTGAGGGAAGTAGCTGAAATCTCCTTATAAATCTTTCAGGTTACTTGTGTGGGGGCTGGGGGGTGGGAGGTGGCACAGGCCTGCAAAGTCATGAAAGAAGAGGAGGGGCTATGAAAAGTGTGGAACCTCACAGCACCATTCCGGTTCAGTGGGTGCGCCTTGGAATAGCAGTGTAATCCGGCTGCTGCTTCACCCAGAATTAGTTTCAGAGGGTTAACCAGAGATCATGTGGGTTAGAGGATGTATTTATAACCCTGTTGGGGTGGGGAGGAGAATCTGGGGCAGGCTGCTGTGTCCATTTGGGTTGAGGATGGCATCGAAGGACCTCCCTCTCATGACTGCAATCAGAATCTTTAAAGCTATTGTTTTACTTCATTTTTCTATATACAGTTTGGTGAAGGAAGTTCTAATTCCAGTCTGTTAAACACTATCCGCACCCTGGACTGTAAGCATTTTAAGTGCGAAGGAGCAGGAGTTGGGCTCCCTTCTTGGCCTCAGAAGGTACAGCATTGTTCTTTTCTGCAGGGCACACTGGAGCTCTGGCATTATACTTAGCTGGAAGCTGATGTGTGCTCCGATGTGTTGAATTATCGGGACCTAGTGCCTTTCAGGGTGTCGTCCTCCATGGAGGTACACTTTGCACATCCAAGATGGATCTGAGTCACAGTTGACCTTGATTTATGTTGTGTCTTCATGTAAAGGTTCGTAGTTGGATTGGCATGATGTGGCTATGTAGGAGATGTGTAGGTGTGTACAACTGGAGGAGAATGCGATGGAAACAGCGAGCTACTCCTTACCAAACAATCTTCACCTCATGGAAGGGTAAGACCTGACAGCTCTTCTGGTTTCAGTTTTCAGCTGCTGAAATGGATTCTAATGCCATGAATTGATCTTTAAAATTGACCTTGACTGGGACTGTTTTATTTTTCAGATTTGAAACAGAAGCATTTCTCAAGTATGGGCACGAAGATAACCTGGCCCTTACAGCTACACTGGTAAGCCCAGGTTGATTTTCTCATCTGCACTTTCATAGCCGTCTTCCAACCTTGTAACGTGAAAGAGGCTTTGCTCTGGATGTCTGCACTAGGAGACAGTATGGAACACTCACCTCTTCTCATGTGGTGGTTTAGTAGGTGACATATTAAGCATTTGTTCGTATTGAAAGCAGCAGTAGGCTGGGCAGACCTTTTTCTTTGGCTGGGTTGTCAGTGAAGCCATTTGTTTTATGCCAAATTTGGGGCGATCTGCAGGTCGTCAGACTGGTTTCTGCCTGCCGTTGCCATGTGAGCGGTGATGAGATCTGTTGAATTTTGTGACACAGGCATCAGAGTCTGGGCACGGCACTGTGGAGGCCACAGATGAGGGAGCCCCTTCTGTCCTCAGCCTCTGGGCCCATATCTGTACTCAGGGCTCTGAGTTTCAGTGCCAGCATTGCTGCAGGTAAGCAGGACAGCAGCTTCTAGCTAAAAAGACAACACTGTAATTATATAAATATTGTAAATATTAAAATAAATATTGTCAGTATCTGAAGATTCATACCCACATGTCTGACGTGGTTTGGCTGAACATCCCAGATTATTACATTGATAGAAATGCTATATAATCATTAATGCATAAAATCCAGTGACTTTTTACTGTTGCAGAGCTTTTCTCACCATATATTAATGAGGTTTTCTTAAACAGCTGAACTGCAGGTCATTCTCCAGTGATGTAAAATTATTTTTTAAAGTTTATTTTTATCGTATCCTCAGTCTCATTCTTTCGGTCACCACTCCAAGATTGTGACCATAGGTGAGGGTAGGAACATAGAACGACTGGTAAATTCAGAGCTTCATCTTCCGGTCAGCTTTCTCTTTACCACAAGAGATGGCACAGCGCCTGCATTACTGCCAATTCTGTACTGATCAGCCTGTCAATCTCCCACCTGCTTCTTCCCTCACTAGCGAAGATGACCCTGAGATACTTAGGACCCTATTTTATGTCCGACACAAAGTGGCACTGGGCGCGATACAAGTGTCTTTGTGCGCATGAGCCTGGCGCAGTTGTCCATCATAGGAACATAAGAAATTTACTAATGAGAAGAGTCCATTCGGCCCATCAAGCTCATTTGGGGAGATCTCAACTAATAGCTCAGAGTTATTAAAATCTTATCTAACCCTGATTTAAAGGAACCCAGGGTTTTGGCTTGCGCTACACTAACAGGAGGTCTATTCCATACTCTAACTACAGGCTGTATAAAGAAGTGTTTTCTCAAATTCAGTTTAAAATGTTAATTTCCACCTATGGCCATAAGTTATAGTATTTAAACTAATATTAAAGTAGCCTTTTGGCTGAACAGCATCCAGACCTCTTAGAATCTTGTATACCTAGATCAAGTCCCCCCTTAGTCTCCTTTGCTCGAGGCTGAACAAATTCAGCTCCGCTAACCTCTCCTCATAAGACATTCCTCTAAGACCAGGGATCATTCTTGTAGCCCTATGTTGCACCCTTTCCAAGGCAGTAATGTCTTTTTCAAGGTATGGTGACCAAACCTGCACACAACATTCTAGGTGGGGTCTTACCAAGGAATTGTATAATTGTAGCATCACTTCCCTTAACTTAAACTCCACACACCTAGAGATGTAACCCAACATCCTATTGGCCTTTTTCATTTCTTCCCCACACTGGCGAGAGTGGGACACGGAAGCATCAGCATACACACCGAGGTCTTTCTCGTAATCAGCTACCTTTATTTCAGTGGAACCCATAAAATATCTGTACTTTATATTTCTGCTCCCTGCATGGATTTCTTTACATTTATCTACGTTAAATTTCATCTGCCAGGTATCAGCCCAGTCGTTAATTAAATCAAGATCCCGTTGTAGCCTTTGTGCTGCTAATTTAGCATCTGCTACACTGCCCACCTTGGTGGTGTCTGCAAATTTAACCAGTTTACTGTATGTATTTGTGTCAATATCATTAATATAAATTAGGAACAATAATGGTCCTAAAATTGAACCCTGCGGTACCCCACTATGAACGCAGGCCCACTGTGACATTGTGCCTCTAATAACTACTCGCTGTTTCCTGTCTGTTAACCAGTTTTCGATCTAAGCTGTTACAGTTCCTAAAATCCCTGCAGCTTTGAGCTTAAGCAAGAGCCGTTTGTGAGGGACAACATCAAAGGCCTTCTGGAAATCTAAGTAGATCACATCGTAGGCCTTTTTGTGATCAATTTCAAACAGGACCTACTTCTCCTAAACCCATGTTTGCTATCCCTCAGAATGTTATTTGAATCTATATAGTCTACCATTTTCACTTGGATTATAGCTTCCATTAACTTTCCAGTTATGCAAGTTAAATGAATTGGCCTATAGTTTATCCCCTTTTTTGAATATGGGCGTTATATTAGCATGCATACAATCAGAAGGTGCCACACCAGCAGATAAGGATTTCTGAAATAGTAATATTAAAGGTTGGCTGCTAATATCCCTCCATCCGCATAATGCTCCATCCACGTAAAGGTCATTTACATGCAATGCCCATATTTTAGCGTTTCTCTACCCAAAATGCATATCAAGCCCAAGTGAGCATAAAGCCCAGACTTAAGTTGAAGGGAGAATACGCTTAAGTGGAAAAAAAGGTGACGCTACGCACTCTTTGGACTTAAGCACATGGGAGAATCAAGCCCTTAGCTAGTAACCTTATTGTCTCTCACAGACCCCATTGAGATACACAAGCAGAGACTGAACTTGTGGTTCAGCCATTTGCCCCAGGAGGAGAAGCAGTTTGGCGGGTACTTCACCCCAGAGACTATGCACATAGATCCACTGATTCTGGAGAGAAAGCCAGCGGAGAGCAGGGGCATCGAGAGATCGCAGATCCCCCACCACCCTTCGCTGAGTGTGGAACAGCTCTTTGACCGCCCACTAGGGCACCCCAGTGAGCGAGGGATGAACATTATGCTTTATGGGGCTGTAGGAACAGGGAAAAGCACAGTGGTGCGCAAGCTGGTATTGGACTGGTGTGCTGGTACAACCCTCTCCCAGTTCAAGCTGCTGGTGCCTTTCTCCTGTGAGGATCTCTCCCAGTCGAAGAATCCCACCTCCCTGCGCGATCTGGTAGGCCGTAAGTATCTACACCTGCGTCGGACTCCCTTCCTCAGTGGCGAGGCTCAGCAAGCTCGCGATGTCCTCTTCATCTTCAATGGCATGGAGAGGATGAGGCTGAACTTCCGCATCGCCTCCACTGAGCTCTGCAGCGACCCTAATGAGGCACTTCCCACGGGGACCCTCATGGTCAACCTTCTGAGGAAGTACCTCTTACCTGAGGTAGGAAGAGGCCTCCTTAACTCTGTATATAGCCTCACTGCTCTTAGTTTGGCATGGAGAGTCAAATGTGTCTTTTTAGGCTCTGTGGTGTTTGACTTGATTGGTGTGACCAGCTGTTTCTTTCTATGAGGGCAAACCACTGTCTGTTGTATGCTTAGGAATGGTATATAGCTACTTTCAGGTTATATGGTTTGATAAATGTTTTCCAGGCTACCATACTGGTCACCACCAGACTATCTGCGGTGGAGCATATCCCCAAGAAGTATGTGAGCCGCTACATGCAGATCTGTGGCTTCAATGACCCAGAGAGCCAGCGCTCCTACTTCACCAGCAGGCTCCTCCAGCAGGCCACAGAGAAGCTCAATCCACAGGCCGAGTCACTGATCGAGCTGCTCTATCTAAACCTGCAGAAGGAGAGCCAGTTAGCCTTTGCCTGCTACTTGCCGTCCTACTGCTGGCTCACCTGTGCCACCCTGCATTTTCTGCATTTCACGGATACCCAGGCGCCCATCCGGACACTCACAGGCATCTTCACCAGTTTTCTCCGGCTCAACTTTGGTGGGGAGGTGCTGGAGGTCAACGAGGGCAGCAGCGGTGCCACTGAGCAGAGCTCCCTGATGCGATATGTGGTGCAGACGGTGGGGAAGCTGGCTTTTGATGGTGTCACCAAAAGACGGACGCGCTTCACTGAGGAGGAGCTGGAGCAGTGGGTGGGTGGCAAGACTAAAACAGACGAGGAGCTGCAGCAGTTGTCCGTCTTCCGCAATGACGTGCTGGACTTCTTTCTGGTGCCCTGCGTGGAGAACACCAAATTGCTGGAGGCTGGGGATGTGACCAAACAGCGATATGTATTCGCCATACCTACTATGCAGGAGTATCTTGCTGCCCTCTACATGGTGCTGGGAGAGAACAAGTCAGCTCTGGAGAGGTTAAGCCGAGACATGTCGATGGCTCTGGGACAGGCTGGGGAGGATCTGCAAAGCCTGGGGAACATCCTTTCTAAGTTCATCCCCCTCAGAATCTTTGCTGTCTTCAATCTTCTCCGGCTGGCACCCAATCTGTATGAGCGTGTGCTCAACATGACCAAAGGCCGCATTGCCCGAACCATGGCGGCTGAAATGTTCCGCTCGGAGGATAGCTTCAATGAGGATGTGCTGGACCAGGTGGAGCAGAGCCTGCTGGGCGTGCAGGGTCCACAGCCGAAGCAAGAGCTGGATATGAAGTCCTTTGAGCTCTATCCCATCTTCATGGGAGGTCTTCTGCACTATGGAAACCGAGCATTGCTGGAGCAGTTAGGCTGTCACATCACCAGCACGGCCGTGGCACAGATCACACATGGCCTCACCCGCCAGCTAGCTCAGCACGGCCAAAAGAATCTGCCGCCCACTGAGCTTATGGACCTTCTGCTGTTCCTCTATGAGTTCCAGAACCCACGCCTTACCAGCCAGGTCCTGAGCTCCCTCAAGACCATCAACCTCTCCACCGTTCGCATGACACCCATCAAATGCTTCATCTTGAGCTGGGTGCTGACCTGCAGCCCCCGAAGGCTCCTTCTGGATGAGCTGAACCTGTCCTCCTGCCATCTCAGGTCTGAGATGCTGAAAATGCTGAGATCAGCCTTCCGCTGCACTCATCATCTGAAGTGAGACACTTACATCCATCCATCCATTTTCCAAACCGCTTTTTCCTACTGGGTAGCGGGGGGTCCGGAGCTCATCCCGGAAGCAATGGGCACGAGGCAGGGAACAACCTAGGATGGGGGGCCAGCCCATCGCAGGGCACACTCACACACCATTCACTCACACACACACACCTATGGGCAATTTAGCAACTCCAATTGGCCTCCGCATGTTTTTGGACTGTGGGGGGGAAACCGGAAAACCCGGAGGAAACCCCATGACGACATGGGGAGAACATGCAAACTCCACAGACATGTGACACAGGCAGAGACTCGAACCCGAGTCCCAGAGGTGTGAGGCAACAGTGCTAACCACTGCACCGCCATGCTGCCCCGCCTTCTCTTACAGTTTCTGTTAAAACAAGTATGGATTGTATGAGTTTGAAGTATAGGGTATTCCCAGTCTCCGTGATACCACAGGGTCAGGATAACCCCAGGCATGGCAGAAGTTCAATATGGGAAAGTGCAGCCAAGACTGAGCTGATATTTGTATTTATGCCCTGTGTCTGATCCTGTGCTTGACATTTGTTTGCTTCTGTATATGACGTTTACCTCTAGTCTCCAGTTTAACAGCCTGGATCCAGAGTCCTGCGTTATTCTGAAGGATCTGCTTCTTGATCCAAACTGCGCTATTAGATCCCTACAGTAAGAAGCAAGTCTGTCTTTACCTTGGTTTGACAGAGAGGTTTAGACACAGAACACCTTCTTCCTGCAGGCCATCAGCCCCTCTGTGCCCCCCAATTCTTTTGACATAATCCACTGCTGGCTCTATACTTCAGACATAATTGATGGAATCACTGTCTCTTTGGCAGTACAATATCGTATGCGGTGATCACTGTTTCAGCACGCTGCTTTTGCAGGGTCCGCAAACTATTTTGTTTGTGCGGATCCGACCCACTGCCCTCGATTGGCTGCCATAACTGTAATGCTGCAGGGTTGGGCAGCAGGACTGATTATGCAGTTACCGGCATGCTTTGCACTGCACTGCACTTTAAATAGTGTAAATTATCATGTGTATTTCTGTTAATAGTAAATGTCTTAGCTGTGTAATATATGTCGCGGAATGCACGTATTTTGTTGGCGTGTAACCATGAGTGTCGTGTAAATCACTGGCATTATCAGTAGTGGCTGATAATGACTTCCATTTTAAAAGCGCTGTCCTCTCCTTTACCAAAATGACACAAATTCAGTACAATACGTATAAGGGTCCGCTTCATGGAAAACATTCTGCGCCCTCAAGAGTTGTGGTATGACATAGAACAAACAAGGTGGTGATGTCATTTTACGTATATATGACCGATTGTTCTCTGACAGTTTTGTCAGATGTCATTTGAAGTGTATGGCCACCTTACCTCAAACTGATGGGGTACTGAGTTTGCACTAAACACACACACACACACACTCACAATTGTCAATGGTGTATATAGACTTGTGTAGAGAACAGTCTGCTGATTTGCACATATAATGTCTGTTGCATTATAAGCTGCCACTGGCCACTTATCTGCCTCATACTTGCTTTCTTGCAGTATTCGCAATGTTTGCATTATGTTTACATTGCACCTTACTGTTTTAATGTACTTTGCTTTAAGCACTTTATTTTGTATTTATGTTGTATAAGTTGCGTGTGATCATTGTTTACTCTAGCAGTCTCTTTAAGTGGACATATGACAAACTCTTTCATTGAATTGAATTAAGATAATCATAACATGATCACATCTTGGAAACCCAACACATTTCTGTGTGTGTGTGACACGTCAGGCTGTGTAACAACCCCCTGCTGGAGTCGGGAGCCCAGCACCTGCTGGAGGGTCTGCAGGGGAACCAATCTCTGAAAAGGTTGGACCTTATGCACACAGGCCTAGATGACAGTGCAGCCCGGCAGCTTGCAGAGCACCTAAGTGACATGACGAGCCCCGTAGGCCTAGAAGAGCTCAACGTGGCCTACAACGACATTGGGGACAGCGCCGGTCTGAAGCTGGTGGCCGCATGCCGGAAGCACCCGACAGTGCATACCGTGCAGTGAGTAACAGCCTCAACCCCTCAAGCCCCAATAAGACACACAGTTCACTGATTTATATCTCTCTCCTCACTGTCACTCCTCCATCTCTGGCCGTCTCCATTCTCTATGTCACTCCTCCATTTCTTAACTCTCATTCTCTCTCTCTGTGGGGTATCTTTATAGCCTGTATCTGAACCAGCTGAGTGAGATGGGGAAGCAGTCCCTGTATGTGGATGGCAGTGAAGCTGGTGCCGCTCGTCGGCTCCAGATCCTGACCTCCGTGACGGAGGGCGCGGACCTATCAGATGCCTGGCCGCGCATCCTCAGCATCATCCGCCAGAATGCCACATCCTGGGACCGCGGTCGTGTCCGTGAGCAGCTTCTGGACTTTCTCAGGGACCTGGAGTCCAGCCGGCGCCAGCAGCGTAACTTCCTGAAGAAGCACCACTTCCGTCGTGTGGAAAAAGGAGTGAGGGAGTGCCTGCGCACCTTGGATGACAGAACCCCCTAACGGGAAACAGCAAAAAAAAAAGACAAACCCAGAGGCCTGGTTCCTCTTAGGTGCCCAAGGGAGTGATTGTAAGAATGTTGTAAGAATACAGCCTAGTTATGATACAAAGGGCCGGTTTATACTCAACATGTGCAACACATACACTTGTGCAGCATGGCTGCCACACGTTTTTTCGGTAATTCTTGTGTCATTTGTCCATCTACATGTACGCAGCATGCAATACCAATAAACATCTTGGGCAGTATGGTCAACTTCTGTTACAGACCTATATGTATGGTATAGTTAGTTTAGCTTAAAGTAACAAGTAGGCTCTCTCTCCTCAAGTGTCAAGAGTGACAAGTACTGTTAAAGTAGCAAGTAGGACTTGATAATGTATGATATTAATATCAACATTGCATGTTACGTACTGACAATTCTCCCATGACAAGGGCTGCGATGGCCGAGTTGAAATCAGGCTTCTGCATACCTTCATGCTATATGGACATTGTATTGCGATGTAAAGCAATTTCATAACATTATTTTTCAATACAATTCTGGTATTTAGAAATGTTGGTGATGAAATTCACCAAGTGTAGGAGGGGGCTTAAATTTTGCTAAAACATTTGTACTCTGTCAAAGGAAACTAAACTTATCAAGCTTTCCGATTTTAATGATTGTTCCTTTTTGTGATCCAGTACATGTTTTTATTCAAAATAGTTGTTTAATGCTGCTCTCAGGGCCAATCATAACCATGCTTGTTGTTTAAGCCACACGTAGGCAGGTTTGTGAGAAACTTATTCTGAACTCAAAATACTATATGACAGAAAATACTAAGTATTATGAGATATCTACCCTGCCTCGTGCCCATTGCTTCCGGGATAGGCTACGGACCCCCCGCGACCCAGTAGGATAAGCGGTTTGGAAAATGGATGGATGGATGAGATATCTAACAACATATATCTAACAGCACATAATACAACATTCAACATGAGGTAGTAAAGTGATATGTGGCAGAGCAGAGTAGCAATATGATGTGGCACACAGGGTACAATGTAGAGAATCCTGCAGCACTATTGCAGAATTAATAAAAATATCTTGCACCGCCCCCTGGTGGACATTGTCAATCTAGAGAATTAAAGTTAACTGTGTACATGTATGAGCAGCAACACTGCTTGTACAGAAGCAGCACAAGTGAGCATATATGTTGCAAGCATGAAGTATAAACCAGCCCTTATTAAACTGTAATATAGCAATTAACAATGATAAAAAAATAAAAGTTAAATGACGAACAAGTGCTGCCCTTCAACATGACATCATTCCTCAAGCGGGAAAGATGCCTGGATTTGCAGATAATATTCTCAGCCTGTGCCTTTTGGGTGCAGATGATTGGTGTCCTGCCTGTCACAACTTTCCTTCTGCTTGTGCTTCAGAAACTCCCCACATCTGCACAGATGATATTCTCACCCTAACCCCACACCTGCGCAGACGGCGCTTAGGATGAAGCAGTCAGCTGCCAATGGACATGCCATCACTGACATTCATGTGCCTTCTGGAATGTTTCTTCTGATAAAAGGAACCTGCTATTGCAATGAAGCTTTATTTGCACATGTGAGAACAGGTATGCATGTCTTACTTTTCAGATGGAGTCAGCCATTTAACCTCTTGGGGGGAGCTTAGGGGTCCACTCAAGGGCCCAACAGAGAGACAGGATTTCAACTGGCAAACTTTCTGATCTCAGGCACTGAGCCACACTGCCCCCCCCCCCCCCCCAAACAGTTTACACGCAGTAGCCTCAGTAATAAAGCTATCACTTAGGTGGTGTAGCGTTAAGGCAGTTAAGTATTGAGTGAAAAAATCTGGATAAATAGTTCATAAAATGCAGATACAGCTGACTAAATAGATTTGGCTGGTTTTGAATTTTTAGTAAAATTGAGTTTTGGGAATTTTTTTGATTATTTAATCGAGGAGTAATGTTTATTTTTTTACTTTGTGCTTAAGGCTGTCTGTGTCCATACAATGGTGCTTTGTTTTAACTTGAATGCATTTAGGGAGACTTTTTTCCTGGTCAATTGAACCTGACTGTCACAGGAATAGCTGTAATACGTTTTGCCTTTTTATTTTGAATGATTAATATGGCATGTGTTTTTATAGCTCTACTCCACAGGGTTGGTTTTGTATTTTCTTTTAAAGCGTTATGAGGGATAGAGCTGGGGAACAATTTTGCATGATATATTTCTGTTCTATGACATTCAAATGCTCATTGGTGTGAGGGATCAGTTTTACTGTTCTTGGATTAAAATCTTCAGAGAGCAACGTTTCTCAGGATCATGTGACCTTAAAGTTTAAGGGCAATTCAGTGTTCTGGTTGTTACTCTCCTTGTTGGTCACAAGAACAATGGAAAGGACATACAAATGATGAACAGGCCTGTTCAGCATGATTCTGCTTAGGTCACATCCATTTCCTGTTGTCTTCCAGTCCAAGCAGAACCTGATCCAGACCCGTACTGAACACCATCTAGACATGTCCAAACGCAGAGCATAACGATTCAGGAAAATCTTTTTGACTGATTTGATTATATCCAGGGCGGCAACGACTCAACCTGTAACTCGAATAACTCGATTACAAAAAATACTCGATGCAAATTCTTTGCTTCGATGCTTAGTGCAATCCGCACGACTACGTACTGCTTAGTGATCAGCGTGTTTCACCCGGAGGATTATTACTGTCGCACATTGTGCTTACGCTGCATTACGTGTAGCAGGTTTGATTTGATGGCGCGATGGAGGAAGACAGGGAAAATAGTGAGGAAAGTCGGAGGAGAAGAAAAATGTCTAGAGTTTGGGACCATTATAAACAAAAGAAAAGCAAAAATACTGTACAGTGTGTCCATTGTAAAACCGAATTAGCTTACCATAATAGCACAACGTCAATGATTCAACATCTCAACAGAAAGCACCCAGTCTATGCATCCAGTCCACAGAGCGGAACCAGTACACGGTAAGCGCGAGCGTTTCACTCACATTCGCGGCTAAAATAAACCTGCGATAGAAACATATTTATGGGCATATGTGTGAATAAAAAAGTGTAACGAGATTCAACCCAAGCAGCCCCTATTTTTCCTCAATAAAAACACTGATATCACAACAGTAGGGAAAATGATGCTGTCGTAGTTAACATCGAACTGGAGCCCGTCTATACACTAAGAGCAAAGAGACGGTTCCGTTACAGAGATGGTGAACTCAGGTGGAGTGAAGGAGAACAGCAGCGGTGCTTGTAATCGCTACTAAACCTTTACTGGTAAAGAGCTGGCGAGAGTCCGTAATCAAACCAGCTGTTCAACAAGCTGAAAGGTGAAGAAAAGCGATGTTTTCAGCTGCTCCCATCCACCGCCGTTTGTCTTCCATAGCAGCAAAGCTACAGTAAAGCTATACAAGTTAAAATAGAAGCTATTTGTATGCAGATAAACTGTTAGCTTAGTTTGACATAATATTTAAATTTGCCAACTTGCAGCAGGCTGACAGCAGCCGTACGTCACACTTTATCGCAGTGATACCTGCAGCATAAACTGCAGAGTCTAAAGGGGAGCATGGGGTGTACTCAACTAGATCTATTTCAAGGCTTTAGTAATATTATTCTGCAGATTTAGATTAATATGAATAATATTACATAATTATAATATAAATAATATATTATAAATATAGCATATAAATTACCCAGCCCCCCTCCCCCAACAACCTTGGGTTAGTGAAACTCTGAGACACTGAATTATCCAACCGCCACATATGCTCCTTTAAAGGCTTACACACACACACACACACACACACACACACACTCATTCTCTAACACACTTAAACACACACACACTCACTCACCTTCACTTACACACACATGAACATGCACACAGCATTCCTATATCATCCAGGAGATACAATCCTGTCAGAACATTTTTTATGCCTCCTATAAATGTACACAGAGAGTAACGGTCATTTTAATTTATGCCTTAGTTTAAGATATATGTATACCTTTTTTCAGTAATTTTATTTGACATCATTGTATTTATTTTTGCATTTAAGAAAGTGTTCTTTTAAAAAAGCAGAACAAATATGTACATATTTAGGTTTAGTTCTCTTGTCAGTTGTATGGAGTTCAGTCATTAAAAATGTTCCTAAAACGGAAACCCATAAGTTATTCATTTTAAGAATAGTTAAGATTGCTCTGTAATAAGACAAAAGTATTTCTTATTCGATTACTCGATTAATCGACGGAATAATCGATAGAATACCCGATTACTAAAATATTCGATAGCTGCAGCCCTAATTATGTCTGTGACTGTTTTGAAAATCTGGTGCGTGATAAAACACTGGACAATAGCAGTTGCAGGAGGTCACACTAGATCTTGGGTTTCTGGAGCTCATATTGTTTTCTGTGAGGTTGTCTTGATTTTGTATGTTAATAAAAGCTGTTGTTCAGCTCCCCACTCTCTTGTTGAACAGAAATACTGCAGGTCATGGTGCCACTTTTAACTTTTATTGGAATCCTTGATGCTTCAGAGATCGGGGATGAACAATATAATTAGTCCGTTTACTTTGCTTTTTCTGCCTTTACCTCAATTTTTAGGCCCCAGTCTACAAAGAAGGTTTTGCTGTTTTCTGTCAATACTTCTGATCTTTGCTCTCTGCTGAGCTTAGAGTAGTGTGTAGATAATACTACGCTAAATGTGGTCTGCAGTCTTTCCATTTTGCAGTTTCACTTGTTCCTTTCTATACACCAATGAATTGCCTGGACACTCGAGTCATTAAGACACTGCAAGGTCTTATCTGCGGATTCACCTCTGATGAAGGCTGACGTCTTACCTACCTGTGACTAAATCCCACCCCTCCATTGCTCTGGTAAAAGATGCACAGTAACCAATGAGAACACTTATGCTTATCTTACTTTATAACATTATTTTGATATATCATTGCCACCCTGATACTGCTCCTCAGACCCACTCAGAGCCCTGACCTACAAGTATGAGGAGCCCTTGCTACTAATGGGTTGAAGGGCTGGCTGCCAGGTTGCATGTTGTGTACACAGAAAATGTTCTTGCCTGGGCTGTGCAGAAAATAAGGTTTCAAAACAGCAGTGACAGGGACTCTGAACTACCAAGGGTAAAGGCACTTTTTTGTTTCATTATTTTTTATGTAATTGTTTTATTGATCTCCACTAGAGTTGCTGCCTCTTCCAATTCAGCAGGAATATCTTGCTATATTGCCACCGAAGCTGTTCTCTGGCATACCGTGGTAAACATGTGAAAACACCAAAGTAACACTGCAGATCAAACATCCTAGGCTTTTTGGAACTTAGCTGGCCACAACAATCTAGGAGTAACGAAATACTTTTGTTTCATCATCTTTCCACAAGGGGGCATCCATGCTTCAATAGCACCCTCCTCCAGCACCTTATGTGAACAATTACAATGTCATGCAACAGTGAATTACAAATGAGGCAAATACTTCTTGGGCATTTTTATTTTTGAAAAATATTTGCCAGTCTAAGATGTCTGAGTTGATCTTGCTTCGTCACCCTATAGGATCAGCATATAGCTTGCACTTTTGAACCTGTTCCCAAGCCGTACTCATCCTCATGGTAACAGGAGCAGCAGAAAACACGGAAATGTGACGGATGTGCTTGTGCTCCCATCCTGTGCTGCAGCTCTTGGGGCTTCCCCGTGACCTGAGGGGTGGGGGCGGCTTGCCTCAGCAGGGAGCTGAGAACAGACCCCCTCCACGCTGGGCTGGGCTGGCTCTGGCACGACTCCCAGAGTGCAGCATGGCTTTGACAACCCTGAAAACTTCCTTAATGGGAAATAATTCTCTTTCTACATCATTGTCAATAAAGTAAAGAGCCCGCCCCCCTGCACATCTGCAAGTCTCCCATGGGTGAAGCCCACTATGTCCAGAAATAACCCAAGTTTGTGTTTAGGAAAGGGCACTTAGCGATATCACTATCTTCACACACCACAGCAAACCACTTTAACCTAAGTAACTACAGAACTTCCTCTGATAGGATCCATTAAAAATTAAACTGCAGCAGTACAAGTAGGTGGAGAAGCTTTAAGCAGACTGCAAAAAATAATCTCTCTACAACAGGGAAAATAAAAATTTGGCTTAAAAATGCTTCCATGATGGTATTTTTCAGGACTAAATATTCATAAACATGTATTTTACATGAATTATTGATTAAACCATTCAGAAGGTTTCCACAGACTGTGACTGGCCCTCTGGGAAAGATAAGGGCACTTACGTGCTTCAGATGCACACCAATAAGACGTTGGAACCGGCAAAATCCACAAGCCATTAAAAATACATGGCCAGTGTGTCCACAAACGGTGCAGCCCTAGGGGAAGTGGTTATGGAATTGGCATTAGTAAGAGAGATGAGCACGGGCACCATTGGGGGGCATTAGGACAATTTACTGGGCTGAAAAAATTTGGAACATAATTGGATTGGTCTGGGTTGGGTGCCCAATTTCACATACTTTCATGGGGCCCAAAATCTCTAACAGCACTCCAAGAGACAAGGCTTCTTTGTGTAGAGAGGTGGGCCAGCTTGGGTTTAAGCTGTGTTACACTGCCGGGTTCTGTTGGGCACAGAAGCAGCCTGTGACCCAGGACAACCATGTAGCCAATCAGAGGAGAACCAGCCTGATTGGAGTTTGGGCTGCGTTACTCTGCCGGTCACAGAAGCATACACTGTGCTGTGTTTACTGTACAGGGATTGAAGTGTCTCTTATTGGGAGACACCTGTACAATTACATCAAGTAATTTTGGAAGGCACTGGAATGTTACCTGCATCTCACCCCTCCAGTAACACCGTCACACACACTGGAAGCTATACGGCATCGTCTTACTTTCAGTTTAAGTGACTGTCTGCAAGGTGCCAATACAAAATGTAGTCTTGTATTTATTCTATATGGATTTCTCTATTTCCAGTCCCACTGAGTTCGTATTTAGTATAGGATTGGAAACTTTTAGTGATCAAACACAAAATAATTTACGGGTGTTCACCTTGAACACTTGCTGAGCGTCATGGCCACCTCTTTGGGGCTGTGATATTTTTAGTGTGGGGTTTGGGAACAGCGAAACGTCCCAGAGCTCCAGCGAATTCCACCCACAGCCCCAGGAGAGGCCAGCTGTCTGTCAAACGCCCCCACGCTTCCTTTCACGCCCCCTGACAGCATGCTCCGATAAGCCCACCTCCCACTGAGTACTGGGCCATTCCCATGCCCTGCGTTCCAGTGAGTCAGGGCTGAGCAAGAGCATCACGTGTATGCTTCAGGAGTGCATGGCGGGGGCAGAGTGACACGTGTATGCTTCAGGAGTGCATGGCGGGGGCAGAGTGACACGTGTATGCTTCAGGAGTGCATGGCGGGGGCAGAGTGACACATGTATGCTTCAGGAGTGCATGGCGGGGGCAGAGTGACACATGTATGCTTCAGGAGTGCATGGCGGGGGCAGAGTGACACGTGTATGCTTCAGGAGTGCATGGCGGGGGCAGAGTGACACATGTATGCTTCAGGAGTGCATGGCGGGGGCAGAGTGACACGCGTATGCTTCAGGAGTGCATGGCAGGGGCAGAGTGACACATGTATGCTTCAGGAGTGCATGGCGGGGGCAGAGTGACACGTGTATGCTTCAGGAGTGCATGGCGGGGGCAGAGTGACACGTGTATGCTTCAGGAGTGCATGGCGGGGGCAGAGTGACACGTGTATGCTTCAGGAGTGCATGGCGGGGGCAGAGTGACACGTGTATGCTTCAGGAGTGCATGGCGGGGGCAGAGTGACACGTGTATGCTTCAGGAGTGCATGGCGGGGCGACACATGTATACTTCAGGAGTGCATGGCGGGGGTGAGGAGTCACATGTATGTTTCAGGAGTGCTTGGCGGGGGCGGGGCGACACGTGTATGCTTTAGGAGTGCATGGCGGGGGCAGGGCGACACGTGTATGCTTTAGGAGTGCATGGCGGGGGCAGGGCGACACGTGTGTGCTTCAGGAGTGCATGGCGGGGCGACACATGTATACTTCAGGAGTGCATGGCGGGGGTGAGGAGTCACATGTATGTTTCAGGAGTGCATGGCGGGGGCAGAGTGACACGTGTATGCTTCAGGAGTGCATGGCGGGGGCAGGGCGACACGTGTATGCTTTAGGAGTGCATGGCGGGGGCAGGGCGACACGTGTGTGCTTCAGGAGTGCAGGGGTGGGGCGACACGTGTATACTTCAGGAGTGCATGGCGGGGGTGAGGAGTCATGTATGTTTCAGGAGTGCATGGCGGGGGCAGGGCGACACGTGTATGCTTCAGGAGTGCATGGCGGGGGCGGAGTGAGACGTGTATGCTTCAGGAGTGCATGGCGGGGGCGGAGTGAGACGTGTATGCTTCAGGAGTGCATGGCGGGGGCAGGGCGACACGTGTATGCTTCAGGAGTGCATGGCGGGGGCGGAGTGAGACGTGTATGCTTCAGGAGTGCATGGCGGGGGCAGGGCGACACGTGTATGCTTCAGGAGTGCTTGGCGGGGGCGGGGCGTCACGTGTGTGCTTCAGGAGTGCAGGGGTGAGGCGTCACTTGTATACTTTGTGGAAGTAAAATTGGACATTGGTAGACCCAGGAGGTTGGCATATTGGGTCTGTTATGTCTTAGGCAAGAAGAGATTGTTTTGAATACTGTGTGACCTCGCTTCGCGATAGCTGCCTGCAGTAAGTTCCGCAGACCCAGAGGAAAGCTCGGACCTTGGAGAGGCAGACAGTGGAACCAAGGGGGGGAAGACACCACTTGCAGGAAGAGATTCGAAGCTGCCCCAACTGGTGCACAGCGAGTTATAGCTTTATAAAATAGTTATGGCAGACAATATATAGCAAGCTATGCGGTAGTGCAAATGTATAAGTAATTATGTTAATCATATTAATCATATGTTAACCATGTATTTGCAGTGATTCAATGACAATATGTCAATACGTTAATCATTAATCAAAGGACAACCAAGTATTTACAGTGATTCAATGTCATGTAATCAATATCTATATTCATATCTCAAGTAGGAGCCTAGCAGTCGAGACATGTTCTGGTAAACTGAGCTAGATGGGTGGATTTTACCTTCCTACCAAGGTAAACCAATAGAGCAGGAGAATTGTGTTTGTTATACGTTTGAGCTCGGTTTGTTGGTGTTTCGTGACCAATCAGGACTTAGAAGTCCTTATAGGGAATTGGGAGTTATGGTTTATCAACTGGTTGCTCTGTGTGCTCCGGGTGACTTGGTACCAAGTGCCAGAGTGTGACAGGAGCGCTTTGCTGAGTTGCTAGAATAAAAGAGATTTCATTTACCTCATCAAACTGAGAGGTCCGACTTTTATTCTAAGTGTTATATTTTAAATGTTTCTACCACAGCTTCAGGAGTGCAGGGGTGGGGGCGGGGCATCACATGTATACAGGGCAAGGGCTCACATGGAGGAATCTTCTCTTAGTTTTAACTTTCATATGGCTCAGGACTGTGCAGCTTGGGGGGGGGTGGTTATGAAATGCTTCTTCTGAGACTGAATGTGAGCAGAATTCAACCCAGGGGCAGGAACATTAAACATGAGAGAAACCTGCAGGAATCAAAAGGATCAAACAGGGTGCCAAGGCAAAGAATTAGTGTTACATCATTCCTCTTGATTAGTGTTACATCCATCGTTCCTGTTGCCTTCATTCCTTTAGCAGATCTTATTTTCCATATTTTCCACAAAAAATACAAAGCATTAACAAAATATTCTGCTCAGACCATTAAAAAAACCATAGTAACACCAAATTAACGTCACTAGCCAAGTGTTATGAATTTGAAAAGTTAGACTTTTAACCAATATTGTGAAACTGCATCAGCTAGCTCTGATCATATGACCTGCACACCAAAGTTCAGACTGAACTATTGAAAACTCTGCTGTTCATATTTGACTCATAACTCCCAAAACTACTTCACCGGACCCCTTTTTCATCCAGAACTACGATTTGTAATGACTCAAAGCTGAGATATATCTAATAAAAGCTACACACCCAGCAGTACTAAATGAAAATGTCAATTTTGACAGGTCCAAGTAATGAGCACTAAGATCTTATTGCATATAAAACCAAATTTTTGAAGATTTTAAGCTATAAGAAGTAACATAAGATCAACTTTAACTGAAATTAAAGGCCATCACATTACTGGAGCACTGGGCTAAAATTCAATCAAACACTACAAAACAACAGAACATCCTGGTAATGATATTAAAAGTTCCCGAAAAAGTAAGATCAAGAGAATCACATGGCACCTTTTCCAACCCCAACGGCGTTGAGGACGGTGCCAGGCATACAGGGTGTCAGAGCTGCAGATGGTTTCCGAGAACAGGAGCACCAAAGACCAGGAAAGCCCTACTGGATGATGCCTTTGAACAGAAAAAAACAGCCCTCTGATTCAATTACTACCCCTGCAAAACCAGAGAGGCTTTCTACTGCAAAACTGTAGGTTTTAGGTTTCAGAGTTCTCCAATCGATACCATTTCAGCATGGACATAAAAGGTGGGGAATGCTGTTTGCTGACAGACTAATAGCAATCCTGACAACAGGTCAATATCTGGTCCCAGGCTGGACTTGGCAGGAAACAGGAGAAGCACAGGATACAACAGGAAATTCAACCGTGATGGATATAACCCTTTATTATAAAACAAATTATAACAGTGGTCTAAGACAAAGTGTACAAATCAGTCAAAACTGAATGAATGATCAGCATATATATACTTTGTGAATTTTACATTTTCATTCCATGTAAAGCTGGTGTTCCCAGGAGATATGAAAAATGATTTGGGAATAAAGTACTTCCATCAACAATATTAGAAATTTGTTTATTTATTCTAATAAAAAAATACCTGCATTGCACCTGCTTTCAACAAATATCACAAACATTAAGACAATTTTAAAGTATCAAACAATTCTTAGACAGCCACATTGATGTAAAAAACTTTTCACTTAATACTACTGAAAGGGGATCCAGACTCCAAACCAGGTATAAACAATTCCTGTTGTTCCTGTGGTAAATCACAGACTGCAAACAATTTTGTGACATTGCTGTCTTATGCAAAAACAGCTGGATTTTTTTCAGTGCTTTTATTGCAACTTGCAAGAGAGTATTAAAAAAAAGACAGACAACCTCACCCTGTAGGACCACTTGACTGCACAGAACACCAGCATCCATCTCACGCACAAACAGAGCCACAAAAGAGGGGAGCGGAATGTCCAGTGAGATCGTGGAACAAGAAGCCAACAGGGCCTATAAGAGAAAGCAGCTGTACGACCGAGCCTCGTGTCTGTGGAAGTCGTCCTCTTCAGAGATAGACATCCATGGTCTGCAGGATCATGTGGCGGCACAGGGGGCAGTTGTGCTGGTAAACAGGAAGGCGCAGTAGCAGCTGAGTGCAGCCGCGGCAAAGACACAGGTGACGGCAAGGCAGGAGCAGCACACTCTTGGCGCTGTCCTGGCAGATGACGCAGCGCTTCCTCTCCTCCTGCTCCTTCAGGAGGCCCAGCAGGCTGTCAGCAGGGGGGTCCTCTTCTGAGAGTCTTTGCAGGGGCCCCTCCATGCTGGAGCATGGGACAGCCATGCCCAATGTGGAGCTGCGCTGTGTCGCCAGGCCACCTGGGGTTCTATCGCTGGCTGTCAACTGACGGTGAGAAGCGTCAAGGCTCCGTGTCCCCCTCCTCTGCACATAGCTCCCACCCCATGCTGCACGAAGACGCGTCTGCAACTCCATGACCACCTGTGTGCTCTCCAGCGCCAGCATACGCAAGTGCCGCAGCCCCCCTCGCAAGCGCCCCGTGATGGGGGAGACACCAGCATTCCACAGAATGCGGCGAGCGAGGCTGGGGCTCAGGTAGAGAACTGCGGCAGCCACCACAATTACGGCGAGCACCAGGCCGCAGAGATCCAGCAGGAAGACACTGACGAAGACACGGCTCAGTGAACCCAGGAACTCCAGTGCAAAGCAACAGAGTGTCCATAGCAGGGCAGCCGCACCGGCCAGACCGCTCCAAATCACAGCTGGCAGTGCCACGGTCAGTTCAACTGCTCGAAGCAGGGCTCCCCCTGCCACATCCCACAGGCCCACAGCTGCGGAGCAGACACTCTGTACCCCTAACGTCAACCCAGTGGAGGTGCTGTTGAGCACATAGAGAAGTAGACTATGCACAATTCCGCAGGCCTCACAAACCTGCTGCAGTGCTGAGTGGCCGGAGAGCGCAGCTCGCTGCAACAGCTCTTTCGCCCGCAGCACAGTGTGCTCCAGAAAGTGTCCTGCCATCCTGATGCCCTGCGACAGCCCGTCAACCATGCTGAGACCACACAGGAGGGCCGTGCTCCAGCACTCCGAAAGTGTGCCTCTCAGCACTGTTGGCAAGTCCTTCACAAAAGACAGAACAGTGACCAGCAGCCGGATGAGCGAGTGGACCATCCAGAAGTTCAAATCCAGCAAGAAGCATAAAATGTCTATACTCTTCCCAATCGCGCAGAAGACGCAGTACACGAGGCCCATCTCGCAGCCGGTGACCCGCAGACCGCAGAATTGCTCTGAGTGTGCAGGTACCCTGGATAACTTCGGTCCTGGCTCGCATGCAACGGCCCCACACCATCTACATTGGCAAACAACACACAAAGAGCTCAAATCACTTCATTTTCCCCTCGGCCATTTTTACGACCAGCACACAATGCGAGAAAACGCTGGTTAGCACGCCAACAGACTTCCCCACTGTACCTAATTGACTAAAAGTTACCCAACTTACCAAGACAGATCGCTAAATGAAAACAAAATGGGAATCCCGACCAGTTACGTTATATATCGCAAGAAAAAAAGCAATGAGTCTGACGAATGGCGAACCGAGGATCCGGGCGAAGGAGCAATTCCTCAGGCAGAGGGGATGTTTACGTTTGAAATGCAACGCATCCTTCACCATGTTTACCCATTCGAAGCAGTAAAGTAGCTCAAAATGACAAAAATCAAATATCGCTTTTCATTAAACCATATATCAGGCACGCGCACAATTTGTAGTAGTCTTTTGAGCTTGTTAAAACTTTGTGAAAGACTTTTACCTGTGAATTCAACACGCCATTAAGCCATATTATTTCCGTCGGATTTTGTGAATCTCTAAGGTCACACAGTCGATCGCCTATCAATCGATTGTAAGTCAGGCACAACCAAGTAAGTACAGATATCCATTTTCGTAATAATCATCGATCTTCCAACCGTTTTTCTTGGTCAGTGTCGTTGGGGTAATAATCAGGGTCCGATCGTTCAAAACGTTTAATCTAGGTCAGACTGATCCTGATCCTTTGCTATGCAGGATTGGGTACATTTTACTTTTGTGCCGTTTTTTCAAAGTAACATTCGGTTAGATCATCCCGATCCAGTTACAAACTTTTCCATATTACCACATTTTCAGTGTTCTAAATGGGACTACATATCACAGTAGCCTACTAGCTATGCAAAGAATACCAGGTTGAATAGCAGCGTGAGATCACTTTAATTGTTTCTATCTGAAGAGACAGAAAACAGCAGAATAAAACAATACAAACACCCGGCCCTTCCATTTTCAGTTTCTTTGGAGCAATCAGATCCCTCATCTGACCCAGAACAAACAAGTAAAAACAAACAAACAAATATACATTATTGACAAATACATATCAGGTACAGAGCGGGGGAGTGGAATAAGCCACTCTGCATGTTAGTTTATCTTGTATTTATAATCGCCGTCTTCAAGATGCAGTGTGTTTTACCACTGTAAAGCAATACAAAATAAACGACGAAAATGTCATCAAAAAGTATTTTTATTTGATATGGGTATTGTACCTATCGTGTGGTGAAATAGTACTTGAATTAAAAAAAAAATTATAATAAAACATGTAAATGAAACTTAAAAATTAGTCTAGTGTATTTAAATCCGCGTTTAAGTATGTTTCCCCAGTCCGGTCATTGTTCAAGTGATTCCTAATAAATCCCGCATTTTCCTATCCTCCGTCTCCCTGCTCCTGCTTCCCTTGTTAGTTGTGACACCCAGACTGACAGTGCCAACCCCAGTGGTGGGCCCTGTAACAGCCAATAATTTAATAACATGCCAATAATGTAATAAGTACCAATAATGTAATAACATGCTAATAATGTAATAAATTTCTGTGTTCTTAATTTAATAACAGTCAATATTGTAATAACTAGCCAAAAATGTAATAACGTATGTTAACAATTCAGAAAATGTATTACATTATTGACCAGTTATTACATTATTAGCTTTTATTACATTAAAAATGGAAAAAACTATTACAGTATTGGCCATTGTTACATTATCAGCAGTTTTTACATTATTGGCATCAACATGGCCCAAGGTGATATTTTGTCAGGGGGCCAAGAATTTCTAGCCACTCCGCTGCTTTCCACCATCACTGCCTGTTCTCCTCACACTTTAGATGGTCTATTGTTTTAACATGTGTTGTCTACCTTAAGTCCTGCCCTTCTTGGTGATTAATGGCCCATTGAACTCTCTGAGCAAACAACAGCTTGCATGTTGTGTCTTCCTGAAATTCACAAAAAACCCAAAATATCCATTTCGCAAAAGGGAAATTGGTGTAATGGGTAGGAATTCATGCCTCAATAACAATAAACTATGGAGTAACCAATTGTTTGGAGTTTCATGTTTATCTTGGCAGATGTGTTCCTTTTACAAACATGTATGCATTGTAATCTGACTGCTGGGGATATTGTCCATAATGCTGCATGGCACCTCTTTCCATTCTTATCTGTTGTCGTTACATCTGAGGTGGAATTTCATTCTCTGAAAGACTTAAAACTAACTATAATTTAAGCAAGCACAATAACTGGATTAAATTTGCATTAAAACATTCATGTGGTAAGGAGGATTTTCCCATAGTTAAATTTGCAGGGATACGACCTGGACAGGATGCCAGTGCATTGCATGGTACATACTCATACGTTATGCTGGTTGACACCAATCAGTTCAATTGCTTATCTTTGTACTGCAGGAGGAAATGAGAGTCCCTCAGGAAACCCAGCTAATAAGTCCAGTATTCAGTGCCTTCAGCTCAGCAATGCCCGCTCTCATGGCATTTCTCATGGCATCTCTTTACAGTAGTTAAATAGTTGATATTTATTATTACTTGCACTTTTCCACAACCCACTATCCATATTTCATACTGTGTATGGGTGTACATAGGCTCTACTATTGTATTAGTGTTTTTATCTTATTTTATATTATTTTTATTCTGTATTCTTATTCTTGTATTTTTTATATTCTTTACTCTTGTAATTCTTTCTTGCTATCTGTCTGGAGCTGTGATAACACACAAATTTCCCCACTGTGGGATCAATAAAGTCCTATCTTGTCTTGTCTTGTCTTGTCTTGTCTTGTCTTGTCTTGTCTTGTCTTGTCTTGTCTTGTCTTGTCTTGTCTTGTCTTGTCTTGTCTTGTCTTGTCTTGTCTTGTCTTGTCTTTTATCTTATCTTATCTTATCTTATCTTATCTTATGCCCAGGCAACCCCTTTCAACTCTCCTTCCAGATATCACACCAGTCCACAGCACCCAAGTGTGAAATCCCTCTCACCTTCTCTCACCTCTCCTAGCTACTTTGAGAGGCCGGGCCACCATAATGTAGTCATTCAACATTAAACGCATGCTTGTTATGACATCTGCCTGTCTTTTTGCACAGACCAACAACCCCACACACCCCTGTGGGAAAACAAACTCAGCATTCTCAAGGAAACCCCCCATCTTAACAACCCCCAGAACATAAAAGAATATACTTTTCTTACAAAAGAAGGAAGAGGATGAGGATTTAGGTCTTTGTTAATGATTTTTCAGGATCCTGTCTGGCCATCTGTCTACTTTAAGACGTCCTGTGTAACCTCACAGACCTTCACTCTTTGCCTCAGTCAGGTATGCCTCATCAGTTAATTACTGTTAATTTCCTTGTTTGAAAGCTTCCTCCAGATTTTTACGGTGTTTCCAAATCCATGATACATCTTTATTCTGCACTTATTAACTTCATCATTAATTGGCATACAGTTATGTTTAATTAAAATTCCTGATAAACCAAAGCAATTAAATATCAAAATGCTGTGTGAGAACAATTAATGTACTGGAAAAAATGACTGCATTGTATCGCTATAACAATACTTGAATGAAAAACATGGCATCTTCAGATATGTTAGTGTGTTTATTGACTTAAGTAGCAGGTTTTGGCTCTGGACGTCTTGCAAGGGGTTCCATCTAGGATCATATTGTCTTTGGGTTCCTGCCAACAAAACTGGAGAAATTGCTATTAATATGCTAGGAAGGACAAGCAGAGTGGCTGGGGAATGCAGCACAAGAAGCTTCTGTGGGAAAACAAAAATCGGGGATTGTTGGGGTCACTGGCGCATGACCGCTCCGGTCCTGACCTGACCTGAGCACACCCTCACATTCCACAGGGCGCCACAGAGCTGAGCTGAAGCTCCTTCAGCACCAGGGATATGCTCACAAACTGGAAAAGCTTCGCTTAGAAGGACTCCATGCCTCAGTGGTGTGAGCATCAGTGTGCGGCTTCACAGTGGCCATGACACTTGACCAATAATAACAAGGGAGAGTGAGAGAGAGATAAAGAGAGAGAGGGAGGGAGAGAGAGAGAGAGAGAGCGAGCGCACACCTGGACAGCAGGTGGCAAAATCATTGAGGAACAGGAATGAGACTGGATATTGGCTGCTGGGGGACCTTGCCTACTGAATTATAACATTTCCTTAACATTTCTATATGGATAGATAGAATATGTAGGAAGTTAAAAACTTTATCCAGAAAAAGCTTCAATAATACTTTCATCATGTGCAGTTATTTGAAGGAACCTCTTAGACCCAGCTGGGTTGTGATGTCATCCTCCAGTCTATCCTTAAGTAATGCAGAAACGTAGCCTTAATTACGATTAACGTCTGTTTAGTGATGCTGCATCAGATGAGTTAATTCTCAAATGTGCATCATGGCACTTTAATTGTGCAGAACTGGTCCATCTGGCTGTGTTCCTGTCATTGGATTGATATTTGGTGAAGTAACAATGTGGAGAACATAAACTGCCCTGTTAGCTACTGATCGATGGGTGATAAATGCCTCTCCGGTTTCTGGGTGATGCTAGACTTCTGCCGGCCAACTGGAGGCCTTTATTACTGTCACTGCGTCTCGGCTGATGCTGTCCCATCCCACCATACATTTTTCCATGATGACTAACAGCTCAGTTATGACTCACACAATGTCCAATCTTGCAGTGGAGGCCCTGTGGACACAATCCTTGCCTTTGTGAACATCCAGCCACCCCTAATCCCTAGACCCCTAAAATGGTGCCCGACCATATTCTAAAGACATTGCCACTAGCATACAGCTTGCACCCCCCATCCTCATATTTACCCCCCCACTCATGCAGAATAATGACGTCTGGAACTGAGGCAGAGAAGAATGCCTGCTTTCACCCCTCCCCCTCCCACAGTCTCCAGCTGGAGCCCCTCCAGCATTAGAAAGAGAATGCCAACCCCCCAAACCCACCCACTATTCACCATGACATCACTGTGTGTAAAACATACCTTTTTTCTTCAGAGAAAACAAGGAGACCCCTAACCATTGGGCCTAAGTATGATTCTGATTTCTCAGATGTTGAAATAGGTGTCATGGTCCAGCAACAAAGTTGAAGCGGGATGAAGTGTTGGCCGTCTGTGCTGCACATCTGCTGGTGGGGGAGGTAGCACCACTTACAGTGTGCAGCAGCTTCTAAGTTTAGGGAGTGCGTGAATATGTGTGCCTGTTGGTGCCCTGTGACGGACTGGCATCCCATCTAGGGTGTACCCCAACCCCGTGCAGTGTGATGGACTGGCATCCCATCCAGGGTGTACCCCAGCCCTGTGCCCTGTGACGGACTGGCATCCCATCTAGGGTGTACCCCAGCCCCGTGCCCTATGACGGACTGGCATCCCATTCAGGGTGAACAACCGTGACAGCGGCAGGTATACAGTGAAATGGATTAAGGATTGGATATGATCTCATTCCAAATCCATTCTGAGTAACATTTTTCAGTTCTCTCAATGAACTCTTTGTGTGCCTCTGTAAACTCTATTCCCATCTTTAGATCTTTCTTTTTCCTCCTCTTTCCTTGTGAATCGCCGATTGCCAACTTCCCCATAAACTTGGTAATCTTTGCTTGGGGGCAACATGTGGCTCAGTGGGCTAAGCCTGTGTGCATCTATTCAGAAGTCACCGGTTCAAACCCAGCCAGGCTGTTTGTGGATTTTTGAGCAAGGCTCTTTGCCCCCAGCATGTGGCTGCCCTTCATGGCCAGCTTACTCTACAAAGAGCAAGTTGAGGGAGGCATAAAAAGACAATTTCCCCACAGGGATCAATAAAAGTATCAATTATTATTATGACAGAGAATACCAGGCAATATGGGTGGAGCTTAACAGGCACCTAAAGTTGTGATGCTACAAAGGGATATAGCTTAACACGCAACAGGAGTGTTTTTTTTTTTTAATCTAGTGGTCCACACATACCACCACGGTGCTGTTTCAAGATAACAGCTGGGTAGTTTATAATCAGCAAATATCAAGCATTTGAGTCACCTGATCACAAATGCTCCCCCACCCCCCACTAGTATAACACCCAATAACATAGTGAGGCTGGCAGGCTTTTCATCTGAAAAATAAGTATGCATTGGAAAATATATAGAATAGAATATATAGCTGATGACTATTCTTCTAGCAATTACTGTTATCAAGCAACTAAACAACCATATAACTTTTAAGCAGACCAAAGAAGAAAAACACTTTCACTGTAATAACTTCAAACTTATTCTAAATAAGTATAAAATATTTACGCAATTCTACATTGAATGAGGAAAAAATCCAATTCTGAGATAAGTTCTACCACATACATAAGTGCTACCACACACACACAATTGACAGGGGGTATTTCATTTCATTGTGAGTAGTCCAATAATATGTGCAATTATGTAACAGAAAACAACAAAGATATATGCAAACAATGTTCAATAATGTGCGAATATTGCATCAGTTAAGTAGAGAAAACTGCAGTCACAATCGCAGAATGTACTTTGTATGCTGATGCTACGTGTGGGAATAAGCTGTCGCGCAGTCAGGTGGATTGCTCCCTGATGCTGCAATAGCGTCTGCCAGATGGGAACAGTGTGAGCAGTTCGTGTGAGTGGTGTGAGGAGTCAAGCATAATGCAGGAAGCCTTCCTGATGCAGTGTTTCCGGAAGATCTCCTGCAGCGAGGGGAGAGATGCGCCAGTGATGTTCCCAGATGCATTTACAATTTGCAGGCTGGCATTGCCGAACCAAACGGAGATGCAGCTGGTCAGGACGCTCTCTATGGTGCCCCTGTAGAACACAGTGAGGACTGGGGGGGGGGGCTGGCCCACTTCAGTCGCCTTAGGAAGTGAAGACACTGCTGAGCCTTCTTGGTGATGGAGAAAACGTTTCCCAGAAACAAGGCCTTCTTAACAGTGTCCATCGTGGAGCCGTTGATGCTGAGTGGTGTATGGATGTGGGTGGAGCAGGATTGCCTGAAGCAATTTTGTCCACGTTCAGTGACAGGTTGTTCTCACTGCACCAGACAGCCAGTTGATGAACCTCATCTTTGTATGCTGACTCATCGTTGTGGCTGATGATCCCCACCATAGTCGTGTCTTCTGCAAACTTGATGATGTGGTCATAGCTGTGTGTAGCAGTGCAGTTGTGGGTCAACAGTGGGAGCAATAGTGGACTGAGAACGCAGCCCTGAAGACTCCTGTGCTCAGTCTGATGGGGCTGGAAATGTTGTCGCAGATACAGACGGACTGAGGCCTCTCTGACAGAAAGTCCAGTATCCAGTTGCAGAGAGAGGTGTTCAGTCCCAGCTCGCTCAGTTTCATGTACAGACTTTGGGGATGATGGTGTTGACTGCCGAGTCCATGAACAGTATTCTAATGTAAGTGTCTCCCTCGTCTAGGTGAGATAGGGAGAGGTGAAATGCAGCAGATATGGCGTCCTCAGTCCACCTGTTAGGCCAATATGCAAATTGTAGTGAGTACAGTGGGGGGGGGGTGCTTTTGACCTGTGCCATTACGAGTCTCTGAAAGGATTTCATGACGACGGGGGCTAGAGCGATGGCATAGATGACAGAAACATATAAAGACGTTCCTTCAAAATGTGCAAAACATTAAAGATACAATACATCCAGTCCATAAAAAGGAGGTCTGGATTAACATCTATCATGTATATATGCTGAGTCTGTGTGTGTCAGTCCCTAACAATGCTGTGCATTATACAGTCCTTGTCTCTGTGCGTGAGTGGGTTCCTCATATTCTTCTATGTCAGAGTCTTGGACAATGTTGTGCATTATACAGTCCCTGACTCTATGTGTAAGTGAGCCCCTGATAGCCTTCCGCTGTCGTAGAGTCCCAAAGCCTACTTCTCAAGAGCTTTCTCATGACCCCCAAATTTCTGAAAGTGTATCAGAAAGGCACAAATCAAAAGTCAAAAGGAACCAGAGCCTGAAAAGGAACTTTTGGTCCTGACAATGAGGATGTCCATCTGATGTAGACATGGAATGTGGCAGGGTGATGAATAACAAAGTGTTCCGCTGTATGGCCCCCAATTAGAGGTATGGCTTGTCTTTGAGGATGCCTTGAACATAGAGAAATTATGCCTCTAGCCAGTTGCTTAGCATTATAATCAATAACATTTTCAGTACCATATATACATTATAACATTGATCATTTATGTGGTTGCTTTCAAAGCCAATCGTTACCTGTGCCTGTTCAGTAAACCTACTCACCTCTTCAAATGGAATCCTTGAGGTTGAGCCCGCTTTGCCCGCATTGCTCCTGGCTGGTCTGTCACAGTTTTTCTCTTCCAGGAAGCAAACTGGCTGATTAGTACTTAATAAATACAGGATATTACTGTGGGTGGCAAGGATTATTATCGTAATTATTAACTGAATCAGGAATTCCCAATGCAGAGATGCCATGTAATAATATGTCTGTTGTGCATTAATTCCCCCATACGTGCCCGTCAACAGATAACACAGTAGCCTGCAAACGCCTCTTACTAACAGGCTTAATTCCCCGCCCATTCTCTCTCCCTTGCATTCACTGAATCTATTTAGGGTCCGCGTCTCAGTGCCTTCATTCGCTCTTCTGACGGGATCCGACTTGGTTTGAGGATGGCCGCGTCGAAGAGCGCTCTTTACTCCGCAGGACTTCATGTCATCTTCTTGACTTTGCAAGGTAAGCGCACCAGGAATCGATAGGCAATCTTGCTGAGTTACTGCGCGCTGTCTCTTAGGCAAAGCCGGCTTGTGTAGGGAAACTTCGTGGAGCGCTTGGGGTGGGATTATGACCGATTCTAGGTTCAAGGTTTGTTTGCGGCAAACGGAGAAACGCTAGTGAGCATTTACACATAAGCGCTCCTGCGTGGTGTACAAGCTTAAAACGCGCGTATTAAACAATGTGATAAGCTGGAAAGGGCATCTACCTAATCTTAGGATTTATTTTTATGTGTAGTAGATTAGGAATAAACTATACGGGTGTGTGTGTTTTTTAAAGTCTGAACTATTTAACGCAAATTATACCAAACGTAAACTATTATTCACTTATTTAACAATGTGATTTGGCCATGTTTAGATTTGTGCGGCGTCAGATCACACAGGTTGTTCAACACATGTAGTTCTACGTATAGTTTCCACTTTAATACAAGTGTTCTTAGTAAAAAGAATATAGGGTGGCAGGTTAACTTGATCACTATTTTTAAATGTAATTCGTTTTCCATTCCGATTACATTATTTTATTTATTTATTTTAATTTATCAGTGTCCCATGAATAATGTTGCCGTTATTTTATTTTGTTTCAGACGATAAATCTGCCAACTGCATGCGTATTGACTGTCAGAAAAAGTGCAGGAGATTTAAGAATTGCACGTTTTGCCTTCAGTGTCATTTGGCTTTTCACGTCGCACAGACCAAACTGAGACACTTGTTAAACTGAGACGCGTCCACTTTGACTATGGCTGCTTTCAGTAGGCTACAAACCACCGAGAGAAAGCTTTAAAATTGGGGAACTAATCAGTTTCTCTACGCGATTGCGGTATGTATTTTTGCTAAACTGCAATGAACGCTGATCTTTGGTTCTGTAGTTGATACAGGGCGAATAACTTTTTTCGTCATCTGATTTGAGTCATCTGAGAGGGGTGCCGGTCCATAACCTGAAAAAGGAGTTCGAGATGCAGGATGGACGCATGTATGATGTGCGTGTGGTGCTGGCTGAACTTTCCTCTGTTCAGGGACCCTTTAGTGAATTTTAATTTAGTGATAGTCACTGCTCACACACGACAGCACGACAGCAAAATGTGTGCTCTGCATTTAATCCATATCCCACATTGTGAGATAGCAGGGGGCAGCTAATTCAACAGTGCTTGGGTTCGGCACCTTGCTCAGGGTACCTCAGTGGTGTCTTGCTGATCAGGGATTCGAACCTGCAATCTTTCAATTACAAGTACGCTTCCCTGACCATTAAGCCACCACTGCCCATAGCTTGGCTGCTACTCCTTCCTACATCCCCTCTTTCTTCTCATCTCCTATTTTTCCTCCATCTTGGCCTCATTTCCTCTCCACCTTTCCTTCCAAATATTTATACATTAGATGACATCAAGAAGTTTTATCTGCCAGATTGCTACGCTGGACTTCCATATACAGTACATGCACATTGTTCTTTGCTCTGTCTTTCAGCTTCTTGCTGTGTGGTTTTTTTGTTTTTTTTTCTGGAAAGATAGGTGCAGTTAACATTCACTGCCAAGAAGAAATGCTCAGTCTTTTGTTATGCAGTATTAATTCTGCTGAAAATCTGTTATGCATAATGCAGGGCATTGACCTCCAACTGCTTTGCTTTTATTTAAGTTTGAGCTAAAAGATTTGGGTGTTGGCTGAAAAATTCGCATGTAGACTTGAATTTGCAGCCTTGGCGATACGCACCAGCTCCTCACCCATTAAGTGTGCTGCTGATATCCCGGAAGCTGTGCTTTCAATGTTGTCTAAAAGCAAAAGACGTGAGCCAGCAGAAGAGCTTACCCCAGTGGGCTTGTTTTACTTTTCTTGTTTGTGTTACAGACTGGACATGGCACTTATCAGGGTTCTGTGGGAATCCACATGGGAAAAACTGGCATGAGCACATTTGGCTGCTGGCTTGGCACCAGGACATTGATGCTCCCCCTAAAGTTCCCTGCCTCTGGCCTTGTTGTCATTGTGATGTCATGCATGGAGGATTGAGGACATAAGGTTGGGTCTGAACCCTGTTTCTCCAGGTTGTTATAAGCCAACTTGCTTGAAAAAGCAGTAAGAAGATGCTCTCAACCAGCTTCCAGTTCTGCCACAAGCATCTCCAGCACTGGTCAGGAACTACAGGAAATCTTTTAAGGCTTTTCTTTTCCAAATTTGTTTCACCTTTGCCTTGTTCCTTGCAATTTGCATGTATTTGCCTGTTTCTCTTTTGCCCTTGTGACCTGGGATCCCAGTGTCAATTCGAGGACAAGACAAGAAAGGTTCATGTCTTGTTTCTCAAGATTCCTTCATTTAATCTTGTTTTTTCTATTTGTTGACCTTGTCACTAATGATGTCTGGACAAGGAGAAAACCCCATGGACATGTCACTGTCCATATCCACTGTCCACATTCAAAGCCACTGTTTGCCATCTCGATCCGTAAAGTTCTCCTTTTTCATTTTCTTGCTTTTTCTCGCTAGTTTAACTGGGACCTGGGCCCGGCTGTAGCTATAGGCAGAGTAAACGGTTGCCGTGGGCTAATGAATTGCTTACATTGAGGAGTAAGTGAAATCATCAGTTTCCTTGGTAGGGGGATCTTCCAAGTAAAGCTTTGCCTAAGACCCCTGAAAAGGCAGAGCCGTCCCAGAGTTCACCATATGCAATAACACTCATTGGACACCATTATCTTACTCCGTAGTTTAACCTGTAATATCTTTAAATGTTTCAAGCTTTAATGGCAGTCAAAGAAGAGGCTGAGTGTATTGATGTTGGACATTTCAGGAAGTCTGCAGTGAATCTGGGCTCGGTTGTGAATTTATGGAGAATCATGTCAGCAGTTTTTAGTCGAATAATTAGCATTTTATTTAGCAGTTGCTTTTATTCAAAGCAACATATTTTTGAGAGCTGGAGGAGATGATGAGGAGAGTGCTTTGTGCTCACTTCATCCAGAGACTTAGTGATGTCCTTAGTGATCCTGAAATGGTCCAAATGACTCGGTATGGGGTTCCCACATTTGCTCCATATCTCCAGTAATTACATTATAAACAGAAACATCTTAATCTGCAATAAATACAACCTCCTGGTCATAGATTAACCTCTGGAAAGGTATCAAAATTATCTGCTATTAATGTATATGCATAAGCAGAAAGAGGTCTGTCTACATCTTAAACTTTCACACATCAACTATAATTGGTAGATCATCATCTGGCACAATCTGCATCCAGAAACCTGAGTATAGGTGCATGTGTCTTAGAAAGCCTGCCTTTTGAAGAACTCGGATTATTGACGGTCTAGGAAGGAGACCTTGTATCTATATAGTGCCTTATAGAGGAAAGCTTCACAAAGTGTTCATAATGCATAATACACATGGCTATAATGTGTTGTGCCTTTTGATAAATATTTATTGCCATGTTTATAATGCTTTATAAATGCATTATTGTTATGATTCTCTATAAATTACTAAAAACATGACCTTAAGTAAAATGTTACCACAGTTTTTTTGCCAGGACATCAGGGTACCACCACTGCTCATTCAAAAGATCGTATGGCTGTTAAATTCAGTTCTTTACATGTATTCACCTCCTGCTTGCTCTGCACTATCCTTTGCTATAGTTTGGGGTCAGGGTCTATGATGTGCTGTCAGCAGTGTCACCAGGCTCCACCCCGCACTGCCTGTTTGACAAATGGGTCCCCATTTGATTTAATAACATCTTTCACTCAGGTTTCAGACAGTTGGTGTAAAAAAGTTGCTCATAATTGGTAAGACAAAGGCATCACAGACAATAATAATAATAGTAGTAGTAGTTGTAAAACTACTCAACGGAGTTCTCAGAGATAGTATTCATAGCTTGGGTCCTTATTGAGCTAGCATCGGAAATTCATTGCAGAGTCTCAAAGCACTTATGTAAGTCGCTCTGGCTAAGGGCGTCTGCCAAATCCTGTAAATGTAATGTAAATGTAAAAAATAAAGTAGCCTTTTAAGAAAATCTAAACTGATGATTATGACTGTTGAACTGTTCTGGAATGTGCTGATAATTTAGCCCACAAAGACATTCCGCTTCTCATGAGTATAGCAATTTGCCTGCTTACTCTGATCTGTGAGGAAGACTCAGCTCACATTGTTATGAAGGGAAACACGAGTGTAGCAGCATGTGCTGCAATAAATCCCAACACATATTTTGTTCCTGTATATTTCTCGACCTCATATTTTCCTATAATGACACCAGAGCCATTAAGTCACTGGAGAAAATGGTTTAATTCCTTGGTGTCATGCAACTTAAATATTCAGTTATTATAAACTAGGGTCTGTGAACTGAAAAATGTAGGAAAACTTGCAAGTAGTCAGTCATGGCTATTTAGTAGATTCAATTATTCAACCTACTTCTACTGTAATTCTCTGGTGAGATTTAATAGTACATGTGCCACCATGATGAACTGGGGTATCTTTGTTGTGTGGAAGCACTTATGGAGTGATCGATGCAACTTGACTCCTTGCATCTTCATTCCCAAGCCAGAAATGACAGACACAGGCGTCTTCTGTTCCTGAGGGCTGGGAGTAAGCTAAGTGGGAAGCTTGAAGCTTCGATTGCACACATCAGTCTCACAAATAGGGGCCTCATGTTCTCAATGACATAGTTGAGTAAGATGGGAAGATTGTTTGGGTTTTGGTGATTTCTGATGCCAACTCATACTCCATATGGAACCCAGTCCCAATTACTCAAGCTTTGCTCGCTCCTTATGGCTGATATAACAGCACTTGTGTGACGTTCATGAGGGACACACCTTCCATGTTGATATGGAATGCCTGGAATTTCCCGGGGGAGAAACTCCCACCCCCGACCTTGAACTCCTCATGGAGCACCCAGTCTGATGCAAGTGGCTGCAGGATCTCTATTCCCATACGTTGGGTCACTGCCAGGACAGACCCTACAAAACCTTTTCTCTGAGCATTGAGTTGTGGCTTTCTGTCAGAGCATGCAGTGGCTAAACAACTGTTGAGGATTGTTTATACTGTATAATCTGTCACAACAAATTAACTAAAAACCGCAATGTGCAGTTTGGTTGTAGGAAAACATCTGTGGAAATGTGGTTCATAATCAGGGAAGGAAAAGAAGGGAAAGCCACAGGGTCAGTGTCTCAGCCATAAAAGGCATCCTGATCAGTTCTTCTGAAGGGCACTTATGTTCAGAGGACCGATCCAAGGAGAACATGTTGCCTGTTGAAGTGCGTTGCATGCTGGGGGCAAGCATGAGGCAGTGTCGCTTGGCACTAAGAGGTCTGGAGACCTTTATTAGATAATCAGACTCTTCAGCTTTGCCTGAGTCTCAGATTAATGATCGATAAGAAATTGCTGTTGTCTCCATGGTTTTGCAATGTGGTGTTATGATATGTTACAGATCAGAACATGCTCAGTCTTTTTGTACAGTCGTACAATCAGCCCACCACTGATGGCCAGCAGATAATCCGTCAAAGCGGGAGCCAGGCCCGATAGATTAGATTAGAGTATGAAACAGGCTTCACTGACACTGATACAGTACATGTTTGTAAGCCTACTGCATGCACCAGAGGTCTCCAACCTTATTTCCAGGATGAGAGCTTTCTAAGAAAATAAGAGTATCACAAACTACCCTACCCATTATTATGAGGGGCTGTTAGGGATTTTATTCAGAATTACCATGCATAAACGTATGTGAAACCAAAATGCTTCACACAGTGCACTGGAAATTGCACACACAAGTGAAAGCATTTACGTAAACTACTGAAGGACTCTCACATAATCAACTGAAACACTCCTATATCAATAACTGAAAATGTATTCATTCACATACGCAACTGAAAAGCTCACGAACACTAGTGCAACCTTCCACACATACTACTGAAACTTTCACACAAACAACTAAAACGCTTTCAGACACACTAGTAAAAGGTGCTTACATACACAACCGAAAATGTCGTCTTTGCTAGTGTATGTGAATGCTTTTCAATAGTGTGTGTAAAAGTTATCTAGTTTGCGTGAGAGATTTTCAGTTGTTTGTATGAGACAGTTTCAGTAGTGTGTGTGAATGCTTTTCAGTTGTATATGTGCATGGCATTTTACTTAAACAGGAAGTTGTTTTTAAAAAGTGGGAGTTTATCACTAGACTGATATTTATAATAAGTTATAAATTAAGTTTATTTTAACGTTCCCCAAAACTGCTGAATCTGACTAAGTTCTGATGGTCTCTACTGAGGCCAAAATGCTGCTTCTGTTAGGCTACCCGTGGAATGTGGAGCCGATGTCTGTCTAGTGATAACCATCAGCTGTGGTCCATCATGAAAATGATCATCCATCCATCCATTTTCCAAACTGCTTATCCTACTGGGTCGCGGGGGGTCCGGAGCCTATCCCGGAAGCAATGGGCACGAGGCAGGAAACAACCCAGGATGGGGGGCCAGCCCATCGCAGGGCACACTCGCACACCATTCACTCACACATGCACACCTACGGGCAATTTAGCAACTCCAATTAGCCTAAGCATGTTTTTGGACTGTTGGAGGAAACCGGAGTACCTGGAGGAAACCCCACGATGACATGGGGAGAACATGCAAACTCCGCACACATGTGACCCAGGCGGAGACTCGAACCAGGGTCCCAGAGGTGTGAGGCACCACCAGGCCGCCCCCCAGCCAGTGAATGTTAGTGATAATTGTATAATCGAAACTACAGTCACAGTGTGAAAGTTTTAGACATCTGTACAGACTAAATGAAAATGAGTGAATGCATGATATCTAGCGCACAAGTCCAAACATTGTATTATTAGTTGTATTTGGAATTATTATAGGGCTGTTTGGCAAAATGATCTTCATGGGTGCGCGAGCTGCCCCTGGTTTGGACCAAACAGTCATTCAGCAGTTCAGTCTTGTAGGTGCTCTCTGACTGGAATGCATATATTCTGGGAGAGAGGCGCATTTACACCTCTATGGGGCTAATTTTAGTTTATTACCTATTGTCCAGATGTTTCTGTCTCTTCCAGATTTGTCGTCTTGATTGCCCGGAATTACACACCCACCCGGTGTGCTGAGCAGATGGAGTCTTATTTGGGGGTTTTGTTTGCATTGTTCAGTCCCATTTCCCATGTTCCCCTTGTTCCTGCTGTTGGTCTTTCCAGTGCTCTTTGCTTGAGTTTGCCTCGACGTGCCAAGTCCTAGAGCCAGTTTGGGGTGTCGTGTGTTTGACAGCTGGGAATGAATCAGTTGTGTTTTATGTAAGTGTGGGGTTTTGTGTGTGACAAAATGGAGCAGGATCTGATTAGAGTAGCAGGTTTGCCAGAATGAATAGGGGTCTCATCAAGATTTGATAAACAGCCCAAACTTTAGACGGACTTCCAGAAAAAGCAAAGGAATCATGCAGGTGATTGATCCAACCCCAGAGCCTAATCACCAAGGGTGGGAAAGAGTCAAAACGTAAGAGAATGAAAAACAGGACAAGGTGCTTTGTATCAATGCTAACAGTCCAGTCACTTGCTCGTTGCTGCCATTACATCACAGTCACACACCATGAGACTCCCACAGCAGCATATTGGTGGGGGTGGGGTCACTGTGGCCCTATCTTTGTCCATGTGTAAGAGCCCTGCTCAGGCCGGCTTTTAGCTTGTCCGTCCCCGGGGAGGCTGCCCTTTACTGCCTGAGAGTTTTGTGTGTGATCAGCCAATGCATTTTCCGAAGGGTGGGGCCTTCCCAGCCTCCATCATTAAGCAATGCTTAATAATTGATGCTGTTTCCTGAAGCTCCAGTCTCTCAAGATGAGCCGGGGAGTTTTAAATTTGTGTAGATGCAGGACTCATCACTCATACACTTGGTTCTGCTACATGCTACTTATTAAAAATGTTTGTTGCTTTTGAGCCTATTTATGAGTCTGTTACTCATTATTTATTTATCTGTTGATGAATCATGTATATCTACCTCTGTTGGTCTGTAGAGTTTGCATCTTTTCCTAGTGTTTACTTTGGAATCCAATAACGTGAGGTTCATGTGACTTGGCAACTCAAATTGCTATTAGGCTGTGCCCTGTGTTGGATGCCATCTCCACCCAGGGCTGTCCACTGCCTCGTGCCCTGTGTTGGACTGCCATCTCCACCCAGGGCTGTCCACTGCCTCGTGCCCCGTGATGGGCTGGCATCCAGTCCAGGGCTGTGCACTGCCTCCTGCCCCGTGATGGGCTGGCATTCCACCCAATGCTGTGCATTGCCTCCTGCCCCATGATGGGCTGGCATTCCACCCAGGGCTGTCCACTGCCCCGTGCCCAGTGATGGGCTGGCATTCCACCCAGGGCTGTGCACTGCCTCCTGCCCCGTGATGGGCTGGCATTCCACCCAGGGCTGTCCACTACCCCGTGCCCGGTGATGGGCTGGCATTCCACCCAGGGCTATCCACTGCCTCCTGCCCCGTGATGGGCTGGCATTCCACCCAGGACTGTGCACTGCCTCCTGCCCCGTGATGGGCTGGCATTCCACCCAGAGCTGTGCACTGCCCCGTGCCCCATAATGGGCTGGCATCCAGTCCAGGGCTATGCTTTGCCTCCTGCCCTGTGATGGGCTGGCATTCCACCCAGGGCTGTCCACTGCCTCGTGTGCCATGATGGGCTGAGATTGGCTCCATCCTCAACACGACCCTGTTAAGGATGATGAATTTTTAGGAATTATGTATATTTGTGGTTTTGTTCATATTCTTAATAGCTTGTAATACTTAGGTATTAAGTTCCCTTAAATGATGCCTCTTTAATCTTATGGGCCCTGTGCTTATGGTGGATTTTGGGTTTTTTCCCCCAGCACAGAGGTTCACTCCTGTATAGGGGCATACAAAAAACAGGCCCGAGCTGCTTAGGAATACTTTATTTGCTTGGGTAAAGCATTCACCACCAAAACAAAGCTCCAGACTTGTATCTTTGGAGCTAGAATCCGCTCAAGCAGAATGTAACCCCTCGAACCATCGCCAGGCCTCATTGCTGCACTTCTCAGTCACCTTGTTATTTTGGTCACAGTAATTTTGGCCATGGAGAGTCGTCAAACAGACCCCCCACCCCAAGAGGTTGTTTTGGATTGTGGGGGGGGGGGACAGGAATGAGTGTCATTCCTTTCTTGGGAGTTCATGACCTTGGGGGACCTTCGGAAATTTTTGCTGATGTGGGAACCACTTTGAGCTTTTGGACATGGGAAAAGAGAGCATTTCTTGCAGCTGGAAGAAGATTTACAAGTTTTTTGTGATTTTTGGATAATTGCCAAAAGAAAACCATTAAACAGGGAATGAAAGAGTTTTTATGACAGCACTAAGAGCATGGCCCACATACATGTGACATTTGGCGTTCCAGAGCAACATGGAGGTCTTCTGGTTTGTTTTGATGATGGTGCCGTGTGAGGCCAGGAGGTCGTAGAGCTAAAGCTACATCTTTGGAAAGTCTGGGGTTGTCATATGGTGTCAGGTTGAGGGGCATCTGGAGGGATTAACTATTTGGGCTTCCTAACTGATAGCAGGTAGGACCTGTGTGGAGAAACTTCAGAGGAAATGAAAGAGACCTTCCAGAAGTAGAGTACTCATGTGACTCTCAGTGTGAGAATGTTTGTTTGTTTGTCCAAAGCAACTTGCAGTAGAGGGAAGGGTTATGATTTGTGTAGAACCCATGGCTATTGCATTGTTAGTGCGATGCTCTTTGTTCAGGTGCAGGTTGTATGTATGAGAGGGTCTTCAGTCTGTTTATGCTCAATCTCATATATTTCCAGTTCTCAGCTCTTGTTCTTCTGCCTCCTCTGCTGATTTCACAACTTGGAAGAGCTCAGTTGGCTGACGACTCTTGGGTGCTTTTCCACTACAAAGGTCACTGTGTTTGGTTTTTTTTTTTTTTTTAGTACTTCAGAAAAATACCAAAAGTGTGGTACCTTTTCTGCTGGTGTAATGACTAGTACTGGCACTGAATTATCACAACACAAGGTGCGGTATATAAGGCTGTGTGATGTGCGATATTAATAAACAACGTCACATGCAATTCTCACGTTTCAAGGACTGTTATAGTCAGCTGGGTTAAGATTGAGCTTTTTCATACTGTATGGACATTACAGCATGGGGGGATTTAAGTTTCGCTGAAACATTTACTCTGTCATAGGGAACAACTTCGCAAGCTTTGCAATTTTAATTGTTCATTTTCAAGATTATATAGTACAGACCCACCTCTACTTGTGAACTATCAGACATATGAACGAAGATGACTGTAACTCCAAATTGTGTTCCTTGGGCTCCTGTTTCCTGTCTGCAGTGTCATTTTAAATTTTTTTTCAGTAAGCCAGTTCCGCCTAGTACGTCTTCTGGCCGCTACTCCCGCCGCGCAGCAGTGTAGCGTGCGAACTCCCAGCATCCTACTTCTTTGTACTTGTGTATACCCTTAAGACGATGTTGAATAACGACTTACAAACATTTCAAGTTACGAGCGGCCATTTGGAATGTAGATGCTTCCTAAGTAGAGGAGCATCTGTATATGTCTAAAAAATGTAAGTTTACCACAACTGCTTTTGCATGAGTGCAAAAGTATCTTGGCATGAGTGTCTTGGCACGCATTTGCCAAGATAATCAATCCTTTTCATCCTTGCCATTTAAATGACAGGTTTGTGAACAATTCATTAATATTGAACTCCTTTTTATAAATATCCTAATATTTATTTTAACAAAATCACAATTTCCAGTATCATGTAGCCCTAGTATATTATAGCAAATACTTTTATTTGGGATATAATTTTTTATGTCAAGCTCCAGTTCCATATTTAGTGTGTAAGAAATTTAAAACATATGACACAGTATTACCACACCAGACCGTCAAAATATTAACTGGTCTGTATTCTAGTGCAAGCATGAGAACTTGGATATGAATTGCTTCCAACATGTAAACTCGTGAAAAAATTAGGACACCCATTAAATATTTAGTACTTTTTATTAGGAAATATCAACATATCAATATTAAATCTTGTTTCAAATTGTATTCATATAAATGCAACACCTATGCAAAAGAAACCAATTCACTTATTTAACAGAAGAAATTTACTGTGATGCCAATTTCCACTAAGGAAAATGTAAGGACACCCTCACATCCATTACTATTTCAATTACATAGAATTAGAATCTGGTTCAAAATATTGAAAACGTCATCCTTACCAACACATCAAAGTTTAGAAGATTTGGCAGCCCAGGCAACCCAAAATGCAAATCGGCAAAATAGGCAACCCATAGGCAATTTCAGAATTACGCAGGGGTGGGGAATCTTTTCCATGGAAGGCCAGTGAGGGTGTGGGCGTTTGGGATGAACTCTCAATTAGCCAGTAATGTTCCCAAAATTCACACAATGGAAAGGGGCACCTCAGAGGTCTACTATGCTAATTTAATTAGCTCAGATTGGGCTACAGAACTGGTTGTTCACATGTCATTACTTACTGTGACAGTTACAGGAATTACTTTAAATTCAAAAGCATCCTTAATTTACACACTTGTGAAAAATATAAATATTGCATAAGATTTGCATTAGCTATACTGTAAAGATTAAATCTAGCTATCTATGGTTAAATGGTGATACATTTGAAATGAAAATGACATTTACAAGGTATCTGAAACATCTGTTTGAGTTACGCAGTGTACAATATACAACTTAAATTCCCTAGATTAGAATATTCCAAAACTACCTATTTCATTCTATTTAATCAGTTTAACTAGTGCTTTGTTAAATGTATACATTTCAGTGGAAATTGGCACCATAGTTAAGTGAATTTGCTTTCTTGTTCAAGCATAGGTGATATCTACAGATATGATGTGAAAGATGATTTAATATTGATATGTTTATTTCTTAATAAGGAACTAAATATTTAATGGGGTGGGCAAATTTTTTCGCATGACTATTAGTTTTTAACTTAGCAGAGAATAACAATAAAACGATAATCACAAAAGCTGTGACTGTTGCGTTAAGTAATAATAAAAAAATAAAACAATTGCAGTTAAACGAAAAACAGTGATCTTGCAGCTAAAAATGCTTGGACCCCCAGTATCACTAGAACTGTGGTTTCCCACGCCAAAGAGCGACAAACACCTTTAACCTCTAAGCCCGGCGTATTTCAGCGTATGTGACCCTTTTGTTTGCGTTAATGAGCCATTGGCGTTAATAACAGCAGCTACATCTTGCACATTCAATCAAAACACTCCAATGTTCCTGAAATCGTAGTAAACTGGTGATTTCATGTTTGTCAAAGTTTCCGCTTTTTAACAAGTGTATAAAGTAATGGTTTTTTTTCTGTACAAATAAACTCTGGTGAAACTATTTAAATATTTAAATGTATGTCTTCAGGGTTGCCAGATCTCTCACATCCAGCATCACACATGCTTTCAGACTCGCTCAGGCAAGAAATTTTATGTCAAATATAGGCCCATATATTACATCATAAATATAAAATTATTTCTGAAAATTTGTTTGAAATCCTTACAGGCTATTTACAAGGTATGTCGTTTTGAAATAATTAGACCGCACATACCCTCTTGTAATAGTGATTAAATTGATCAGTTTTTTGGTGTTTGTTAAAGCGAGGTTTTTATTTTATTACCGGTGTGGAATTGAGATCAATTTTACAAGATTAAGCTATTGAAACGAATACTTAATGAGTACTAAATTATTGCATTAATATGGCTTAATATATTTAATCATATATAAGTATACTTGAAATACATTATTTTGTCAACCTCAAAAATATGAAAAACATTACAATTTAAACATATAAGTGAAAATGGAGTTCAACTCTAATTGAAATAAAATAGCATTGAAGTACACATAATTGACAATGCATGTATGAGTAGACTTAAAATATAGCACTTAATGTACTTTTAAATGTAATTAATTAGTTCGTAAGTGCTATTTAAGTTGCAATAGGATATCTCAAAATAATACACTTTGCTGAAAGTATATGTCTTGTGTTAAGTGTATTTTTTTAAATATATGGTTTAGTTCATTTTTTTTCCACAAGAGCTGATTTGAGCATAACCGGCTCGTGAGGAGGGCAGCACGTCTGATTGCTAAGAGTGATTGTCAAACAAGGACGACATGAATTTGTAAAACTGTTCTCAGGACAAACCCTGGGGCAGATGTGCTGTATAATTTATATCCTAATTCACTGTCTTTGCGATTGTTTCTAATTGCGATTTCCATTTGAAATCAATAAGCCGTTCAGCCCTAGTTTGGAGTACTGCAAAAGTCCAGCTGGTCTGGTACTTTTCCTACTGGCACTTTTGGTATTGGTACCTGACCAAAAATCAATATAAAAGAGAAAGTACTGAATTATTAGTACCAAAAGTATGGTACCCCTGAACAGCATCCTCACTGAATCACAGCATTTACTCCAGGATAAGAGAACTTTTAAGCGACTGACGGTGAGGTTGTAGAACAGTCAGAATGACCGAGAAAATGACCTTTTTACATTAACTTTTTAGGGAATATCTGAAAGTCCTGAATTGAGATCAAGGGGAGCATGAAACCAGTTTATTTAGTGGAGGCCTCAGGCTCCTTCCTGCTTAATAAATGAGTAAACAGATAAAATTTGCCCTGAGGGCAGTCTGTGCTTGTGCAGTTAAAAAGGGGGCCTGAGGAAGACGGCTCAGAAAGGAAGCTTTTCTCATTTTGTTATACTTTTAACCTGAATTACTTATTTGAAAAATATTCCACCAGGCAATCAGTTGGGCCGAGGGAAGCAAAGTTGCTATTTATAGGGCTGAGACTTTCGCCCCCAGCACATACCTGTTTGCACCTGTAACCTTTCGATCATGTGCTTTTTGTGGTGGCTATTTATTTTGGAGTGTGTATTTTGGTGGGAGGTGTTTCGATACACTAGCCACAGCAACAGTCTCCAGGGAAGCTGCCTGCATGGCATGCTGCCTCTTCACAGGCTGGCTTCAGGAACCAGGCATGTTGCCAGGCAGCAATCGTGTCCACCTGATAAGCCCCTCCTGTCAGCTGTGCTGCCCTTTTAAAGAATGCTTACACCCTGAACCAGCTGGCTGCTACATGGGTCCTCAGTTACCTTGCGTCCCATAGAGAACATGAAAGTCCAGCAAAACTCCTCCAAAAGATGACTACAGCGAAGCAAACAAACTTCAGTGCAGTGGTGACTTAATGGGAAGCACACTTGTAATTGAAGGATTGCTGGTTCGAATCCCTGATCAGCAAGGTACCATCCCCAAGCACTGCTCCCTGGGTGCTGAATTAGCTGCCCCTGCTATGTCACATGGTCACATATGGGTTAAATGCAGAGAACACATTTCGTTGTTGTGCACTGTGTGCTGTGGTGTGTCACCAATGATCACTGATCAATAAATTCTAAAATTCAATAAATAAAACAGCAGACTTGTTTCTTGCAGGAGCATTCAGCACATTTTAAACATGAACAGAGTATTATGGGATGAGCTACAAGTACTTTTGAGAAAAAAAAAACAAACAAAAAACACTGTATACGAGTTTAAACATCGTGTATTCTTGTGGGTACATCTGTCACATGCATGAGGAGGTCATTCCCCAGGACTATCCCACTTCACCCCCTAGTGCAGGGTTTCCCAAACTGGTCTGCAGGGACCCACAGAGAATCCACGTTTTCACTCCCTCTCGGCTCCAGTAGGTAGCAAAAATGTCTGGGAGGGAGCATAAATGTCGTCTGTCTGTGGGTCTCTAAGGATTGCTATAATACTTGGATTCCCAAAATTTTCAGCCCACGACCCCAAGATGGGCCTGTAGCAGATATCCCAGGCTGGGGGGGAGGGGGGAGGTTCCCTCAGTATGTTTATCATAATGTCCAATTGTGGTGGCTATTATTAAAATGGAATATTTGTTCACGTTTTTAAAATGGAAATTATCTCATGACCTCCACTTCACCACTGGTGTCTTCCGTATTGCAGGAGGGTGATGTGTCTCTCTAAAAATAAATAGCAGCATGCAGCCAGTTACCAAAATATCAGTTTTTGTTTTTAAAGATTTTAACAAGGCGCCTTGGTCATGCAGCGGGGGCAGCACCAGGGCACACTGACATTAGCGCGCCCAGATGTGGCCTGCTAGGCATGTCAATACCAAAGGGCAGGGGGCATTCGTTATATGTAATAAAACATGCTCTTGGTGATTGATGCATCGCACAGGTGTGTTGTCCTGGAGCTAGACCACTGTGGTGTTTTATACTTATGCCAATGGACCATGTTCTCAACTGACATTGCTTTTCCATCTGGGGTGAAACAGGAGTCAGTAGGAGTCAGTGCTGCTGGACTAATGCACATAAAATGTCTTTGTGGGTTCCTTAATCAGATCCCTGTAATGGGGCGGCCTTCACTGGGAGCATGTGCTGCTGTTTCCTGATTGTGGGTGGGGGGATGGGGGGGGGGGGGGGGGGGGGGTTGGCAGTGTGTACTACAGCCAACCTGACGATGCATACTGCATGAGATGATGATGACCTGCAACACCATGTGGACCATGTGCGCCTGTGGTACAGTCAGCCCTTGCTTAACGAACGTCTATATTAACGAACATTTTTTTCTCATACTGAAAAACGAACACAAACGCGGTTAGCGAACCGTCGGCCAGTCACTCAATGGCTGGCTGGCAGAGGCTGAGCGCCGTCCGCGAGCGCTTTCTGGGTGGACTAACTGAACGCTCCACTCTATAGCCTCATAAACGATACCCACGCTTTGTTTTGTTTACATTTTTCTTTTTCAGATTACGTAGTTTTTATTTTATAGATTGCTTAATTCATAATTTTACTGATCTGTTGTGTTTTTAAACAAACCTTTTCATTCATTACATTTAGCCAAACAAGTTATCCAGTGGTCGTGCTGCAGAGCCGCTTCCTCCCGTTCAGTTTTGTTTTTTACGTGGAAACTGGGAGGCTGCCAGTGAAGGGGGGCTAGGCCGCGTGCTAACCTTTGTCACACTGAGAATGGGGAACTAACTGGAACTGGAACATAGGCTGGACAAAAAGGGGGGCTCCAGCCCTCCTCGAAGTGCAAGTAAATTTCGGAAAGCAGAAGGTACATTGACAGGGTCGTGGTAACATTAAGCTTACGCTTGACATGCGGGGACATAACAAGGGAGGGGGTCGCTGACACTGCTAAATTGCAACATAACAAGACAAGGTAAAAGGGAACGGTGTGGGGACTAACGCCAGCAATTTCACAACAACACTTGTATGTTACACCAACTGGAAAGATACCAACAAGAACAGTAGACGCCCTAAACGGGGTATAAAAGCTAGAAACAGACAAGAGATAGTGAGCTACTCTTGGTATGTACTGTTTTGTGCATCTAAGTGTGCTCCCTGATTGCAATCTGTGTCGTCATTAAAGAGAGCTGACTTGCAACCAACCTTCGCCTCAGACTGCATCCTTCCCTCATCAACGGACTCGGTGGAGTCTAACTCCAACACCAGCCAACGCTGATTTATGCGAAGAGCTTACCCACTCAACCGGGTTAGCTGATGGTTGCCCAGCAGAGCCGCTTGGTCCTGTTCTGTTTTGTTCTTTACGGGCAAAGACGGGGACCGCCAGCCAACGCTCATTTATGCGAAAAACGGTTTAGCCGTGAAGTGTTGGGAGGGGATTCCTGTCCATTCCAGCAAGCCCCTGATGTCAACTTTATTATGCAAAGTAAAATAATTGTTTTAAATATATATTATTGTTTTTCGTTTTTAAACAAACCTTTCGTGCATTATTTACCAATAAAAGTGGGTTTTTATACTAGACCTGGAACGGATTATTTCATTTCCCATTATTCCTTATGGGAATAATTAATTTGATTAATGTACAGAATTTGGAACGGATTATGTTCGTTATCCAAGGGTTGACTGTATTTGGGATTAGAGGCTCTGTGGTGAATGGCTCTGGTCCCTACTGGACAGGCGTCTGTGCTAGCAGCCCAAATGTAAGTGTGAGTGTGTGTGTGAGTGTATGTGTGGTGGAGGGGTTAGGGAATGTGCAATATATGTATTAAAATGTGATGAAGACCTGTTATTTTTACCTTGTAGGGACAAGGTAAAAATGTATATATATTTTTTACTTAGCATTCAGAGATTTATATATAAAACATTCTAAAATTTAAAAATGCCAAAAAAGTTTATTTGATTACTTATGGTTAATTTTAGGGCTGGGTAGGGGTTAAGTTTGTCACAGTTTGAATTATGGATATGCCACAGAAAAATATGAAGAGTGCCCACAAAAATGCATATACCTGTTCCATGTATGTGTTTTAGTGCAGTCAGAGCTGAGTGTGCAGATGGAGGACGCTGTCGAGTTTTCTGTGGGAGAGACGGCACAGATCTCCTGCTCATACTTCTTCAGCGAAAAGCCCCCGGGTGTGATTATACAGTGGACTGCGGTGAGTATATTCTCCGCCAATCCCAGCAGGCCCAGTGGCACAAGAGCATCTCCCAGTTTGTACGTGTCAAAAGCAAGAACGCAATTGTTGACAGTGGGATGACATGAACAGAAAGGAGTCAGGGATGAGAACTGGGTAGGGTGCGAAGTCGAGGACAAAACTGATGATATATTTCAAGTTAACACTGGTTCATATACATGGGGAGACCAGCCAAGATCATTAAAAGGTCCCTGTTCACCAGTCAAAAGGTGACAGAAAGAGGATCTACAACAGCAACATCACCGTGAGCTTTTCCGATGAGCTGCCCGATTTCGTCGGCCGCATCAACATCAGCTGGGACTCTGAGGACGACAGGCGGGGAGAAACAGTGCTAACCATAATGGACCTGAAGGTGAAGGACGAGCAGAAGTTTGCCTGCCAGGTGGATGGCATGTCGGCTGGGATGCAGGAACACCAGACCAGTCTCAAGGTGTTCGGTACGACTGCCAGCAACTGGAAGTAAACCGTCTCTTTGTGGGGAGTTTATCTGCAATCTTTTTTAACCTACGCCTGTACACCTCTGGGGTTATGTGTACCAGAGAGATGGAACTGTCAACATGCAGAATAGTCAGATACCTTAGTCAACAGTGGAATATAATTAACAATTAAAAACCATGTATGAGAATTAGATATGATGGCATGTCTGCTAATAAAAACATAATTATGTGTCCAATATAATTCTGACTAAACTGAGCCATCAAATAAAATTTAAGGTTTTTTAATCATGTTTTCATATGTAATTTTTGTCACAATAAATATTCAGTTATTCAAGACATGCTGATTTAAACGTGAATTAAGAGATTGACTTGGACAAAAGGACGTTTGATGTTAAAACAAAACTTTTTGCTACCCTCACACCACTGACAGAATCACCAGATTCACCAGAGATTGAAGACGCTGAGTCTATATTCAGAGTCGACAGCAATGAGCGGTTAAAGGTGAGATGCTCGGTTCTTTGTCTCATTTCTTTTGTGTGGGAAGGAGATACTGTGGGCAGACATGTCAAGGGGTTTACATCACGCTAAAGCTACAGGGGAAGCTCTACTGTATGGATCCACTTCTGTTCACGTGTCCAGATGTATAAGTGGACAGAGTCTGTTCTACGGAAATAGTAAAGAATTGGACACTCAGGGACCTTCAGCATAGAGACTGCCTTCTACTTTTGCCTGCACTGTTCATCCCTCCCCCACCACCCCTGCTATAGGTCGCAACATGCAAGACCAGAAATGGCTACCCTAGACCAAAAATTACTTGGTACCGTGACCGCACCACACTGCAGCAAAGCACAGGTGAGTAGAGAGTTGAATAAGCCAGGCAGAGAAAAAGCAGACAGTCAGAGTCAGGGCTGTCATCACACAGACTTCCTGCCTCTGTTTGGTTTAACTTTTCACTCTTCAGTTGTGCTCTGGCATTTACTTATGATTGGTTAACCTCAGTTTTTCTTTCACTGGTGGATTCTTGCTAAAAGGGATACCTGCTTGAGTAGGTGGTGTAATGAATCTGTTCTGTTTTCTCTCAGATGTATTCATACAGCAGCGGGAGATACAGGAGTCCAGCGGCCTTTTTACCATCGAAAGTGAACTTTACTATGTAGTGACCAAGCAAGATAAGGACGCACTCTTCTACTGTGAGGTCACCTACCAGTTACCTGGTGAAACAAGGATGATGGAATCAAAGCACATCAATATCACTGTTCACTGTAAGTGCCTACCATAAGCGCACAACATACTCACCCCCAACCCAACAAAATGCACGTGCACCATAGTGACCCCAGCCATGACCAATTGCACATGCCCCATACTGTTCCTAGACCTCAACAAATGTAGACACACATTGATTTCACACCGGACAAAAACACACACTATACCAGTCCCACACCTGACCAAAACAAACGCATGCAGACCTACCAACCTGTATACATTTTGCGTAGCAGGCACGCATTTTTACACCAAAGTACGACAGTACGATTTATTACTCTAAAGTACGCAAAAAGCAGCTGGTCACAGTTTCTTGCTGGCTGCTGTTTCAGTCTGCAGCAGGAGGGCAGGGCTGCATACACAGCTCAGGGCGCCTTGCGAATGTCTCATACAAACACGCACACACGCGGGCGCCCTCGAGACAGTAAAAGGATGAGAATATCGATAGTAAACGATTGGAGGTGAGGAGAAATACGCAGATAACCTGCAACTGACACGTTAGGCGTTGTCCATACGTCAAGCAGCGAATCCCCCGGAGCTCCTGAAAGCCACTGGACAGGTGAATGTCATATTGAAAGTTATATCAACAACAACAAATTAATTTTTGTATAGTGCAGTTTCACGATATTACATCATCTCAAAGCGCTTTACAGCATCCCCACCCAAAGCCCCCAGTGAGTAAGCCAAAGGCGACAGTGGCAAGGAAAAACTCCCAAGAAGGAAGAAACCTTGGGAGGGACCAGACTCAAAGGGGGAGCCCATCCTCCAGGGGCCGGCAGGGAGAGTCAAATAGGACTAAAAGTTATATTGCCGTTTTACACCAAAAAAGGCACCCCCCCCCCCCCCCCCCTTGTCAGATTAAAATATTAAATATATACTGCTACGGGTACAAGAGCGAACGGAACTGTAGCCCTGATCTGGGAAGGAATAAACACATCTGCACTACACACACAGGTCCGTCAGTTTGATTGAAGGACCATTCGGTTCACAGCAAATGTATCAGTTAGGGTCAGTGACAAGGGAACAAGAGCTGCTCCTCTTCGAAGTAAGTTGGCAAAGTGCTGTCATGTTGGATTTGGGAAGAACGGTTTTGAGGTATAAGAATGTGACCTCTGATACTGCATCACACTAATTTAGCAAAGCAAAATTCACAACGTCGTAATGTCAGCATTTTCTACATAATGTAAGCTAGACGGGGTTAATTAAAAGGCCAATAGGATGTTGGGGTATATCTCCAGGTGTGTGGAGTTTAAGTCAAGGGAGGTAATGCTAAGATTATACAATTCCTTGGTGAGACCTCACCTAGAATATTGTGTGCAGGTTTGGTCACCATATCTTAAAAAGGACATTGTGGCCTTAGAAAAGGTGCAGCGTAGGGTCACAAAAATGATTCCTGGTCTTAGAGGAATGTCATACAAGGAACGGTTACTTGAGCTAAATCTGTTCAGTCTCAAGCAAAGGAGACTGAGGGGGGACATGATCCAGGTATATAAGATTCTAACAGGTTTGGATGCTGTTCAACCAAATAGTTACTTCAGCATTAGTTTAAATACACAAACTCGTGGCCATAGGTGGAAATTAGCGGGAGAACATTTCAAGCTGGATTTAAGGAAGCACTTCTTTACACACAGTGTAGTCAGAGTATGGAATAGCCTTCCTGATAATGTAGTGCAAGCTGAATCCTTGGGTTCCTTTAAATCAAAGCTAGATAAGATTTTAACGACTCTGAGCTATTAGTTTAGTTCTCACCAAGCGAGCTTGATGGGCCGAATGGCCTCCTCTCGTTTGTATAGTTCTTGTGTTCTTATGTTCTTAAAGCACACGCGAGTACCATACCAGTCCCACACCTGACCAAAGCACACGCGAGTACCATACCAGTCCCACACCTGACCAAAGCACACGCGAGTACCATACCAGTCCCACACCTGACCAAAGCACACGCGAGTACCATACCAGTCCCACACCTGACCAAAGCACACGCGAGTACCATACCAGTCCCACACCTGACCAAAGCACACGCGAGTACCATACCAGTCCCACACCTGACCGTACATGTACGCACATTTTGAAACAACATATGTACAATGCCTTCATGTACTTGTGGGCCTCCTGAACACTGACAAGTACCAGTATAATGAAAGCCTTGCCCTTTTTTACTACCCACACACAGATCCATCAACGAAGACTGAGATGTGGATATCGCATCCAAAGAGGCAGGTCAAAGAGGGGGATACGGTGGAGATCTCCTGTCGTGGAAATGGGAATCCACCGTCATATTTTTTGTTTTCTAAGGAGGTAGGAAACCAGCCCTCTTGCTTACCATAGTGGTTTTCATATGTCCTCAACACATCCCCCCCAAAAAGCCAGTCCATTTTTTGTGCTACATACACATCTAATTTTACTGGTCAACTAATTACCACATGTAGATGGTGGATTACACCAAAAATGTGGAGTTGTGCAGGGTGGCTGGGTTGTGAACTATTGCTTTAACAGCTCACAAAATTACAGTGGATTTTGCACTGCAGTGAACACTTCCAAATCATACAGGGACATGTGACCACAAGTAAGCATGCATGTCTATGCACCTGCATGAGTGTGTGCAGTGCCATGGATCTGTTTGCCTCTGCTGTACCTAGGACTTCGAAATGGATTTTGAACAAGATGGGGAAAAGTTGCTGCTAAAGAACGTGACTCGTGCAGACAGTGGCACGTACCTGTGTGACCCCATGGATATAAACGTCATACTCGACCAGCACCAGGGGAAAACTAAGCTTCAAGTCCACTGTGAGTGCTGTAAAACCTGTCCAGACAGCTCTTCACCTGCTCCATCTTGCTAAAAAAACATACACAACAAGCGTTTTCATGAGGGAGTAAGGGACACGATATTTCCATGCTCTACTTGTGATCTCCTCAGACCTGGATGAAGTGGTACTTACGGCTGAGAAAGGGAGGGTGATGAAGCTGGGCGACAGCCAGAAGATTGCCTGTAATGCCTTGTCCTCCCTGAGCACCCATACCAAGTGGTTCAAGGTACTACTGCTGTTGCCATAGATACCAGTTAATCGAGTGGTCCACATGATACATTGACTGTGATTGACAGTAACCATCTGTCAATCTGTGACTGTAGGGTGGAAAGACGATTGGAGAGGAACATGTGCTAGAGCTACAAAATGTGTCTTATGGAATGGCAGGGGAGTACAGATGCCAAGTGACTGTATCCTCTCTGCCCAATCTGCATCGCAGTGCCGCCATCCATATAATCACCCTGGGTGAGCTCCTATAACCCCCCACCATCTCCCACGGTACAAGAACTGTGGATAGAGGGGTAATGCAGTTGGGTAGGTATGACATCATTAATACCTCCCCCACCCCACAGGGCCCCCTATGATTACCTCTCCAGATGATGTCATTATGGACACCCACATTGGGGACTTTCTGAACCTGACCTGTGAGGCTCTGGGTTCACCTACACCAACCCTCACCTGGAAAGTCAACAACAGTCAGGTGACATCCCAGCCCCATGATCCGAAGTATATTTGTAACCTTTTATTTATCACTTACACCTGTGCTTGTTATACTATTTCATGTTAGTTTGGCTGCCATTAAAAAGGCCCATTAGTGATATGAAACCATGTGATGCTACCTTTAAGTCAAGATATCTCAGCAACACCTTAAAAACCAAAGACCAAATTTTCTGGAGATGTTTGACATTATGCTCTAGCTTTAGTAAAAAAAATGATCAATTTTGAAATATAGGTTGTTTTTTTTGTTATTGAATTGTTAATATTTTAATCAGTTATTACATATTCATTTGGGGATGGCGTATTACTTGTTCAACTTATAGAGCTGAACAATAGCTTCAAAACAATATGAGGACTGCTTATGTGCAGCTTGCATTAAGGTAAATATAGTCAGTCAAAGTCATAGGCCCCACCAAAAAGTTAAAACTATGTTCGCTTAAATCTCCCTGAATATTTATCCAAGACTCGCCCAATTTCAGTTTCATGAGTTACTCATGTGACCAAATTAGCATCCCAAGTTTGTTTGAAATCCGTGACGATGACGTCCAAAAGTGTGAAGATTTGACATGGATTGACCCACATGGTCTTCTGCTGGTTAATATAGATGACAGGATGGAGCAACCATTTGGAGGGCAGGACTCTCAGTGCGCTGGACATGAAGGTGACCTCTAACCTCACAGTCTCCTGCATTGCAATCAATGAAGAGGGCACAGACGAGAAGTTCTACAGGGTCAGGGCCAGTAAGTGCCAGCAGCCAACTGGGCTCTGCAGGGGGTTTAGGGTGTCTGTTACTTTGCTGGGTTTATGTATACAAGCCTTTTACACATCAAGCTGATTTTCATGAAGGAAATACTATGTGAGAGGTAATCTGTGGTAATATATTTGTTTTATAGGTATATCAAGTTCACTTCCACCTGACAATAATGGTATGTGACAACACTTGAGTGACTGGTAAGGTGTGCCCTCTATTCAGTTCAGACCCATACCCAACAGTGACAATGTGATCTGTATCCAGTTCTGACCCATAGCCAACAGTGAGAACGTGATCTGTATCCAGTTCCGACCCACACGCATGAGCGAGAACGTGATCTGTTCCCAGTTCTGACCCATACCCAACAGTGACAACGTGACCTGTTCCCAGTTCTGACCCATACCCAACAGTGACAACGTGACCTGTTCCCAGTTCTGACCCATACCCAACAGTGACAACGTGCCTGTTCCAAGTTCTGACGCATACCCAACAGTGACAACGTGACCTGTTCCCAGTTCTGACGCATACCCAACAGTGACAACGTGACCTGTTCCCAGTTCTGACGCATACCCAACAGTGACAACGTGACCTGTTCCCAGTTCTGACGCATACCCAACAGTGACAACGTGACCTGTTCCCAGTTCTGACCCATACCCAACAATGAGAACGTGACCTGTTCCCAGTTCTGACGCATACCCAACAGTGACAACGTGACCTGTTCCCAGTTCTGACGCATACCCAACAGTGACAACGTGACCTGTTCCCAGTTCTGACCCATACCCAACAATGAGAATGTGACCTGTTCCCAGTTCTGACCTATACCCAACAGTGAGAACGTGACCTGTTCCCAGTTCTGACCCATACCCAACAGTGAGAACGTGCCTTGTATGCAGCTGGCTGGGGAATGAAGAGCAGAGGGGCACATAGCTTTAATCAAACTTAAGCACTGGCCCTTGCTGCCATTGCAGGGAACATTTTTGTTTCGAATTTTATGTTTGAATTGCATTGACTGTTTAAAGACTTCCTGTTGAGAGCTGAAATAGCCTCTCAATGCTAATCACCTTTACATGGCAACACAATAATCCAGAATAACAATCCTGGACCTGACCAAACACACATGCACCAGCTTGATAACTAACCATAACAAATGAAAAGTTGGATGACTCAACAAAAATCCCTACTGCCTATGTTTAATCTAATCTGTTCTAATAATTGTAATCTGGTTTAACAGGTACTAGAGCAGAGAAGGTTCAAAAAGGTGTGTATCCCATGTCTAATACACACACCCCTTACGTACAAATATCCAGTGGAAATTCCAGTTAAAATTACTGCATTTACTGTACTTTTGTAATTCAACAGCAAAGTAATATTTAATAATATTGCAAATGTTATTGAGCTGATATCCAGTCATCTACACTGGCTGCTGTGTGATGCCAAATGGGGCGTAATCATATGTTGATGGCTGTCTCTTCAGTTGGGCATATAGTGCTTATGTGCTTCAATTCAGGACAATAAAACACTGAGGTCATAAATCCCTTCAGATTTACAGCACAGAAAATGTTGTCAGCTGTCAGCATCTTCATGAAAATGAAGATAACTTTGCTATGACATCCTTTGAATCATTAATCTTCAGATTGTAAATACTGGCAACATAAGGAGAGAGAAAAATGCGTGTGACTGCATTTCCATTGTTTTCCACCAGAGAGTGGCGTGATTATTGCTGTCATTATCATCTCCATTCTCCTGCTGGCTGTCCTGGGGAGTATCCTCTACTTTCTGTACAAGAAGGGCAAGATCTCCTGTGGACATTCTGGGAAGAAGGAAATGTGAGCACAAACTACAGATTTTTAAATGATCAGTTGGGCTGATCATCGCATGTTGTCTTGTGACCAAGGATATTAATGTCTCCACAGAACTAAGGAAAAGGGTAAGAAAGACGACATTGTCATGGAGATGAAGACGGACAAGACGGAAGAGACTGTGCTGCTTCAGGGTGTCAATGGGGACAAAAAAAGCCTCGATCAGGTAACTAGGGCCATATCCGACAGATATGTGACAGGGGACTCTTGAATTAAAAACATTAACATGTCTTTGTTTCTAGTAAATGCAACTATAAGCAATTAATATTCTTTACAAATTGAAATGAAAGAAAGACTACATTTTATTCGATCAGTTGATTCATGTCAGTTCAGTCGATTTTCATCTAGTTAGTGAGTACTGAAAAATATCAGTAATGGTCCACTTCTGTCATCTTCCTGTTTCTCCTGGAGTGTGATGAATACATGGAAGTGGAAAACTAAGGAGCAGCCGACCTTTGTGATTTAAGGAGGAGGAGAATCATGGGCACAGCACCAAGCCCCCCCACCCCACCTGCTGCACATCCTTTTCCCTGATACAAGCCTGGGACTGATCCACAACACAAATAAGGCCTATTTGAATTATTTCTCTAAATGTCGAAGGACATTCACTGTTTTTGACTACTGGTACACAACAAAAAAAGCTTCACCCCTGGTCACTGTGATAGGCTGCTAAAATTCACACACACACACACACACACATACATACACACATATATATATATATATATATATATATATATAAAATAAACAAAACTGGGGAGAAAAATGAGATGCCAGCCTCTAGGAGAGAGGTCAGCAAATCCTACGCTTCCTCTTCCTCCTTTGAGCCAGGCAGAGATTTTTCTTCTTCCTCATGGTCCCACAGTTGGATACAGATTTGACAAACTGGGCTGCAGGTCAGACAGGATTTCTCCAGGACATGAAGCGAGGAGATTGTTGTATATGATACTTGCTGCTGAATCAGTTGCCTTTCTTCATCCTGGCCTCTCGTGTCATAGCCCCCCCCCACATAACCCTGCTATTTAATATTCAGCCTGCATATCTACAGGTGAATCCACGTTCAATAGCCATGGGGGTGGTACTCTGCCCATTTTGGTGCTTGTAAACCATGCTACAAAGGATTTGCACACAACTGCTTCCATCCAAAGTGGGGGGCTTTCCCATTCAAACATTTGAGGCATCTTGGGAGGTCACGCTCTCCAGCAAAGAGCTTTATATACGGGCAAGATGCACTCACATACAAGACTCCTGTGAGGTGGAGTGAAAAGTAACTCAACAGCCTATCAAATGAAAATGACAAGTAATTAGGCTTTATTTAATTGAACTGATGCCCAGAGCTGCACATAGGTGTGTATTTAACTTGCTGGTAAGGACTCCTCTCTTAAAAATGTCCAACCATCTTTAACTGCTCATATATTCTAGGTTGGGAGTGGGCAATCTTATCTGCAAAGGAGCTGTTCAAACCTAGGTGTGAGGACTCTTTAGCCAATAAGTTTTTTAATTAGTAATTTCATTAGGGATTTGCAGAGAGAACCAGCACACATAGCGGCCCTCTCTGGACAAGACTGCCTATCCCAGTTCCAGGAATTTCTAAGCACCAGGAAATGTCTTCATACTGTACTATTGCAAAATATCACTACAACTATACTCAGTTGAGCACATTAGAGACACTGGAGGATTGCTGTACCAGACTTGACTGAAAAGGTCTTTTAAATAAATGTACATATCACTAGTTCAAGCTATGTGTTCTTTTAGAGCCGCCTTATGCTTCCTGGGATATGTAAATGTATAAGGCTCTCACACACCATACAATACATTACATTTAACAAAGCACTGGTTCTGGAAAGAATTTATTTTAATCTGCCTGTCACGTTCTTGCGCCTACTGTATTTTAACACCTTAAACACTGAGCATTCTGAATTTTTTGTTTGGCCCTGTTTGAAGATTAAATATCAAAAGGGAGGTCTGGAATATTCTAATCTGGGGAATTGAAGTTGTACATTGTTTCAGATACCTTGTAAATGGCATTTTTATTTCAAATGTATCACCATTTACCAATAGATAGCTAGCTGTACTGTAAAGATTAAATCTAATATGTAATGATTATGATTTTCACAAGTGTGTAAATTAAGGATGCTTGAGCTGATTTTTTTGTAACAATATGTGAAATATGTGAAATAAAAGGCTTTTGAATTTAAAGTCATTTCTGTAACTTTCGCAGTAAGTAATGACATATGAACAACCAGTTCTGAAGCCCAATCTGAGCTAATTAAATTAGCAAAATAGACTCTGAGGCGCCACCTTCCATTGTGTGAATTGTGGGAAGTTGGAGCATGATTATGAAATTACCATACTAGTGGAAACATGGGGTGCAGTACCACCAATGGCAACTTCTCTGGCAAAGTTTAGAGCTAGCGTGAGGAACCTGTTCCATGGAGGGCCTGTGTGGGTGCAGGTTTTTGGGATTACCTCTTAATCAGCTAATAACACTCAGTCCCCGGGACTGGCGTTGAGAACCGCTGTTTTATTATTGGCTGATTGAGAGGTCATCCCAAAAACCTGTACCCCCACTGGCCCTCCATGGAAAAGAGTCAGTGGTTGCCGATTTTGCAGTGCCAGGGCTGCCAAGTCTTAAATTTCAGTATGTTACGAAGTATGACGTTTTTTAACATTTTGCATCACCTTGATGCAAAGCATGCATACAATAAAGACATATTGCAATTTGGTTGCCTGTTTTGTGGATTTTGCATGTGAGGGTGCACATTTACGAAGGGAATTTGGTGATTTTGTGGCCTATTTTGCTGATTTTGCTGATTTTGTGTATTGGGGTGCCTGGGCTGCCAAAGCTTTGAAATATTGATGTGTTTTTATGACAGTTCTGTGCACCTGTAGGATAGGAAACCACAGTTTAGCATGATTATGTAGCATATTTCTTACTTTCCAACAGCCTGTTGTTTCACCCTAAGGCCCCAAATTAGGGTTAGGGGCTAGGGGTTTGGGTTAGGGTTAGGATTAGGTTAGAATAAGGGGCGAAAAGCATACTATCGTACCCCCATATAATCCCATTTTGGGGCGAGACCGGGGGCGTGGTTGCCTCATGCATACACGCCACGTGTGCCAAGGAAGTCTCTTTCTCACTCCATTTCTGAGAAATTCCAAAAAAAAAGTCAACTTTTTTCTATATAGGTACATTTTGATGTGTACAACTGATGTGTTATCAGTTGACTCTACTCATTGAGGTGAATCTGTTGAATTTTGTTTCAAGTCTCTACGACATTCTAAGGCTGAGATACACCCACTTCCGGTTTTGATGCTAACATGCTAACATGCTTGTAGCTTTTTTTGTACATTGTCTATTTTAAAGCTAGATCCAGTATGTCTAGATCCAAAGATTCAGCCTGATCTGAGCATGCTAAGGCATTTTACATGCAAACGTGTTAACATGCTATGCTATCCTGCTAATATGCTAACCTGCAAACATGCTAAGTTTTGAGATAACTGCAGATTCTGAATTTGGGAGGCGCAGTACGCCTAGATCCAAAGATTCAGCCTGATCTGAGCATGCTAAGGCATTTTACATGCTAACATGCTATGCTATCCTGCCAATATGCTAACCTGCCAATATGCTAACCTGTTAATATGCTAACATGCTAATATGCTAACATGCTAAGTTTTGAGATAAGTGCAGATTCTGAATCTAGAATGCGCAAAATGCCTAGATCCAACGTTTCAGCCTGATCTGAGCATGCCAAGGCATTTTACATGCTAATAGGCTAGAATGCTAACTTTTGAAATAGCTAAAATGCTTGTAGCTTTTTTTGTACATTTCCTATTTTGACGCTAGTTGCACCACTTGACTCTACTCATTAAGACAGATCTGAGGGACTTTGTTTCTAATCTTTAGGACATTCCTAGGATGAGATACGCCCACTTCCTGTTTTGATGCTAATATGCTAACAGGCTTGTAGCTTTTTTTGTACATTGCCTGTTTTGACGCTAGTTGCATCTCTTGATTCTACTCATCAAGCCGGATCTGAGGAACATTGTTTCTAATCTCTAGGATATTCCTAGGCTGAGATACGCCCACTTCCTCTTTTGATGCTAATATGCTAATATGATTGTAGCTTTTTTTGTACATTATCTATTTTGACTCTAGTTGCATCACTTGACTCTACTCATTAAGACAGATCTGAGGAACTTTGTTTCTAATCTCTAGGATATTCCTAGGCTGAGATACGCCCACTTCCTGTTTTGATGCTAATATGCTATCAGGCTTGTAGCTTTTTTTGTACGAAGGAAGTTCCTTTACTCACAGACTAATTCTACCATCCCGGCTCTCTGGTCGGCCACGCGAACTGTCGCTCCTCACAAACGTCATCAGAGCAGTGTCTCCTACTGGATAAGTAGTTTGGGCGTTCCTATGACAACATCTCTTCGGGAGTCAGATGTAAAACGTGGAGTGGATTCCACACTGCTTCGGCCATTGCAAAGATCTGCTGTTTTATCTAGCTCCAAAATTGAACTGTTTAATGCTCAATCTATTACTAACAGATCTTGCCTAATACACGACCATATAATCGACAAATGTTTGGATTTTATGTGCATTACAGAGACCTGGCACCAACCAGATATTTATTTTTCTCTGAATGAGAGCTGTCCCACAGGATACAGCTACCTCCAGAAAGCCCGCAGTACTGGTCGTGGTGGCGGCCTGTCAGTATACTCCGCAGCGAGTTGGAGTTGTCTCTATTACCACTACCTGAACTTTCTTCATTTGAATGCCTTGCATTTAAATGTAAGCTCCCTTCCCCCTTGCTATTTCTTCTGACTTACCGACCACCAAAACCAAACTCATCGTTCATCTCTGAGATGTTTAATCTCCTTACAACTTTTTGCACATCCTCTGTCAATGTCATCATTTTAGGAGATTTGAACATCCATGTTGACTCCCCCACTTGTCGCCTTGCTGCTGAATTTCTTCAATTGCTCGACTGCTTTAATTTAAAACAACATGTTGATGTCCCTACACACAACAGGGGGCACACCTTGGACCTGGTCATCACAAACTCTGCTTCTCTCACCAACTTGCAGGTGTATGACCTAGGTGTCTCCGACCACAAGGTAATTTCTATGGAGTTGCCATCTCCTTCTAGCCTCACCAAGCCTGAACGCAATATCTGCTTTAGGAACCTCAAAAACATCAACCCAGAACACCTGGCAGCAGACCTTCAGCATCTTTCCACAAATTTTTCATCAGCTGATGAAGCAGTGGACTACTATAACAGCCATCTGAGTAGCCTTCTGGACCACCATGCCCCTGTTAAAACCAGAGCTGTGACCTTCTCATGCTCAGCGCCCTGGTTCACAGATGGGCTTCGTAAAATGAAGACAGCAGGTCGGGTCCTTGAGCGGCGCTATAAAGCATCTGGCCTTACCATTCACAAGCAAGCCTACCGGGAGCACCAACAAAAATATTCGAAATCTCTCATAGAGGCAAGGTCGAAATTTTTTTCTGATGCCATCAGAAATAGTGCGGGAAATTCCAAACAGCTTTTCTCCACTGTTAACCATCTCCTCGAACCGCAACTCCTCCTCCCACTTACTGGCACCACAGCAGAGCAGTGCAACCATTTCATGGATTATTTCACATCCAAAATTGCACATATTCGCTCTGCCCTTTCCGGTCCTCAGATCCAAACCATTTCCTCAACATGTGCTATTTCTCAGCGCCTAAACTGCTTTTCTCTGGCTTCATCAGAAGAGGTGAAAAACATCATCAGGAAGATGAAACCCTCCACCTGTGCCTTAGACCCTTTCCCAACTTCCCTGGTGCAGACCCATATCACTATCTTAAGTCCCCTTATCACCTCTGTTATAAATAACTCTCTTCAAACTGGTCATATCCCCTCTGTCTTAAAAAAAGCCATTATAAGACCACTTCTCAAAAAACACAACCTGGACCCAGAAGTCCTTTCCAATTATAGGCCCATCTCCAATCTCCCATTCATATCCAAAGTGATTGAGAAAGTAGTTGCCATCCAGCTGCATAACCACCTGAAACTCAACAACCTCTATGAAAAATTCCAATCTGGTTTCCGGTCAAACCACAGTACAGAAACTGCACTCGTAAGAGTCACAAATGATCTCCTGATGTCATCCGATGCTGGCTCTTCCTCCTTGCTTATTCTCCTGGACATATCTGCTGCATTTGATACAGTTGACCATGACATCTTATTAAATCGACTACATTCCACCTTTGACTCACTGACATTGCCCTCAGCTGGTTTCAATCATACCTCGCAAACCGGATAGAGTACCTTGCTATGGGTGACTCCACCTCAAAGCCACACACAGTCTCCTGTGGCGTTCCCCAGGGGTAAGTTCTTGGCCCCATGCTCTTCATTCTTTACCTTTCTCCGCTCGGTCAGGTCATCAGCCGCCATGGATTTTCCTTTCACTGTTACGCCGACGATACACAGCTTTATGTAAATGCCACAGCTGCAACGCCACTCTCATCATCCCCATCATCCCCATCTCAACTCACCGTCTGTCTGGAGGAGATAAAGGTTTGGATGGATCACAATTTCCTTCAACTCAACAGCTCCAAAACCGAGGCCATTCTGGTTGGCTGATATACCCCCACTTCCTGTTTTGATGCTAATATGATTGTAGCTTTTTTTGTACATTGTTTATTTTGATGGTAGTTTCATCACTTGACTCTACTCATTAAGACGGATCTCATGAGGTTTGTTTCTAGTGTCTACGACGATCCTGTGAGATGTCTGTGAGATGCCGACTTCTGGTTTTGATGCTAATATGCTAGCATGATTGTAGTTTTTTGTACATTGCCTGTTTTGATGCTAGTTTTATGTCTTTACTCATCAACTCTGATCTGAGGAACTTTGTTTCTAGTGTCGACGACATTCCTAGGCTGAGTTACGCCCACTTCCGGTTATCTCACTGCTGATTTCCTGGAGCGGCTAGATTCCCTCAACCTATAACAACATGTTGATGTCCCCACACATTCCAGGGGTCACACACTTGACTTGGTCATTTCAAACTTCGCCCCCATCAGTAATCTACAGGTATATGATCTTGGTATCTCCGACCATAAAGTGTAGTGTCAATGGAGCTGCCCTTTCTCTCCCCCCCATATCAAACCAAAACGTCAGATCCATTTCAGAAATCTGAAGACCATCAATGCGGATGCCCTGGCCCTGGACCTTAAATTTCTCTCCTCTGAACCTGTCAGCTCCCTCTCTGTTGCTGACCTCGTAGATTTCTACAGCCAGTCCCTGAGCAGTCTCCTGGACTTCCACGCCCCCTTAACATCTAGATCTGTCTCATTTTTGTGCTCAGAAACTTGGTACACCTGCGAGAAGCAGTGAGATAACCGGAAGTGGTCTTTACTCTACTCATCAACTCTGATCTGAGGAACTTTGTTTCTAGTGTCGACGACATTCCTAGGCGGAGATATGCCCACTTCCGGTTATCTCACTGCTGATTTCCTGGAGCTGCTAGATTCCCTCAACCTACAACATGTTGATGTCCCCACACATTCCAGGGGTCACACACTTGACTTGGTCATTTCAAACTTCGCCCCCATCAGTAATCTACAGGTATATGATCTTGGTATCTCCGACCATAAAGTGTAGTGTCAATGGAGCTGCCCTTTCTCTCCCCCCATATCAAACCAAAACGTCAGATCCATTTCAGAAATCTGAAGACCATCAATGCAGATGCCCTGGCCCTGGACCTTAAATTTCTCTCCTCTGAACCTGTCAGCTCCCTCTCTGTTGCTGACCTCGTAGATTTCTACAGCCAGTCCCTGAGCAGTCTCCTGGACTTCCACGCCCCCTTAACATCTAGATCTGTCTCATTTTTGTGCTCAGAAACTTGGTACACCTGCGAGAAGCAGTGAGATAACCGGAAGTGGTCTTTACTCTACTCATCAACTCTGATCTGAGGAACTTTGTTTCTAGTGTCGACGACATTCCTAGGCGGAGATATGCCCACTTCCGGTTATCTCACTGCTGATTTCCTGGAGCTGCTAGATTCCCTCAACCTACAACATGTTGATGTCCCCACACATTCCAGGGGTCACACACTTGACTTGGTGTCAAGTGAGGCCAAGCACAGAGCCCTGTGGGACACCACAGGTGACGTTGTGGATGTGAGATTTTCATGTGGATGTGACATGTTCATGTCTTCTGAATCAGAGATTGTATGCAACCCAATCACATCAGTGTTGCAGTGTTGCAAACCGCACAGTAGCGGAAAAACTTCATGGAAGTAGAAGCAAGGTGTGTTCCGTGAAAAAAGGAATAGTTATATTACGATTCTTTTTTGGTTAATTTCTTAAATACCAGTGATGGTTTTAGCTCCTGGTTGATGAGGAACAAGGTGGGTTTTGAAGGTTGATTTGTAAATGTATATATGTTTAATATTTTTGTTGTAAGGTGTTTTGCCGAGTAAAATGGACTACGTTTTTGCTCACTACAAGGTGCTAAAGAGCACGGATAAATTAAGCGTGTTAAAGGGTTATAATTTACAAGCTGCTTTGTTTTATTTGTCATGTAAGGTCACGGACAATTTGATAATGATTTACTTTAGTTTATTTCGTGATTCAAAGGTGTTTAAAAGCATTGTTAAAATGGTTTAATTGAATATACGTGTAAAAGATAATCTATGTAGAAAACGTTAACAAAAGGATATTAGAACTTAAAGGAAAGAATTCATTTATGTTTTGGAATAAGGAAAGGTGTTAAAGGTAACTTGCTGTCTGAGCTACTAATAGTGATTATTTTCTGTACACTTTATAGCTCTTACGGTGAGTTCACAAGGCAAGGTTAAATAAAGGATTGTGAACCATCAGTTTGAGAGACCATCATTTCAACCGGGGACGCTACAGTAAGAGCTTGACCCAAGCTGAGCAGAGCTTCACCACAAGAGAATAAAGAGCTCAACCACGTTCAGCGCCGCCGTCCCAGTGAAAGCCACTTCTAGGTTTCAGCTCCACGGCTTCAAAAAAGGTCTTCTGGGATCCGATGGTCATCTGCATCACCACGCTTATAGCATGGAAACGTCTGAAAAGGAATCAGAGAACACAAGGGACCTCCAGGTTGACGAGGAAAAGGCATGTCCATGCTCCACTCGGCAAAGGAGGCCCACAGAAAAGATGCAAGCTTATCTGGAGGAGGAGGCTCAAAGAAAGGAAAAACGGCTTCTCAAAGCTTATGATGAATGGAAAAAACAAGTACGTGCAACACGAGAGCAATTAAAAGGAGACATAACAAACAGTGAAATTGCTTCACTCATGGACATTTTAGAGAGTGAAAAGGATAATGTCATAAGGTTGTATATAGAAATTAGGGAAATTATCACTCCCTCCAGTGATACTAGAAGACTCATAGATGCTTGTGAAGCAGTCACTAGAGACATTATCAAGGTTGCACTAGAAAGGCTCTCGGGCATAGAAGACTATGATAGTGATAAAGTGAAGCTACGTCTCCGCGAGCTTCTCCATCAAGAGTACGCTCAATCCATCTACAGTTCCTCTCTCCCTCGATCCAGTAAGTACTCTACTGCCAGTAAGTCATGCTCTGCAAGCTCAGTAATAGCTGGAAAGAGGGCAGAAGCTGCCACAGAATTAGCAGCCAAAGAAGTAGAGTATGAAGTGCTACTAGAAGAGGAAAAACAAAAGGAGAAAATTCAACTCCTAGAGGAAAGGCAGAATAAGGAGCTTGAAATACAGAAACGTGAGTTACAGAGATTAAAGGCTGAAAAGGAAGTAAAGGCTGCACGAGCTAGATTAATGACTTATGACCAGGAAATCAAAGGTGAGAAGAGTGTTCATTCTGTTGACCATAGCAGAAGGGATCAGAAGCCCCCCGCAGTTTCCACTTATGTTCAAGCTCCTACAAATAATGTAGTCTCCACCCCACCTCCTCAAGCAGACGTCATTTATTTAACTCAAGCAGTACAAGACAGTGTTAGGTTGAAGAAACTGTTAGTAATCATTTGTTATCATTTCTGTATAATCAGCAATGAGTGTAAATATGTATATACATTATTTTGTTTTCCTTTACCTTCATAATTTAGATTATATTAGTTTACATGTATCCTGAGCATGTGTTTAAATAGTTGTCTGCCTGAGGAAAACCAGAACTTCTTCTTACTCTCACAGTCTTTTCTTTGTTCTCACTCCAAGACCCCTGCCCCCCATTGACTATAAATAAAGGTGCCAAGGGGAACCACCCTTTGTAACACATTCCTTTGTAGCCTAGCATGCAGAGAGTGTGGTTACCCTTGTGCAAGTAAAACTCTAAGTGTGTTGTCTCGTAATTAATGGTGTGTACAGAGTTGGAGTGGAAAGCCTGTCGCTTTCTCCAACATATACTGTATTGTAGTTTGGTCCTGTGTGCAGAGTTGGAGTGGAAAGCCTGACGCTTTCTCCAACATATAATTTGGTCCTTCGAGCCGGATCCGAGGACACCTGACGACATCGCCAGCGCACCGAGAGGAGCGACACCGAAGTCTGTCGACAGCCACTCGGAGACGGGTGCAAGAAAGACCTGTGACGTGAATTCGTCATCAGGCCGGTGGTTAGAACTGCGCTCAACGTCTGGTGATGTCTGACGGACCTCGGTGGTGGAACACAGGCACACAGGACAGGTGAGACAACAAAGGTTATTCAGCGAAATAACCGGGTCAATTGACGTGGGTTAGGCTTAGCCGTAATTAAGCAGAAAAGGGGTTAGGCTTAGCCGTAATTAAGCGAAATATGAACATGCATGTATTGTGTGAATGACTGGACTAAGACTATTATAGAGGCTTAGAGTTGCTTTGGTCAGTCCATTTCTTATTTTGCCTGGTGGGAAAGAAGTACTGGTGATTGAAGGATCAAGGACGGGTTTCATCCCTGAAAACCGATACCGCTGCACGAACAGCGTGCAGTAGAAGGCCGTATTGGTGTCCTCCCATATATCTCGTACCAGTGAAATTCCACCCAGGACCTGTGTAGTGCGGAGACGGGAAAGAAAAAAAAAAAAAGGGTAAAAATGGGAAAGAATCAAAGTAAGAGGATTGAACTAGAGGGAGATGAGAAGTTTATGGAAGGATATAAACCAGGTTCAGGACAAATAAGTAATCGGAGGTGGAGAAAAAAAACATGGGTTTGAAGGGAAACTCCACACTCCAGATATCTTAAAATTACAAGGAAATTTAAGACTAGAAATGTTACAAACCTTGAAGAAAGGAAAAATGGAAAAAAGGAAAAAAGAATATAAGTATTCAGATAATTGGTTGGAACAAAGTAAGTTATGAGATGTACGTAGAAAGCAGAAAAAGGATGATAGAAAGGATAAATTAACTGCAGCCGCTCTAGTCACTTTAGATGATGAGACGGTAGCCAAAACAGAAAGTAGAGAAAATAGACCACCAACACCACCACTATTGCCTGCCCCTATGCAACCCGTAGATAGAAGGGAAATAAAACAACCATCAGCTACGGGCACAATACCAAAGAAGCCATCAGCTCTTCCTTCTTCCCCCATTATAACTAGGAGTAGAGATCCTACGTTATACCCTGTGCGCGATCTAGCTACTGCTAAGATTCGATGGCATCCGCGAAATGAAGGCATTGATATTGATAGTGAAGAGGAAGAAATAGAATTACAATGCCCCCTAGTGGAGGTGGCAAACCCTAATAGAGAGCCAGATGGAGGACCTGAAACAATGTTAGTCTATAGACCATGGACAGCTGAAGATAGAACGGCAGCATTAAAGGGAATACCTCCTGTTGATGAAGGGGTACCAGAATTTTGGACAGCAATATTGGAACTACAGAGCAGTTTCCACCTGAATGGTAGAGAAATGTTCCAATGTTTAAGACAGCTGTTCAACCATAAGTGGGGAAGAGTAGCAGGAGACTTTACTGGTCATGGACCAGACAATCAACCACTTGCACATAATTCACAAGCTCTGCAACAGAGTATGCAGCAATTACATGGAAGGATAGAGACAGTGTTTATGAGACGAGCAGATTATGGCAGAATTGCACAATGCAAGCAAAAAGATGGAGAAGAGCCAGAGGATTTTATGGATAGGATAAGAGTGGTGTTTAGAGGGAATTCAGGAATTCCTCATAATGAGGAAAATGGAGGAGTTTATCAGCAACAGTTAAAACGTGCGTTCATCACAGGGCTAAAACCTGAACTGAAGAGATACATAGATAAACATTGGGTACATCAGAATACTGGTTCAGTACAGCAAGCCCTAGAATATGCCCAACACGCCCATACAGCACAAAAACAGAAATCAGACGCAGTGTTTGCTGCTAATGATACTGTTGCAATAATACATATGAATCCTCCGGGGAGGGGAGGGTTCAGAGGAAGGGGACGAGGCCGAGGAAGGGGGAGAGGTGCTTTTAGGAGCAATCAGCGAAATTTATTACAGCAAGATAACACTTGCTGGACATGCGGAAAACTTGGGCACTTAGCTAGGCAATGTAGAACCAAGTTTATAAACAACCCAAATTCCACAGAGAATCAATGACAATTAGCCTGTGAACTATCAAAAGAGCCAGATAAGCTGCAAAAACAGGATGAGACAGAAGAGATAGATTTGCAAGCAGTTTGCCAACTGCTAGCACTAAAACAACTTGAAGAACTACCAAAACGAAGGCTTATTATAAATGGGAAAATATATGAGTGCCTATGTGATACCGGAGCCTGTAGAACAGTGTTAACCACTAGCCCTCCAAGGGTCACCTTTTCCTCGTCCTCCATAAATATCCGAACTGCAGGAGGCCAAGCTGAAAGTCATCAATTGACAAATCCAGTTAGCATAAAAGATGAGGAAACAGAGTTAGAATGTCACGCCCAAGTGCTAATAAGCCCTTCATGTCCAGTCAATCTGTTAGGAAGGGATCTTATGATACAAATGGGTATTAGTGTGATTGCAACACCCACTGGCATGAAGGCTATAGTAGAAAAGCAAACTTTCGTGATACATGGCATGTCAGCTCCACAGTATTATTGGTCCCTAGATCTGGGGGGGACAGCACAGACACGTGAAATATTGAGAAAAACTAGAGAAAAGCAGTCCCCTAAACAAACCCAGTTCATGCCTGGCGATGCCTTACACGTCACTATGTGGTACAAAGGCACCCCAGGACCAGATTATGCCTATGACAAAACGTTTCATGCCCTTCAAGACACTTGTATCACCTTACAACATATATATGTTAACTCCACTACTGGCTTTTCTGCTGCTTCAGTCATCTTATCTAATAAACAACAGGCTGTGTTCAGAGGGGGAACACCACACGTATCTCTATCAAAACCACCTCAGATGCAGTGGAGGGATGTAGAGATGTTCTTACGAGATTCCATGCACAGTTACAATGACTACCAACCCGTACCTGGCTCCTGTTGGAGCTATGACAAAAAACACAATGTGTGGCGGTTTCCTTTGGGATGGAGAGTTCAAACCACTCTCACCACACACTTGCAGAACCCAACCTGACAAATTTTTCCAACCCTGGAGGAGGGATCATGTCCAGATCTAGATCGCCTCCCGGAAGGGTTGTGGTCGTCCTCCCCCGCTGATGTAGGACTGGTAAAGGGGTTTCCACCTTACAAAGTAATTGTGAAATCAGAACACCGCCCGGTAGTTAGACAATACCCGTTAAAACCTGAAGCAGAGAAAGGTATAGCCCCTGTAGTGCAGGATATTTTGGCATCAGGAATATTGCGAGAGGCTCCTGAGGCCACTTGCAATACTCCTATCTTCCCCGTCCAGAAGGGACATACAGGGAAATGGCGCATGGTGCAGGATTTAAGACCAGTAAATGAAATAGTACAACATGCTGCACCAGATGTGCCTAATCCACACCTTTTGTTAAATTCCTTGTCCCCTGACAAGAAGTATTTTTCAGTAGTGGATCTGAGTAATGCCTTTTTCTCAGTACCACTACATCCTGATTCACAACACTTATTTGGTTTCACTTATAAAGGACATAAATACACATACACTAGACTCCCTCAAGGGTTTTCAGAAAGTCCACATGTATATACAATGGCACTACGCTATTCAATGAGTTCCTGTAAAATACCGTCCCATAGTCAAGTGCTATTGTATGTAGATGATATATTAATTGCTTCAGATACAAAACAGCATTGCAAAGAAGCCACACTGTTAGTGTTACAGCATTTGTATGATACAGGACATAAAGCATCAAAACAAAAATTACAGTATTGCAGAGAGGAAGTTATATATCTTGGACATAAACTCTCCCAACAAGGTCGATCGTTATTAGAAACTAGAAAACAGGCAATACAAGAGGCACCAAAGCCAAAGACTAAACAGCAAATGATGTCCTTCTTAGGACTTTGCAATTATTGCAGGGAATGGTTACCTGATTATGCTGCACTCGTTCAACCTTTACAAACCCTGATTTATGGGAAGAACATGGCACTGAAAGATAAAATTCAGTGGACAAAAGAAGGAGAATTGGCATTCACAAACTTAAAAATGATGTTACAAACTAATGTGACACTTGCTCTGCCAGATTATCAACAACCATTTACCCTATGTGTTGATGCAAATCAAGGGTATATGAAGGCAGTATTAACACAGCCATTCGGCGCAAAAGAGAGGCCATTAGCGTTCTATTCTAAACGATTAGATGCAGTGGCAGCTGGTTTTCCGCAGTGTTTGCAGGCATGTGCAGCTGCTGCAGAAGCAGTGAAATTATCAGCAGAATTAGTGTTGTGTCACCCACTCACTTTGAAGGTGCCACATTCAGTTTCTTTAGTTTTACTGCAGACGCCACTGCCATTCCTCACACATGTTAGACATCTGACCCTAGTCTCACTCCTGCTTTCACAGTCAAACATCACAATACAGCGATGTGGTCCTCTCAACCCTAGCACCCTTCTTCCGACAGCGGAAGATGGAGAGCCACATTCGTGCAAAGCAGTTGTGGAAGAACAAACCAAACCAAGAGCAGATATTTTACAGACCCCAATACCAGATTCAACAGTTGTTTTTGTAGATGGATCAGCATCAAAAAATGACATGGGGAAGAACAAGGTCGGATATGCTGTAGTTACATCTACTGAAGTGTTGGAGGCCAATGCACTCCCCCCTGCTTGTTCAGCACAAGCGGCTGAACTCTATGCTGTAATTAGGGCATGCGAGCTCTTCAAAAACAAGCCACTTACAATATACACTGATAGTCAATATGTGTTTGGAGCTGTTCATCACCATGCAAGAGTGTGGAAAAATAGAGGATTCAAGACATCGCAAGGAACATCTTTAACTCATACGAACCTATTACTCAGGTTGTTAGATGTTGTGCAATTACCATATTGCCTTGCGATATGCAAATGTAAGGCACACCAAACTGATGCTTCCGCAATAGCTAAAGGAAACAGTTTTGCGGACATGACGGCAAAAAGTGCTGCACAAAAACAACCTGCCTTAAATGTTACAGATGTCTTGTTGATAGATAGTGATGTACTATGTGATGCACAGACTCATGCACCTAAAACAGAAATACAGAGCTGGATTAAGAGAGGAGCAATACAGCAAGGGAAAACTTATTATATGAATGACAAGCCCATCCTACCAAAAAATTTATACAAGACAGCTGCCTTAGTGAGCCATGGAAACACCCATGTCTCAACAGGAGGGATGGTACATATTATTCAACAATACTTTTATACTATAAATTTTTCTGATTATGCAAAACAATTTTGTCGAGCGTGCTTAATTTGCTGTAAACACAATGCACAAGGCAACATAAGGCCAAAACGTGGCCAGTTTCCCGCAGCTGAGTATCCATTTCAAATTGTACATATGGATTTCATTGAATTATCTTGGTCACAAGGAAAGAAGTACTGTCTAGTCATTATAGACACCTTTTCTAAGTGGGTAGAAATATACCCTGTAAAACACTGTGATGCAATGACCGTTGCAAAATGTTTGGTAGGCCATTATTTCCCTACCTATGGCATACCTCATATTATAAGATCGGACAATGGGACTCATTTTGTAAATCAGACCATGTCCCTTTGCTCACAAGCATTAGGTTTTACGCTTAAGAATCATTGCGCGTATCACCCCCAGAGCGCAGGCTTAGTGGAAAGGACCAACGGCACCATTAAAACAAGACTCAGAAAGACAGTGGAAGAGACAAAAAGACCGTGGCCAGAATGTTTGTCTCTAGTAAAATTATGGATGAGAATAACTCCCACTCCTGCAGGATTGACACCATTTGAAATAGTGTATGGTAGACCGTTTCCCTTAGCAACCGAAATGAGTGATATAGGAAAAGCAGACAGAGAAAATACGTTAGCCGATTGGATGCGTAAGCTATTATCATCACAACAAAAACATAACCCCAGTAGTCTGCCAGTAAATTCTGTTTCTGTTCAACAGGATAATCTGCAGCCAGGAGATTGGATCCTGGTCAAGGTCCTGTTGCGAAAGGATTGGAGCACTCCTCGGTGGGACGGTCCTTATCAAGTCCTCCTCACAACACCAACAGCGGTGAAGATAGCAGAGCGACCTTCCTGGATACATAAGAGTCACTGTAAGCCCATCAAGCACGTATCAGAGACCTCTGTACCTTCGGAGTAGCAGTGGAAGTCCGCTACAAAGGCGCAGCAATCAATAGGATACTGACGTCTCAACCCGGTGAAGAAAACAGCTGATCTGCACTCCATTTAGAATGGCTCTGATTGGGTGGGGATGTGGTAAGGTAACTCTCGGTGTAATTCTCTTTATGGGAATTGTTGGTCTGCTTCTGCACTCACCAGAGCAGGTGTTTCATCCACCTAGATGGACACATGATGGTTCCTACCTGAGACCTATCTCCACAAATGAGACCCATCCTTTCCTACAAAATTACTGGTATCGTTATGTTTATGATTCAGCAAAGAAAGACAATTTAACTAACTGTTATGTCTGTACACATATGTCCCTGGATCCCCATGCCAGTCCCTCATGGTTGAATTGGTTTCTTACTGGGTCCTGGTGGCAGTTACTGCTAAAGTTCTCACTCCCCATTCTTGTTACATTATTATTTGTATGTTGTTGTTTCATTTGTATTATACCCTGCCTCCGTTCCATGATACAACATACTTTTAGTTCTGTTTTTCTGCTATACACTGCAGAAGAACGAATGGATTTACTAACCTTGTCTAGCCCTCTTAATAATGATGATGATGTGATCTGAATGACGGTTGTGCTGAAAGTGTTTTTGCAATTTGTACAATACTGATGCTTCTGATCATACTGTCATGATAAACAGGAGGGACTGTTAGGTTGAAGAAACTGTTAGTAATCATTTGTTATCATTTCTGTATAATCAGCAATGAGTGTAAATATGTATATACATTATTTTGTTTTCCTTTACCTTCATAATTTAGATTATATTAGTTTACATGTATCCTGAGCACGTGTTTAAATAGTTGTCTACCTGAGGAAAACCAGAACTTCTTCTTACTCTCACAGTCTTTTCTTTGTTCTCACTCCAAGACCCCTGCCCCCCATTGACTATAAATAAAGGTGCCAAGGGGAACCACCCTTTGTAACACATTCCTTTGTAGCCTAGCATGCAGAGAGTGTGGTTACCCTTGTGCAAGTAAAACTCTAAGTGTGTTGTCTCGTAATTAATGGTGTGTACAGAGTTGGAGTGGAAAGCCTGTCGCTTTCTCCAACATATACTGTATTGTAGTTTGGTCCTGTGTGCAGAGTTGGAGTGGAAAGCCTGACGCTTTCTCCAACAGACAGTATCTCCATGAACAGGCTGCCAATACCAGAGCCATTCATGTTCACAGGTGACCTACTACAGTTCATTGAGTGGAAAGCTTCATTTACTGCCCTCATTGACAAGAAGAACATCTCATCTGCTGACAAACTATACTACTTAAAGAAATATGTGGGAGGTGCAGCACGACAAACACTTGATGGCATCTTCTACAGGAATGACAGCGAAGCGTATAAGGATGCATGGGAACGCCTCAATCAAAGGTATGGACATCCATTTATTGTTCAGAAAGCGTTTAGAGAAAAGCTGTCAAAATGGCCAAAGATACAAACAAATGACTCTAAAGGATTTAGGGCATTTGCTGATTTCATTCAAACATGCCATGAGGCGATGCCTTACATTGAAGGCCTAAACATTCTCAACGATTGTGAGGAGAACCAGAAACTTGTTCAAAAGTTACCAAATTGGGCTGCTGCAAGGTGGAATCGTCAAGCTACTCAGTTTATGAGAGATAATCGAAAATTTCCTGGTTTAAAGCACTTTGCTGAGTTCATGTCTTCTGAATCAGAGATTGTATGCAACCCAATCACATCATTCCAGGCTCTCCATTCTACAGACTTCACCACAGCCACTGCAAGGAACTTACAAAGGGAAAAAAGGCCTACCTCAAGTGTCCTCCACACGCAGGTGTTAACAGAGACAGAAAATGCAAAACAAAGATTGAATGTTAAACTACCATGCATGCTCTGTCAAGACAATGGACACAAACTTCATGTTTGCCCACGGTTTAAGGTCCAGTCACTTGAAGAGAGAAGGAAATACATAAAGAACAAAAGGCTCTGTTATGGTTGTCTCAAACCAGGACACAGTGCAAAGGCATGTCGTTACAGACTTGTGTGTGAAATGTGCAAGAAAAAACACCCTACCTGTCTGTACGACTTCAACTACGACAAGAAAAATTCAACTACAGACTCAATTCAGATCAACACAGAGCAGACTGCAACTACCCTGTCTCTCAATGTTGAAAACAGTGAACAATGTGTCAGCACTTCCATGATTGTACCAGTATGGGTCTCTTCAGAGCAACTTCCAGGTACAGAGAAGCTTGTTTATGCACTCTTAGATACTCAGAGTGACACAGTGTTCATAGACCAAGATGTGTCCAATGATCTCAAGGCAAAGTCCACTCCAATAAGATTAAAGCTCACTACAATGCTGGGTAAAGATGCTGTTGTACCAAGCGAACGTGTTTCAGGTCTCAAGGTGAGAGGCTACAACTCCACGGAAACAATTGAACTCCCTTTAGCTTACACCAAAGACTGTATACCAGTTAACCGCTCTCACATTCCTACTTGTGAAACAGCAAAACGATGGAATCATCTCAAGGAGATAGTGAATGAGATTCCCCTGCATCTAGGATGTGAAGTTGGCCTTTTAATTGGCTACAATTGCTCAAAGGCTCTGGCTCCGAGACAGGTAATATTAGGAGAGGAGAACGAACCCTATGCAGTCCACACAGCATTGGGCTGGAGTATTGTTGGCCCCACATCATCTCACAATGACTCCTTCAGCACTGTGTGTCACAGAATAACAGTAAAAGAGCTCCCCCTAGTGACTCCAGCTGATGCACTTAAGGTTCTCGAGTCAGACTTCAAGGATGACGTCAAGGACAACAGGTCAGTGTCGCAAGATGACATTCTCTTTCTAAAGACATTAAAGGAAGGAATTTATAAAAATACTGAAGGACATTACGAAATGCCACTTCCATTTAAAGAACGACCACTCTTACCGGACAACAAGCAAATGGCCATTGGGCGACTTCAAAGTCTCAAAAACAAACTGTCAAAGGACCAAAGGCATAAGGAGCAGTATGTGAAGTTTATGAATGAAGTCCTAGAAAGAGGAGAAGCAGAGGAAGTGGAAAGTGAAGCAAAGGAAGGAGAAAGGTGGTATATTCCCCACCACGGGATATATCATCCCCAGAAACCAGACAAACTGAGGGTAGTCTTTGATGCCTCCGCTAAGTACAAAGGTACCAGTCTGAACGACCATCTGCTGTCTGGCCCAGATTTGCTAAATAATCTAAATGGAGTTCTCATCAGATTTAGACTGCATGAAGTTGCATTGTTGTGCGACATTGAGAAAATGTTCCACCAATTTTTTGTGCATGAATCAGATAGACTATTTAAGATTTTTATGGTGGAAAAATGGCAACATGAACACAGAGCCCCAAGAATTCCGAATGAAGGTTCACCTCTTCGGCGCTTCATCATCACCAGGATGTGCAAATTACGGTTTAAAGTATCTTGCCAAAGAAAATGAGACACAGTTCCCCCTTGCATCTCAGTTCATAATGAAAGATTTTTATGTGGACGATGGGGTGACAAGCACTGCAAGCATCAAAGAAGCTGTTCAGCTCGCCCAAGATGCTCAGACAATCTGCGCATCAGGTGGCCTCAGACTGCACAAGTTTGTAAGCAACGACCAAACTGTGTTAAACAGCATCCCACCATCTGAACGTGCTCCTTCACAGCAGGCATGTGATCTGACACTCAATGACTCTAAACTTGAAAGAGTGCTAGGCATTCACTGGCATATTGAATCAGACACACTCAGATTTCGCTTTCGACCCAACTAACAACCTGCTACACGGCGTGGCATCCTATCTACTGTCGCATCTCTTTACGACCCACTGGGATTCATCTCCCCCTTTGTGCTCACAGGCAAACGGGTGCTTCAGGAGACCTGCAAACAAGGCTCAGGCTGGGATGACCCCCTCTCCAGTGAATTAAGGCCAGTGTGGGACAATTGGAACAGTGACTTAAGGAACTTAGAGAAAATCACAATTCCACGCTGTTATGTTCCTACAGACTTTGGGCAAATAGTGAAAAGAGAGTTGCATCATTTTTCTGATGCCAGCTCACATGGCTATGGCCAGTGTTCTTATTTAAAACATATAAACCAAGATGATAAAGTGCATTGTGCTTTAGTTACAGCAAAGACTAGAGTGGCTCCTATCAAGATAACAACAATCCCACGTCTTGAACTGACAGCTGCGGTTGTCTCCATTAATGCAAGTAACATGTTAAGGGACGAGCTTGGATTGACACAGAGTGAAGAGTACTTCTGGACTGACTCAAAGGTAGTTTTAGGCTACATTAATAATGAAGCACGTCGGTTTCACACATTTGTCTCCAACAGAATTCAAAAGATAAGGACTAACAGCTTCCCTCAGCAGTGGAGATATGTGCCTTCTGACCAGAATCCTGCAGACATCGCCTCCAGAGGTTCCAGTGTGGGTGAGCTTATAACATCAGTCTGGTTCAAAGGGCCACAGTTTCTGTGGGAGAAGGAAGTTCCTCCAGCTTCAGGAATTGGCGAAAACATACTACTCGGGGATCCAGAAGTCAAAAGGGTACATACACTGAACACCCTCAAAGCAGAGAAGAAAGGTTTATCAGAGAGGTTAACAAAATTTTCATCATGGTACAAGGCCACTCAAGCCCTAGCTCGCCTCATTCGCTGTGCTAAGAGAAAGAAAACAACAAGCCACAGTACTGTACAAGAAAGACAAAACGCACAAAATGTTATTCTGAAAGACATACAAGCCAGGGAGTATGCAGTGGAGATAAAGTTGCTTAAAAATGAAAAGGAACTCCCCTACAAAAGCAAACTGTATCAAATGGATACCTTTCTTGATAGCGATGGACTCCTCAAGGTGGGAGGAAAACTTAAAGATGCTTCATTCTCCTCTATATTGAAACACCCAGTGATAATTCCAAAGGGTAACCATGTCACTCAGCTAATAATCAGCCATTTCCACAGTAAAGTGCAGCACCAAGGAAAGGGACTGACAATCAATGAAATCAGATCAAATGGATTTTGGTTTCCAAGCATCAACAAAGCTGTAAGAAACTTTATACAGAAATGTGTAAGGTGTCGCAGACTCAGAAGGGGTACTGAGGAACAGAAAATGGCTTATCTCCCAGTCCAGCGTTTAGATCCAGCTCCACCATTCACATTCTGTGGAATGGACTGTTTTGGCCCTTTTCTAACTAAGAAAGCTCGTAAGGTGAACAAGCATTATGGACTTATTTTTACGTGCTTTTGCTGCAGAGCAGTGCACATGGAAATGTTAGACGACATGACCACGGACGCCTTTATAAATGCCCTCCGCTGTTTCATAGCCATCAGAGGAGCTGTCAGTGAGATAAGGTGTGATCAAGGAAGTAACTTTGTTGGCGCAAAAAATGAGCTGCAAGAAGCATTGAAACAAATGGACTGTGATCGCATTACTGCGTTTCTTGCTGAGAAACAATGCGACTTCAAAATGCACGCTCCTCATTCAAGCCACACAGGAGGTGTGTGGGAAAGGCAAATCAGGACTGTCCGAAATGTTCTGCGCTCAACAGTTTCTCTTTCATCAGGCAGAATGGACGACGCATCATTAAGGACATTCTTTTATGAGGCAATGGCGATTGTCAACAGCAGGCCTCTTACAGTGGACAACTTAAGTGATCCAAACAGTCCCGAGCCATTAACACCCAATCACCTGCTAATGATGAAGTCAAGGTCATCCATGCCCCCGCCAGGTAGATTCATTAAAGAGGACATTTATGCACAGAAAAGGTGGCTGCAGGTGCAGTATTTATCAGAACAGTTTTGGTCACGTTGGAAAAAGGAGTATCTGTCTAACATCGCAACAAGACAGAAATGGCACTCTCCAAGGAGAAACTTGAAGGTTGGAGATGTTGTGATGGAGAAAATGGATGACTTGCCACGCAATGAATGGAGATTAGCACGTGTAATGGACACAACAACTGACAAAGATGGACTTGTAAGAAAGGTAAAGCTTCGTTTTGGAGAAAGGAAGATGGACAAAGGACAATGTTACAGTAAACCTTCTGTAGTGGAACGCCCAGTGCAGAAACTGGTTTTGCTATTGGAGACTGTTTAATTACATTCTGAAGTTTAAGGTTTATTCTGTCATGTAAACTGTGTTTTCATACAATGTAATGTTTACAGGTCAACAGTTACAGGTCATTTCTTCATTAGGAAATCATTATCACTCCGTTTGGTTCCCATTTGAGCTCTAATGATTTGGTGGGAGTGTAAATGACCGTATTAATATTTCGTTTATTACATTTATTGGTTACAAATGTTATTCCTTGTTTAACTGTATAAGACGAGTGATGCCTTTTATTGTGAAAGAACGGCTTTTATTTTGAAGGAACATAGAGCAACAAGCTGCCATAAACCAGTGTTGCAAACCGCACAGTAGCGGGAAAACTTCATGGAAGTCGAAGCAAGGTGTGTTCCGTGAAAAAGGAATAGTTATATTACGATTCTTTTTTGGTTAATTTCTTAAATACCAGTGATGGTTTTAGCTCCTGGTTGATGAGGAACAAGGTGGATTTTGAAGGTTGATTTGTAAATGTATATATGTTTAATATTTGTGTTGTAAGGTGTTTTGCCGAGTAAAATGGACTACGTTTTTGCTCACTACAAGGTGCTAAAGAGCACGGATAAATTAAGCGTGTTAAAGGGTTATAATTTACAAGCTGCTTTGTTTTATTTGTCATGTAAGGTCACGGACAATTTGATAATGATTTACTTTATTTCGTGATTCGAAGGTGTTTAAAAGCAAGTGTGACGGTGCGTCACGACGTAACGTGGCTGCGTATAGCAGGGCAGTGGAGTTGGCGGGAGAGAGAGGGGGAAAGGAGGTTTTTTTTGGTTCGTTCGGGTGATGTAGAGTAAGTAGGGAGAATTCCTTAATGTAGTCAACCGGTACACAGGACCAGATTAGTCTGAAGGCAGGTTCGAGCCACGTTGGTGCTCCGGAGAAGGGAAATTGCTGTGTGTTACCAGAACGACAGACGAGAGCTGCTCCCGGTGTCGCGCAGAGGGAACCGGAGCTTGGAGGAATCGCGGTAGCTTCCCTGCTATACAGAGACGACTCATCAGCTCCAGCACCAAGGACGACGCAGGTGATATTTAATAAAGTTTATTTCGGCGAATGTACATCAGGATGATCAGCAACTTGGCCAAGAAGTAGAAGACTTCTGCTAACGTGACGGACACTAAGCGGAGTTTTAAAAGATCGCTGCTGCACACCCCATTTTCTGCGCACGCTACCACCTGGCAGGGCAGGCCCGCTATGTTCTAACTGCATGCCCGGATGCCTGATTTCTCTGGCGGTCATTTTTGGAAGTAGATGTACTGAACAGACTTTCGCATGGGAGTGTTGATGTTATCGGACGGATTATTACAATGTGCCGGTGGTATAAAGTGCTAAATGAATAAGGTTCATTTCTGTTATGAGGTTGTTGTTGTGCATGTGTAATATGAATGTGTCCTGTTGTAAGGTTACTACGAACGTGTTATATGAAGGGTAAAAAATATCCCGTCGGAGGTAAACGGGAGTTCTTACTTGAAGCCTCCACCGTTAGACACTGAGCGCTCAGTAGGGTGACTGGGGCTGGGGTTTCATTAATAGAGGGGAGTTAGGTGGTTGGTGAAACTCAATTTGGTAATTGCAGTCCTTTGTTTTATGTGAGCTTTGGTTCTTTCCATCTATTTTCCATCTATCAATAATTTGGTAATCATCTTGCAGAGAATAAACTGCCTATGTGTTCAATTTACCCTATCCTGGGTTACAGTGGTTACCCTGCTTCTATTATTTAGGCTCTCTCCGGAGTAGGGGCGTCTCACCTGCTACTGCTGGGTACTTCGGTCGGAGGGTGGGGGTACGGTGTGGGTACTTAAACATCACGCTATCCCCAACAGTACTACACTCCAGGTTGGCACCGTGACGCTGATAGGGAAGTCCTGGAGCCTTAGCCGATCTGCTCACGTAGTGCATGTACCAGACTAGGGAGGCGATTGGTGAGGGTACAGGGACCTAGATCCTGCTGTACCATCTCCGTCCGGAGGATTGGGCAGCCTAGACCTCTACTACGCAGGCTGTGGCCCAGTCTGTTACACATTGTTAAAATGGTTTAATTGAATATACGTGTAAAAGATAATCTATGTAGAAAACGTTGACAAAAGGATATTAGAACTTAAAGGAAAGAATTCATTTATGTTTTGGAATAAGGAAAGGTGTTAAAGGTAACTTGCTGTCTGAGCTACTAATAGTGATTATTTTCTGTACACTTTATAGCTCTTACGGTGAGTTCACAAGGCAAGGTTAAATAAAGGATTGTGAACCATCAGTTTGAGAGACGATCATTTCAACCGGGGACGCTACATTCTGTACTTTGCCTATTTTGACACTAGTTTCATCACCTGATTCTACTCATCAACTCTGATCTGAGGAACTTTGTTTCTAGTGTCGACGACATTCCTAGGGTGAGTTACGCCCACTTCCGGTTTTGATGCTAATATGCTAACATGATTGTAGTTTTTTCTGTACATTGCCTATTTTGACGCTAATTTCTTCACTTGGCTCTACTTATTAAGATGGATCTGAGGAACTTTGTTTCTAATCTCTACGGTATTCCTAGGCTCTGAGATGCCGACTTCTGGTTTTGATGCTAATATGCTAGCATGATTGTAGTTTTTTGTACATTGCCTGTTTTGATGCTAGTTTAATGTCTTTACTCATCAACTCTGATCTGAGGAACTTTGTTTCTAGTGTCGACGACATTCCTAGGCTGTGTTACGCCCACTTCCTGTTTTGATGCTAACATGATTGTAGTTTTTTCTGTACATTGCCTGTTTTGATGCTAATTTCTTCACTTGCCTCTACTTATTAAGATGGATCTGAGGATCTTTGTTTCTAATCTCTACGGTATTCCTAGGCTGTGAGATGCCGACTTCTGGTTTTGATGCTAATATGCTAGCATGATTGTAGTGTTTTTACATTGCCTGTTTTGATGCTAGTTTTATGTCTTTACTCTACTCATCAACTCTCATCTGAGGAACTTTGTTTCTAGTGTCGACGACATTCCTAGGGTGAGTTACGCCCACTTCCGGTTTTGATGCTAATATGCTAACATGATTGTAGTTTTTTTGTGCATTGCCTGTTTTGATGCTAGTTTAATGTCTTTACTCATCAACTCTGATCTGAGGAACTTTGTTTCTAGTGTCGACGACATTCCTAGGCTGTTACGCCCACTTCCGGTTTTGATGCTAGCATGATTGTAGTTTTTTAACATTGCCTGTTTTGATGCTAGTTTTATGTCTTTACTCTACTCATCAACTCTGATCTGAGGATCTTTGTTTCTAATCTCTAGGGTATTCCTAGGCTCTGAGATGCCGACTTCTGGTTTTGATGCTAATATGCTAGCATGATTGTAGTGTTTTTACATTGCCTGTTTTGATGCTAGTTTAATGTCTTTACTCTACTCATCAACTCTCATCTGAGGAACTTTGTTTCTAGTGTCGACGACATTCCTAGGGTGAGTTACGCCCACTTCCGGTTATCTCACTGCTGATTTTCCTGGAGCGGCTAGATTCCCTCAACCTATAATAACATGTTGATGTCCCCACACATTCCAGGGGTCACACACTTGACTTGGTCATTTCAAACTTCGCCCCCATCAGTAATCTACAGGTATATGATCTTGGTATCTCGGACCATAAAGTAGTGTCAATGGAGCTGGCCTTTCTCTCCCCCCATATCAAACCAAAACGTCAGATCCATTTCAGAAATCTGAAGACCATCAATGCAGATGCCCTCGCCCTGGACCTTAAATTTCTCTCCTCTGAACCTGTCAGCAGTGCAACAGCAGAGGTGCAACATGCACATCAATTTCTTCAGACAAAAAGTTGATAATATCCGTTCATACCTCTCCATCACGAATATCTTGCCTCCTCCAACTGTCGACCTACTACCTGAGAAGGTCCAGCCACTTTGCTCCTTCTCTGCTACCACACGGGAAGAGGTGGAGAACGTCATCAGGAAAATGAAACCATCTACCAGTTCCCTGGACCCTTTCCCTTCAGCCCTGCTAAAGGTCAACATCTCTGCCGTCTCTCCACTCATCACCCGGATCATAAACCAATCCCTCCTGACTGGCCATATTCCTTCTACTTTAAAAACTGCTGTCATCAGACCTCTATTGAAAAAACCCACCATGGACTCTGAAGTTCTCTCTAACTATGGGCCCATCTCCAATCTTCCATGCCTCTCTAAAGTTCTGGAAAAAAACTGTTGCAGCACAACTTCATGATCACCTCAAACTGAGTAACCTGTTTGAAAAATTTCAGTCCGGTTTCCGCCCTGGCCAGGGTCACCAATGATCTTCTGATGACGGCAGATACTGGTTCCCCTTCTATACTCATCCTCCTTGACCTGACAGCTGCTTTTGACACAATAGACCATAACATCCTCTTTCACCGCCTGCAATGCACCATGGGACTCTCAGGAACTGTTCATAACTGGTTCACGTCATACCTAACTGGCAGAACCGAACATGTCACCCTTGGCAGCGCAAAATCTCACATCCACAACGTCACCTGTGGTGTCCCACAGGGCTCTGTGCTTGGCCTCACTTGACACCAAGTCAAGTGTGTGACCCCTGGAATGTGTGGGGACATCAACATGTTGTTGTAGGTTGAGGGAATCTAGCAGCTCCAGGAAATCAGCAGTGAGATAACCGGAAGTGGTCTTTACTCTACTCATCAACTCTGATCTGAGGAACTTTGTTTCTAGTGTCGACGACATTCCTAGGCTGTGTTACGCCCACTTCCTGTTTTGATGCTAACATGATTGTAGTTTTTTCTGTACATTGCCTGTTTTGATGCTAATTTCTTCACTTGCCTCTACTTATTAAGATGGATCTGAGGATCTTTGTTTCTAATCTCTACGGTATTCCTAGGCTGTGAGATGCCGACTTCTGGTTTTGATGCTAATATGCTAGCATGATTGTAGTGTTTTTACATTGCCTGTTTTGATGCTAGTTTAATGTCTTTACTCTACTCATCAAGCCGGATCTGAGTAACTTTGTTTCTAATCTCTAGAGTATTCCTAGGCTGTGAGATGCCGACTTCTGGTTTTGATGCTAATATGCTAGCATGATTGTAGTTTTTTTACATTGCCTGTTTTGATGCTAGTTTAATGTCTTTACTCTACTCATCAACTCTGATCTGAGGAACTTTGTTTCTAGTGTCGACGACATTCCTAGGGTGAGTTACGCCCACTTCCGGTTTTGTTGCTAACATGATTGTAGTTTTTTTTGTGCATTGCCTGTTTTGATGCTAATTTCTTTACTTGCCTCTACTTATTAAGATGGATCTGAGGATCTTTGTTTCTAATCTCTACGGTATTCCTAGGCTGTGAGATGCCGACTTCTGGTTTTGATGCTGATATGCTAGCATGATTGTAGTTTTTTGTACATTGCCTGTTTTGACGCTAGTTTTATGTCTTTTCTCATCAACTCTGATCTGAGCAACTTTGTTTCTAGTGTCGACGACATTCCTAGGGTGAGTTACGCCCACTTCCGGTTTTGATGCTAGCATGATTGTAGTTTTTTAACATTGCCTGTTTTGATGCTAGTTTTTATGTCTTTACTCTACTCATCAACTCTGATCTGAGGATCTTTGTTTCTAATCTCTAGGGTATTCCTAGGCTGTGAGATGCCGACTTCTGGTTTTGATGCTAATATGTTAACATGATTGTAGTTTTTTTGTGCATTGCCTGTTTTGATGCTAGTTTTATGTCTTTACTCTACTCATCTACTCTGATCTGAGGAACTTTGTTTCTAGTGTCGACGACATTCCTAGGGTGAGTTACGCCCACTTCTGGTTTTGATGCTAATATGCTAGCATGATTGTAGTTTTTTTGTGCATTGCCTGTTTTGATGCTAGTTTAATGTCTTTACTCATCAACTCTGATCTGAGCAACTTTGTTTCTAGTGTCGACGACATTCCTAGGCTGTGTTACGCCCACTTCCTGTTTTGATGCAAACATGATTGTAGTTTTTTCTGTACATTGCCTATTTTGATGCTAGTTTAATGTCTTTACTCTACTCATCAAGCCGGATCTGAGTAACTTTGTTTCTAATCTCTAGAGTATTCCTAGGCTGTGAGATGCCGACTTCTGGTTTTGATGCTAATATGCTAGCATGATTGTAGTTTTTTGTACATTGCCTGTTTTGATGCTAGTTTAATGTCTTTACTCTACTCATCTACTCTCATCTGAGGAACTTTGTTTCTAGTGTCGACGACATTCCTAGGGTGAGTTACGCCCACTTCCGGTTTTGTTGCTAATATGCTAACATGATTGTAGTTTTTTTGTGCATTGCCTGTTTTGATGCTAATTTCTTCACTTGCCTCTACTTATTAAGATGGATCTGAGGATCTTTGTTTCTAATCTCTACGGTATTCCTAGGCTGTGAGATGCCGACTTCTGGTTTTGATGCTAATATGCTAGCATGATTGTAGTTTTTTGTACATTGCCTGTTTTTGATGCTAGTTTTATGTCTTCACTCTACTCATCAACTCTGATCTGAGCAACTTTGTTTCTAGTGTCGACGACATTCCTAGGCTGTGTTACGCCCACTTCCTGTTTTGATGCAAACATGATTGTAGTTTTTTCTGTACATTGCCTGTTTTGATGCTAGTTTAATGTCTTTACTCTACTCTACTCATCAAGCCGGATCTGAGTAACTTTGTTTCTAATCTCTAGGGTATTCCTAGGCTGTGAGATGCCGACTTCTGGTTTTGATGCTAATATGCTAGCATGATTGTAGTTTTTTTGTGCATTGCCTGTTTTTGATGCTAGTTTTATGTCTTCACTCTACTCATCAACTCTGATCTGAGCAACTTTGTTTCTAGTGTCGACGACATTCTTAGGGTGAGTTACGCCCACTTCCGGTTTTGATGCTAGCATAATTGTAGTTTTTTTACATTGCCTGTTTTGATGCTAGTTTTATGTCTTTACTCTTCTCATCAACTCTGATCTGAGGATCTTTGTTTCTAATCTCTAGGGTATTCCTAGGCTGTGAGATGCCGACTTCTGGTTTTGATGCTAATATGTTAACATGATTGTAGTTTTTTTCTGTACATTCCCTGTTTTGACGCTAGTTTTATGTCTTTACTCTACTCATCTACTCTGATCTGAGGAACTTTGTTTCTAGTGTCAACGACATTCCTAGGCTGTGTTACGCCCACTTCCTGTTTTGATGCTAACATGATTGTAGTTTTTTCTGTACATTGCCTGTTTTGATGCTAATTTCTTCACTTGCCTCTACTTATTAAGATGGATCTGAGGATCTTTGTTTCTAATCTCTACGGTATTCCTAGGCTGTGAGATGCCGACTTCTGGTTTTGATGCTAATATGCTAGCATGATTGTAGTTTTTTTACATTGCCTGTTTTGATGCTAGTTTTATGTCTTTACTCTACTCATCAACTCTGATCTGAGGAACTTTGTTTCTAGTGTCGACGACATTTTTAGGGTGAGTTACGCCCACTTCCGGTTATCTCACTGCTGATTTTCCTGGAGCGGCTAGATTCCCTCAACCTATAACAACATGTTGATGTCCCCACACATTCCAGGGGTCACACACTTGACTTGGTCATTTCAAACTTCGCCCCCATCAGTAATCTACAGGTATATGATCTTGGTATCTTGGACCATAAAGTAGTGTCAATGGAGCTGGCCTTTCTCTCCCCCCATATCAAACCAAAACGTCAGATCCATTTCAGAAATCTGAAGACCATCAATGCAGATGCCCTCGCCCTGGACCTTAAATTTCTCTCCTCTGAACCTGTCAGCAGTGCAACAGCAGAGGTGCAACATGCACATCAATTTCTTCAGACAAAAAGTTGATAATATCCGTTCATACCTCTCCATCACGAATATCTTGCCTCCTCCAACTGTCGACCTACTACCTGAGAAGGTCCAGCCACTTTGCTCCTTCTCTGCTACCACACGGGGAAGAGGTGGAGAACGTCATCAGGAAAATGAAACCATCTACCAGTTCCCTGGACCCTTTCCCTTCAGCCCTGCTAAAGGTCAACATCTCTGCCGTCTCTCCACTCATCACCCGGATCATAAACCAATCCCTCCTGACTGGCCATATTCCTTCTACTTTAAAAACTGCTGTCATCAGACCTCTATTGAAAAAACCCACCATGGACTCTGAAGTTCTCTCTAACTATGGGCCCATCTCCAATCTTCCATGCCTCTCTAAAGTTCTGGAAAAAAACTGTTGCAGCACAACTTCATGATCACCTCAAACTGAGTAACCTGTTTGAAAAATTTCAGTCCGGTTTCCGCCCTGGCCAGGGTCACCAATGATCTTCTGATGACGGCAGATACTGGTTCCCCTTCTATACTCATCCTCCTTGACCTGACAGCTGCTTTTGACACAATAGACCATAACATCCTCTTTCACCGCCTGCAATGCACCCTTGGACTCTCAGGAACTGTTCATAACTGGTTCACGTCATACCTAACTGGCAGAACCGAACATGTCACCCTTGGCAGCGCAAAATCTCACATCCACAACGTCACCTGTGGTGTCCCACAGGGCTCTGTGCTTGGCCTCACTTGACACCAAGTCAAGTGTGTGACCCCTGGAATGTGTGGGGACATCAACATGTTGTTGTAGGTTGAGGGAATCTAGCAGCTCCAGGAAATCAGCAGTGAGATAACCGGAAGTGGTCTTTACTCTACTCATCAACTCTGATCTGAGGAACGTTTTGTTTCTAGTGTCGACGACATTCCTAGGCTGTGTTACGCCCACTGCCTGTTTTGATGCTAACATGATTGTAGTTTTTTCTGTACATAGCCTGTTTTGACGCTAGTTTTATGTCTTTACTCTACTCATCAGCTTTGATCTGAGTAACTTTGTTTCTTGTGTCGACGACATTCCTAGGGTGTTACGCCCACTTCCGGTTTTGATGCTAATATGCCAACATGATTGTAGTTTTTTTTGTGCATTGCCTGTTTTGATGCTAGTTTTATCTTTACTCATCAACTCTGATCTGAGGAACTTTGTTTCTAGTGTCGACGACATTCCTAGGGTGAGTTACGCCCACTTCCGGTTTTGTTGCTAATATGCTAACATGATTGTAGTTTTTTCTGTACATAGCCTGTTTTGATGCTAGTTTTATGTCTTTACTCTACTCATCGGCTTTGATCTGAGTAACTTTGTTTCTTGTGTCGACGACATTCCTAGGCTGAGTTACGCCCACTTCCGGTTTTGATGCTAATATGTTAACAGGATTATCTGCTGTATTATCCCCCCATTAAACTAAAAAACCTTGCAGTGCCAATTCATGTATCTGCATTTAAAAAAAAATAATAATAATTTGTATCCTGGTGCAGGGATGCCTTCCTTGGTCCATAGAGGTGAGTGCTCAAATGTTAGTGGTATGATAGAAATGTTAATATCAGCACACATATTAGTGTGTGTTCCTCAATATAATAGTAAGTGTCCCCGTGCTTTGCATACATAAATGCTACACAAGTTATCCCCCCTACAAACTGAATCCATTTCTGATGTTGCCAGCGGGTTCCTGAGGCCACCCCCCGCCAAGTGTGCCCCACGTACCTCATATTAAACCCTTGAGGTGTCCAGGTCTGTAATCGCTGGATCCACCTGTATTCCATTCTGACCCTTTGTGCGTGACCATGTACTATTTGCTAGTAAGCCTGAAATTACTACATTGTTTAGGCCATGTTATTGGAAGTGTTGTGCTACCATAATGAGCTTGGTATTCTGGGAAAATGTGTACAAGTGTTGTTTAAGACTAATGGTTTACTAATTTGTTGCCCGTCTCCCACATACTTTTCCTGACAATGGTTACATTGGATCAGAAAGATCACATTACAGGTAGTGAGAGAGATGTTTTCCTGAATAACAAATGTGAGATCCCAATGCCTTATGCTGTTAATTGGTTTAAAATAAGGGTATACTTGTGCTAAGGTATTGTCTTTAAAAGTATTGAATTTGGAATGCACTAAAATATCCTTAAGATTTTTGTTTTACCGATAGGCGGAGATGAACCTGAATTTTTGCAACTGTTGTGTCCTCTGAAAGTAATTTTTAAGCTTATTTAATGTTACAGCTTTCGAGGAGTAGGTAGTGATAAATATAATTATTGTACATTGCTCTGTTATAGACTGGGTTGGTATATAGATGTCCCTTAATGTTTTGGCTTTGATTTTGTCAGTGGGATGTAATAATTAGTTTCTTCCAATTGCCTTAGTGCTTCTAATTTTGTACTGCTGTGTATCCAAGATAAAGCCTCAGGGATCGTTATCTGCCGGTTTAATGATTATATCTTTATTCTTATGTAATGTTTTTATGGCCCTCTGCTGCATTGTAATATTGGGTTTTTGTGTGTAATGGTGTGTGAGTGATTAAACTCATACAATGATTGATAACAATATTTAATTTAATCGGTAGAAACCTGCAGTGCTTTTTTTTACTGTAGTGCTGTTTGAAAATATTAGATTACTTTATAGTATTACAATAGGAAACTATACATCTAGTATAAATGACTGTTCCCCGTAGTGGTAAGCCCTGGGAAGTAAGCATATGGCAGGCAATGGGTTTTAAAGGTAAGTTCATATCTCCTGTTTTTTGTTTCAGAATTTTTTCTTGCAGGTCACCTTGGTGATAATGGTTCAATTGAATAAAATATCATGCCCCCTGGTGGTTGTTGTTAATTATTGCCTTTGGGAGGGGGGTTTCAGGTACATTTACCAAGGGGGATCCCAAAAAGGTAAGTAAAAAACGGTAAGTAAGGGGGTTAGGGTGCTTTAGGGGGGGTTAGGGTGCTTTAGGGGGGTTAGGGTGCTTTAGGGGGGTTAGATATTGAGGTTTATGGTTGGGGTAAGTGCTAGGGGTCTCTAAGTGCTAGGGGTCTCTAAGTGCTAGGGGTCTCTAAGTGCTAGGGGTCTCTAAGTGCTAGGGGTCTCTAAGTGCTAGGGGTCTCTAAGTGCTAGGGGTCTCTAAGTGCTAGGGGTCTCTAAGTGCTAGGGGTCTCTAAGTGCTAGGGGTCTCTAAGTGCTAGGGGTCTCTAAGTGCTAGGGGTCTCTAAGTGCTAGGGGTCTCTAAGTGCTAGGGGTCTCTAAGTGCTAGGGGTCTCTAAGTGCTAGGGGTCTCTAAGTGCTAGGGGTCTCTAAGTGCTAGGGGGTCTCTAAGTGCTAGGGGTCTCTAAGTGCTAGGGGTCTCTAAGTGCTAGGGGTCTCTAAGTGCTAGGGGTCTCTAAGTGCTAGGGGTCTTCTAAGTGCTAGGGGTCTCTAAGTGCTAGGGGTCTCTAAGTGCTAGGGGTCTCTAAGTGCTAGGGGTCTCTAAGTGCTAGGGGTCTCTAAGTGCTAGGGGTCTCTAAGTGCTAGGGGTCTCTAAGTGCTAGGGGTCTCTAAGTGCTAGGGGTCTCTAAGTGCTAGGGGTCTCTAAGTGCTAGGGGTCTCTAAGTGCTAGGGGTCTCTAAGTGCTAGGGGTCTCTAAGTGCTAGGGGTCTCTAAGTGCTAGGGGTCTCTAAGTGCTAGGGGTCTCTAAGTGCTAGGGGTCTCTAAGTGCTAGGGGTCTCTAAGTGCTAGGGGTCTCTAAGTGCTAGGGGTCTCTAAGTGCTAGGGGTCTCTAAGTGCTAGGGGTCTCTAAGTGCTAGGGGTCTCTAAGTGCTAGGGTCTCTAAGTGCTAGGGGTCTCTAAGTGCTAGGGGTCTCTAAGTGCTAGGGGTCTCTAAGTGCTAGGGGTCTCTAAGTGCTAGGGGTCTCTAAGTGCTAGGGGTCTCTAAGTGCTAGGGGTCTCTAAGTGCTAGGGGTCTCTAAGTGCTAGGGGTCTCTAAGTGCTAGGGGTCTCTAAGTGCTAGGGGTCTCTAAGTGCTAGGGGTCTCTAAGTGCTAGGGGTCTCTAAGTGCTAGGGGTCTCTAAGTGCTAGGGGTCTCTAAGTGCTAGGGGTCTCTAAGTGCTAGGGGTCTCTAAGTGCTAGGGGTCTCTAAGTGCTAGGGGTCTCTAAGTGCTAGGGGTCTCTAAGTGCTAGGGGTCTCTAAGTGCTAGGGGTCTCTAAGTGCTAGGGGTCTCTAAGTGCTAGGGGTCTCTAAGTGCTAGGGGTCTCTAAGTGCTAGGGGTCTCTAAGTGCTAGGGGTCTCTAAGTGCTAGGGGTCTCTAAGTGCTAGGGGTCTCTAAGTGCTAGGGGTCTCTAAGTGCTAGGGGTCTCTAAGTGCTAGGGGTCTCTAAGTGCTAGGGGTCTCTAAGTGCTAGGGGTCTCTAAGTGCTAGGGGTCTCTAAGTGCTAGGGGTCTCTAAGTGCTAGGGGTCTCTAAGTGCTAGGGGTCTCTAAGTGCTAGGGGTCTCTAAGTGCTAGGGGTCTCTAAGTGCTAGGGGTCTCTAAGTGCTAGGGGTCTCTAAGTGCTAGGGGTCTCTAAGTGCTAGGGGTCTCTAAGTGCTAGGGGTCTCTAAGTGCTAGGGGTCTTAGTGCTGGTCTAAGTGCTAGGGGTCTCTAAGTGCTAGGGGTCTCTAAGTGCTAGGGGTCTCTAAGTGCTAGGGGTCTCTAAGTGCTAGGGGTCT